>NC_056744.1:1369447461-1369659210 GCF_019279795.1 Protopterus annectens | reverse complement strand
CCAAAAATTTCCCAAATTGCTACTCAAGTCAGAAGTGACAAACTTCATAACACCCATGCAGACGGGAACTGAAAGTTCAACTGCTGAATCCTACACTAAGGCACTGTACGAGCACATCCACTCATGCATGAATCGTGCCATCCCAAATAGAACCAAAATGCTCTCATCCAAAAAAAGGAAGCCAATCTGGTGGTCCCCTGCCATAAACAAACTTTACAACAAAAGGAAGAAACGTTTGCAGAAAAAAGGAAAATCCCAGGATGCAAAAAACTCCCTTACTAACCTCAGTAAGAAACTGAGATGCCTCATAAAATCCTCCAAAGCTAGTTACGAAAATAAAATTGCCAAAGATTCCAAAGACAACCACAAAGCATTCTATAACTATGTCAAGAATCTAAATGGCAATGCTCAGATCTGCTCTGAGCTAAAACAGAATGACATTAAATATACTGATCCAAAGGATATTGCCAATATCCTGGCAGATCGATTCAGTGCCAACTTCACCCCTCTCACCCCCTAAATGGCCCATCTCAATACCGGAAGATTGCCAAATTCCAGTAATAACGGCCACACAGGTACAAAACGCACTCTCTAAAGCCAAGAATACAGCATCCATGGGACCAGATGACATCCCGGCTGTGTACTACATGAACTACAATATGAACTGGCACCTCACCTAAGTGTCATGTTTAATCATAGCCTCACCTCAGGTTTCCGTGCCCACTGAGTGGCGCAGAGCTACAGTTATCCCAATCCACAAGGGGATCCACCTTGGATCCCGGAAACTACTGTCCCATCAGTCTGACAAGCCTTATCTGCAAGGCCATGGAGCGTATTATCATGGAACTTATAAACAAAGACATTGGCAACCTTCAAACACTGGACCCTACCCAGTTTGGGTTTGTGAAGGGCCGATCTTGTCTCCTGAACCTGATTGACTTCTTTGAATCAGTATCCAGAGCCATGGACAAGGGTAAGGTGGTCCACACAGCCTATCTAGACCTTGCCAAGGCCTTTGATACCATCCCCCACTCTGGAATCATAGATAAACTTACTAAGTTGGGCATTAATCCCTATGTCACCCAATGGGTTGCTAAATGGCTTACTGATAGAACCCACACTGTAAAAGTAGCCGACTCCAAATCCAGCTCCAGACAAGTGACAAGTGGAGTACCTCAGGGTTCAATCCTGGGGCCGCTCTTGTTTGGCATCTACTTCTCTGAAGTACAGGTCAACACTAAGGACTCTGGCTAACAAAGTTTGCAGATGACTGCAAACTGGGAGCCATTATTGAATCCCCAAATGATGTGGATACTCTACAAAAGGGACTTACAGAAACAGATGCTTGGTGCCAGAGCCATGGGCTCAAGCTCAATGCCAAGAAATGTATTGTTATCCCTTTGGGAAAAACATGTATCCATGAATTACCATATAGGTGGCAGTACACTAAACACAGAAAGTGTGATAAGAGACTTAGGGACACAGGTGGACAGTGGTCTCACCTTTGATAACCACATCACCACAACAGTCAGGAAATCCTTCTATGTGGCACACCTCATCACAAAGGGCTTTTCATCTAGAAAAAAGGAGGTCATTGTCCCACTGTACTCATCCCTCATTAGACCCATTATAGAATACAACGCCCCATTTGGTATGTACCTCTCAAGACATCTGCAACAACTGGAAAGGCCTGTGAAATACCTCACTAAAAGAATCACAGGGCTAAAGCAGATGCCCTACGCTGACCGCCTTAAAAAACTCCAGCTATACTCTGTTGCATATCGTCTACTCAGAGGCGATCTCTGCTTAACATACAAGGCCATGTCAAACCCAGAGCTGTTGGACATGCTACATTTAAAGAAATCCCAATCCCTCAGAGCTACACGCTCCAGGGATCTAAACCTTGTCATCACAATAAACAAAACATGCTGGATGGATAGGTTCCTGACCCAGAGACTCCCCAGACTCTGGAATAGATTGCCCATACATGTCAAGCAGAGTGCCTCTTTGGACCTCTTCAAGAGGAACCTTGACGATTGGATGGGAGAAAGGAAATTCACCCCAGGGATCACGTCAGTCGCCCTGCTAGACAGGGGTCCAGGAAAGTAAATAATGTGGGAAGAAATAGCCAGGGAATTGTTATGGCTAGGCTTGTATAGGCCCTAGGGCTGATAGCCTAGTACCAACCTATGAACTTATGAACCTATGAACCTATTAGGTTGGTTTTGAGATAGGAAGGGGTGAAAAGGGGGGACAGCATCAGGTGGGGTGTGAGCAGGAGCAATCCCAGAGAGAGGGGAGGTAGGAGTGGAGTAAGGTCTTAAAGGTGGAGAGATTATGAGCAGTTCTAATTTGTGAGGGAAGTGAATTCCATGATCTGGAAAGGGAGAAAAATAGTAGGTGTTGCCCTGAAGTACGTATGAGTTTGTAAAGTTCAAGGAGATTTTGATTGTTGGATCTGAATACTCTATGAGGCTGATGCATTTTTAGGGTGGAGGAGAGGGAAGGACAGTTAGAAGGTTTGAAAATGAGCTTATGTGCTGTTGGAAGTTGAATGTATGTCAGATAGTTTGGGAATTCCAACCAATTTAGGGAATGGAGGGAGTCGCAGTGGTGAGTGGAAGATTTGGATCCGGTGGCAAAGTTAGAGATTTTATTGTAGCAGGAAGATAGTTTAGATTTGAGGGTTGATTGATGATTAGTGAGAAGAGGGGCTCTGTACAGGAGAAAGGGAATGAGTTAAGTGGTAGATAGAAGTTGTTTGGATGAGGGAGTAAGGTAGCAGCTGTGACAGTATAGCATTCCAAGCTTTTGATGTTTTTTTAAATATTTGTTTGTAGATGTGTGTCAGCTTTCAATTAATCATCAGTAAGGATGGCCAGCAGCTTTGTATAGGGAACTATTTCAATAGAGGTCTTGTTATGGCTGAAAATAGAGAAGGATGCTTTGTCAATATTGGTGTGTCTAGAGAGGGTAAATAACATAATTTTGGATTTTGATGCATTGACAGCATTGAGAGCTAGTCTGTCCTCTAACTTTTGACTTTTGAATTTCGACCCCTGGTATAGTATTTTACCAAAGATCCCCAGCTGGAAGTGGTAACTACACCAAAGCTTACACTAAAGCCCTGTACAAAATTTGTATAAGTGTTCAGATTCGGCTGTTCCAGAGATAATCAAAGCCAGAGCCTCAAGTAAAAACAAATCACCCTGGAGGACATCCAGCATCAACAAACTTTACAACAAATGCAAAAAAAGTTGCTGTCTAAGAAAACTAAGGCGCTGTCCCAACAATGAAAAAGCACCCTACTCAGCCTCAACAGGCAAATAAGACAACATGTCAAATTCTCTAAGGGCAACTTTGAGAAAAACTTAGCAATCACAGCCAAGGATAACCATAAGGACTTTTACAGCTATGTACGCAGCCAAAAAGGTAGGACCAAAGCATGTGCTGAACTAGGGACTAAACATATCACACACACTGATCCCGCAGAGATAGCAGTCCTGCTGGTGGACAGATTTGATAAAAAGTTCACTCCCTTATCCTCTCCAAACTTATCACAAACCCTGCACCCAACTCCCCACCCCCCCCATATATTCAAAGAGCTGGTCATTAGAGCCTTGTCTAAGGCAAAAAGCACAGCCTCTGTGAATCCAGACAGCATCCTAGGCTGTCTTCTAAACTAACTAAAACATGAACTAGCATACTGAGTACCCTATTCAATCACAGCCTAACCACAGACTTTGTTCCTCTGGAATGGAGAACAGCAAAAATAAGTTATGTCATACCATAATGTTCCATCTGTGTTGTCAATCTTCACTTATCCTTGAATGTGGGCTCGGTTCTAAGCCTAGGAACTGACTCAGCCATTATTACAGCTCACACCTTCCAAAAACTCTGGAGCTAAACTCTACCCATAATGCTCCTCACTAGATTACCTCAGATCAAGTTTGCAAACAATAGTGACAGACAAGAAATAAGAGATCAGAGGTCATATCTGAATCTCTCTCATGAAAGCTGATCTTTGGAGAGATCCAATCCATCAAGAGATCTAAGAGCAGGGGGAAGGAGAGGGATGTCAAGGATAAGTTAAAATTGACAACACAGATAGAATGTTGTGGTAAGACATAACTTCTTTATCTGATGTTGTCAATCTTCACCTAATCCTTGACTATGGAACAGAGTCCCTAGCTACTTGAACCTTGGGAGGTCTCACGGAAGAATATCACCATCGAGCTGAATGATGCACATCCCTTAGAGACCAGATCCAGTTTGCAATGTGTAATATATGCATGAGGAGATGCCCATGTCACTGCTGCACAAATATCATCTAAGGAAGCTCTGGTATGAAAAACTACAGAAGCTGCTATTGATCTATTTAAATGGGCTTTTACTGGTCCTAGTAGGTGCATTCTGTTTTTGTTATAAACAAAGGTGGTGCAGTCTCTAAGCCATTTAGCTAGAGTAACTTTAGAAAATGGACTTCCCAAAGTAACTGAAGAAAAGGAAATAGATAGCTGATCACATTTTCTGATTTCCTTTGTTCTGTGAAGATAGAAATGTGATTGTCTATACACATCTAGTAAGTGCAGACAGTGTTTCCCTTTATTTGAGAAGTTGGAAAAAAGGCTGGGAGTTTTATAGTCTAATTAATATTTGTCTCGGAATCAACCTTTGGTAGGAAGGAAGGATTTGTTTAAAGGGAGACCTTGCCCTTATGAAAGATTAGATAGGGAGGTTTGCAGGATAAGGCTTGTATTTCAGATAGTCTTCTAGCAGAGGTAATAGCTATCAAGAATAAAGTTTTCCAGGATAAAAACTTCAAGTCATAACTTGTAGAAGATTCGAAGGGATAATAAATAAGAGACTGAAGCACCAGATTCATGTCCCATGGTGCATAGGGTTCTTTATATGGAGTTCTGAGCATTGCAGTTCCTTTCAAAAAAGCTTTGCAAAGTTTATGGGCCAAAAGGGATGAAACATTTAAACCAATATGAAAGTTAAAGATTGCAGCAAGATGCACTCGAATAGCAGAAGCAGATGCTCCTGCTTCAAAGAGTAAAGTTAAGAATTCGAAAACTTTATCAACAGACGTAGAATATGGGTTAAAATTAGAGTCTGATGACCACTTAGTAAACTTTAGCCACTTGTTAAGGTACAATTTTCTTGTTGAAGGTTTGTGGTGGGTTAGAATGACTCATTGAACCAGGGAGGTAAGAAAAAAATGCCTGGTAATCATGGGAACTCTAGAAGTCATGCAATGAGCTTGAGATGCTGCAGATTCGGATGAACCAGTCCCTCTGGGTGGGATAATAGGTCTGGAGCTGGGTCCAGTATCCAAGGTTTCTGAAGCAGATGAGGCCAAAGAAAGGGAAACCAGACCTGTAGAGTATAGAATGGGACAATGAGAATTATTCTGTTCTTCTACCTGTTTGCTTTCTTTAGAAACTGGTATACTAAATGAATCAGGGGAAAGGTGTACAATAGACCGGAGGGCCAATTGTGAAGGACAACGTCTCTGGTTGACTCCACCGGGGGGGGGGGATTACGGCAAAGTAACTGCTGCACTTGTTCAGAGGGGACATGAACAGGTTGCAGCAAGGTTGGCCCCAGTGACGGAATATCTTTCCTGCCACTAATGGAGTAAGAGACTACTTATGAGGCGTGAGGATGGTTCTGCTCAATTTGTCCGCAATCACTTTTGAGCTCCATGGAATGTGCACAGATACTAGAAAGCAGCCAAAAGATGTTGCCCATTGCCATGCTCTGAGTGTAATCTGGTTCCCCCTTGCTTGTTGATGTACCAAACTACTGACATATTGTCTGGTTGAATTGCAATTGTTCCCAAGGGAAGGGTTTCCTGAAATTCTTGCAATGCTAAGAGCACTGCCCTCATCTCTAGAATGTTGATATGCAAATTTATTGGCCTCCAGTAGGGACAAAGTGCCTTGGACTGTCTTTCTCAGATAATGCCCCTCCACCCATCTGGGAGGCATCTGAGACAAATGGATGACCTAACAAGACTTTGCTGGAGTAAAGCCAACAAATCAGGTCTTCCTTGCAACAGTTGGTGATGGAGATCAAATGGGACATTGGTTGATTCAGTAAGGATAATTGGGATGCCAGGAGCCACTGAAGATTTTGCATGTGATATCTCACGAGAGGGACTAGAGTGATAGAGGCTGTCATTGACCCTAGAGTTTCTAGGAAGAGTCTCGCTGTCATTTTCTTGCTGCAAATGACCTGGCTGACTTGCAATCTTATCTTATCCTTTGAAGTCTTTCTACTGGAAGAGACGCAATGCCAATGACTGTATCAAGCATTGTTCCAGTGAATTCCAGTTGTTGAGATGGTTCTAAATGGGATTTTTTGTAGTTTATAGTGATCCATAAGTCAGAACAAAGGAGAAGAGTATAATCTCACGCCTCTACAAGTAGACACCTAGTAGGAGCAGTAAGGAGCCAGTTGTCTAGATATGGAAACACCCAGAATCCTAGCAGTCTGAAGTGAGCTGCTACCACTGCCATGCATTTGGTGAACACCCTGGAGGCTGTGGAGAGACCAAAGGGCAGTGCCATGAGCTGAAAGTGACTGGCTCCCAGACATAAGTGTAGAAAACTTCTAGACCGCGTGTCCATTTTTACATGGTAATACACATCCTGAAGATCGATTGAGCACATCCAGTCATCTTTTTCCAAGAAAGGAAGTACAGACTGAACCAATACCATCCGGTATTTGGTTAGCTGAACTGATTTATTCAACTGATTGAGAACCAGAACTGGTCTCTAGTCTCCTGTTTTCTTTGGCACTAAAAAGAATCTTGACTAAATCCCTGGTCCTCTCTGGTCTGGTGGGACTGCTTGGATGACTCTTTTGTTGAGCAGTTTTTGAATTTCTTTGACAGCTGCATTCATGTGACTGGGTAGAATGTCTGTGATTCTTCTAAGTCTTTTTGATTCTTCTGAAAAAGGGATATTGTAACCTCTGGTTATAATCCTCTGCACCCAATTGTCTGTTGTTATCCTTAGCCAGGCAGATTGGTGCAGGGATAATTGCCTCGCGACTGCTATCAGAGGAAGGCAATCTAGCCTCCTTTCAGGAGCACTGATAGCAGTTACCAGGGGAAGGATCCACCACTGCCTCTTGCACAGATTCTTCCATTGTTACTGCCCCCTCAGCCCCAGGTGAAGTCATTGCCACATGAATCCTGGAAAGGCTCTTGGGATTTTTTTGAACCATAACTACCCACTTCTCTGGTTCCTGGAATAGGGCAGTTGAGGAGTGGAGAAGCATACGCTCACAGCAGAAAGAGTCTTCCCATCTTTCTCACACCTGGCTAGAGTGTCTTTAACCTTGGGACCAAACAGGGATGTTCCATCAAATGGATAGTTGATGAAAGAAGACTTAAATGGCTCTATGAAATCACATAAGTGCATCCAGGTGTGTCTCCTAATAGCTACACCAGAATCCGTTGCTCTTGTCATCTCTTCAGCAATGTGTGCAAGTAGCCTCATGGATGAATTGGAAATGGATTCTACGGTTGTGAGCTGAGAAGCTACTTTGCCTCAAATTCCTTCAGCTACTGATTCTGTCACAGCATCTGATAGCTCTTTTATCAGATCTCTTTGAAGTCTTGTAAAATGTGCCATGTTATTCAAGGACCATCAGAGCTAGGGTCGATGAAGCATATACTCCCTTCCCAAGTCTATCCATTGTCCTAGACTCTTTATTAGGAGGATAGATAGTAGGACTTTCTTCAGCAAGTTCCTTCTTGGTGGCTGCCACTACCACCATGGCGTCCACAGGAATTTTCTTGGCCCAGGGTTGCTGATCCTGAGGGTCTGAAAGAATATGGTCTGATCTCTTTGGAATTGGCTCAGTAGAGTCAGGTAACTTCCAGGCCCTCTGAGCAATCAACTTAATGAAATCATCAGTGGGCAAAGAGATCCCAGAGGTAGAGGGCTGGCAGGAAAAGCCTCTAGGTATACCGATTCCCCAGAGAAAGGCTGGAAGGAAGTCCAGCCACCCCTCTGTTTTAGGATCTCTAGGATGTCCCCGAAAGAAACATCTTCAGAGTTGATGTTGGAGAACCTTCTCCTTCATCGAAATCAGTGTCTTCTGTGAAGGACTCTTCTGGGGAGTCCAAGTGCTTCCTCTTGCACTTACTCTTCAAAAGTACTGCTTCAGTGGGGTGTTCCTGAGTCTTTTGTGCCCTCTGTCCCAGTGAAGCTCTGATCAAGGGGCAAGACAAGACATTTGGTCTGACAATGAAGGCATAGACTGTTTGCTCACAATAGACAATGCTCTCACCACAGCCTGGAAGGCAAGATCCCCATACAGGGATCAGAGCCTGGAAACAAAATAAACTATTTCAGAAATGTGGTCCCACCCTACACCGAGGAGGCTGCCTCCAAAGTCGAAGCCAGAGTTGAGCTTAAAATTTTAGAAAAATTAGTTGTCGCACAAGAGCTCAGAGGAGAGAACGTGTCTGGCACTATGAAATGGCAAACATGATCTTGGTAAGCTTCTGAGGAGCATTATGGGTAGAGCTTAGCTCAGAACTGAGCCCACTGTCAAGGATTAGGTGAAGATTGACAACATCAGCTCAGCTGTTCCCCTCCACAAAGGTGGCTTAGCACCAGACGCAGGGAATTATTGACCCATAAGTCTGACTAGCCTCATCTGTAAGACCATAGAATGTATCTTCATGGACCTCATAAATAAAGACATAGCAGAACTCCAAACCCTGGATCTGACCCAATTCAACTTTGTCAGGGGCAGATCCTGCATGTTAAACCTGGTGGATTTCTTTGAAAATGTGACCAGGCCAGGGCCATTGATGAGGGTAAATCTGTGCACACAGCATACCTCAACCTGGCCAAGGCCTACAATCCCACACTCAGACATTGCCAATAAACTTAGCAAACTGATTGTAAACTCATTTGTTATAAGATGGGTTGCCAACTGGCTAACAAACCAGACACACACTATCAAAGTGGGTGACTCCACATCAACTAGGTGACCTGTCACTTGTGGGGTGCCACAAGAGTCACTGTTTGGCCCCCTACTATTTTGTATATACTTCTCAGAAGTGCAGGCCAAAACTAAGGGGCTGTGGCTGACCAAGTTTTCAGATGACTGCAAACTGGGTGCAATTATTGAACCCCCAAATTATGTCAGTATACTTCAGGAGGGTCTTACACAGACCAACGACTGGTGTCTTAGTCATGGTTTCAAACTAAAGGCAAAGAAATGTATCATCATTCCATTCGGTAAAAACAATATCCCTTCACTCTATCAAATTAACAACAACATCCTATGTACCTGCAAGGTGGCAAGGGATCTGGGATCACAAGTAGACTGTGACCTTAACTTTGACCACCATGTGTCTACTGTAGTGAAGAAGGCTTTCTACATAGCACATTTGATTAGCAAAGGCATCACCTTTACAGCAAAGGAGGTTATAACCCCTCTATGCTCATCACTAATCAGGCCCATAATTAGGTATAATGCCCCTATTGACAGGTAATGTACAAAGCACATGCAGCAATTAGAGAGACCTCAGAGGTTTCTAACAAAGAAGATCAGGGGACTCTGAGATGTGCCTTACACAGACCGACTAAAGTCCCTGTCACTATACTCAGTATCATGTAGATTTCTTAGGGGAGACTTATGCCTGGCTTACAGAGCAAGCTCTGATGCAAACCTAATGAATTTGCTGCACATCCTTAAATCAAACGGGATTAGAGCTACCCATTCCAGGGACCTAAATATGGCCTGTGACTTGAATATGATGTGCTGGAGCGACAGACTTATTTCCCAGTGACTGCTATGTCTTTGGAATAGGCTGCCAATGCATGTGAAGCACAGCACTTCTATGACACTGTTCAAAAGAAACCTGGATGAGTGGATGGGATACCATAAATTCTTACCAAGGACAGTGCCCACAACCCGCCTGGACATAGGCAGTCATTACTAAATACAGTCCTGGGCACTGACAAGATTATCTATGGTATTACACTGGGATGAAACAGGTAGGCTTGAAATGACCTCTGGGTCAGTAGCCTAGTGACCTCCTATGATCTTATGAGATAAATTGGGAACTATTGTTAATTCCTTGTTCATAAACATGCTAAAAAACAGATCCACCCTGTAGTGAACTACAGTCTTTCACTTTACATTACTAGCTGGAATACTTTGAGCAGAGATTAATTTGACCATTTGTAATACAGAAATGTCTAATATGCAGTACTAAAGTTGAAAAAAAGACACTCAGCAGAGAAAGTTTTGAGAAATAGAATCTGGAGGCTTTTTTACAGCCATTTGTTCTCCAGTTAAATCTATGCTTATCTCATTCAAACAAATTAGAAGACTCACATTTGTAACATGAAGTTTTCGGATAATATAATCAGGGCATCTTTTTTCTTCAGATATGGTCACAAGAATATCTCCAAAAGTTTTTGTCCCTTTCTCAAGTGTTGGCCAGTACTCAGCACATTTATTCTGAAAAAAAGAATAAAAAATCAAGAATTTATATGAAAAAAAATCAACTATTTGAAAACTGTAAAAGAGCTGTGCTTGCAGCATAGTAAATCTAAAATTTTCTGAAAACAGAAATTTCCAACTAAGTAAATAAAAAGATGTTGCTAAACAAGTGGTAGCAATCATATAGCTTCAAATATGTGGATGAACTGTATGATATAATGCATAGTTATCAGAAATATATTGTTATATCATATATAGTCTACTGCCTGTCAGTGATATAAGTTAATTTATGAACATTTTTCATACTTCCTAAAGAACAAAGTGATAGAAAGAGACAATTTATGATATCTTCTTCCCTGTTTTTTTTTCGTAGGGACTTGTTAATGATGAACATCTATCTTCCCAAGATAGTGATGCAATGGCAATTAAACAGTATAATGGTGAGTCCTTCGAAAGATGAGCAAACATACTCTACATTTTCCACTTATGATCTTACATTTTTATATCAATATATTCTAAAGTCAGATGGTTTCTTGTTCTTTAACTCTTTTCTTTTTATTTATTCCCCATAGTCTTTATTTGCATTTCAATCTTTTTGAACAACAATTAAAAATCAACTTGATAAATTCATATAAAAAAGGAAAGAAAATTAAAAAATATATACATACAGAGAGAAAAACAAATACAACATAACTGCAACAAAAACTGTATACATCAGTGCTAACTGCCTATATCTACCTTCCATCTAATAAGCTAATAAATATGTTAATAATGAAACAACAAATGTCTTGAGTAAGAATATTTTTTTTAGTTTTTCCCTTTCACATAACTAATTGTGGGTGTTTATAAAATTTTGAGAATCGTTATAGAATATTCTCAAAGAGTTCACTCCAATATTGTACATAATAAGAAAAAGAAGTTATGTACTCACCATAACATACCATGTTTGTAGTCCATCTCACCCTTCATTCTTACATATGGGTTCAGAGCCAATCCTTGGCTCCAACTCAGCTTATTGCAAAGTTCAAAGTCTCTTAGTTGGCTCGTGGCTAGGTAGGTATCCCATAGTGAATTAGTACAATCCCCAGATCTTGTTTGCTGCTAGACTATAGAATAGGATAGAAATAAAGGTTATCCAGAAAGAACAACAATAATGAAAGGTCTCCACCCTACCAAAGGTAACACTGTCCTGTTTCCAGATCCTCTAGGATGGGGGTAGGTAGGTGGGTTCGTAAGAATGAAGGGCGAGATGGACTACAAACATGGAACATTATGGTGAGAACATAACTTCTTTATGTTTTGTAGTCCTATCTCACCTTCATTCTTACATATGGGGCAGTGTCCCTAGCACCTTATTCTTGGGTGGCTCATGGGAAAATACTCCTGAGTACCATGGAACGAAAGGAGGCTCTACCCCTTGAGGTCAAATCCAATTTGTAATGAGTAATAAAGGTATGAGGGGTAGCCCAGGTTGCTGCTGCACAAATACTGTCAATTGGAACTCTAGCTTGGAAGGCAGCAGATGTGGACAGGGATCTTGTAGAATGAGCCTTAATCTTGAACGGTAGAGTCTTTCCATTGGAGGAGTAAATGAAGGAAGTACAGCTCGAAATCCAATTAGATAGGCTCACTTTAAAGACCGGCAGACCTATTCTCGACTCAGAAAAGGATACAAACAACTGATCTGACTTTCTGAGTTCCTTGGTCCTGTGAAGGTAAAACTGTAACATCCTGTGAACATCAAGTTGATGAAATTTGTATTCTGCAGTGTTGGAAATTGGGAAAAAATACAGGTAATTCATTAGTTTGGTTTAAATTAGTCTGAGAGCAAACTCTAGGGATAAAGAAAGGATTTGTATGAAGGGAAACACTGTCTTTATGGGAAATCAAATAAGGAGACAATTGACAGTGCTTGTAGCTCTGATACCTGTCTAGCTGATGTGATAGCAACTAGAAATAAAGTCTTCCAAGACAGAATCTTCAGTTGACATGAATGTGCAGGTTCAAAAAGTGGGGAAGTTAGTTTGGACAAAACAAAGTTTAGATCCCAAGGAGCTACAGCTTCCAGAAAGGGAGGTCTCAGTAACAGCGCCTTTAAGGAATGTTTTACATAATCTGTGGGACATCAGGTTAGAATCATGTTGTCCCAAATGAAAGTTGGATATCGCTGCCAATTGGACCCTAATTGTAGCAGCAGCTGATCCTTGATGGAAAAGTTCAGACAAAAATTCTAACACCATAGGGATGGATGCTGTGTAAGGATCTACATTTCTTTATTTTGCCCAGATAAAAAAACCTTCTCCATTTGCTAGTGTATAACTTCCTAGTGGAAGGTTCATGCGAAAACTTCAGGATGTGGGTCACAGCAGGTGAAAGATCATGAAGCCTGACTAGGGATGGAAGTGAAGCAGCCACGCTGTCAAGTTGAGGGTGTGGAGGCAGGGGTGAAGGGAGCCTGACATGTGTGTCAAGAGGTCTGGCACTGGGTCCAGAGTCCATGGATCATCTAGTAGATGAGGCCCGAGAAAGGGGAACCAAATCTGTCAAGGCCAGTAAGGAGTAATGAAGATCATTTTGCTTCCCAGTAACCTTGCTTTCTGTATCACTTTGGATATGAGTGGAAAAGGAGGGAATGCATAAAGGAGTCCCAGGGGCCAATCATGAATGAGTGCATCTCTTGGTGACTCCCCTGGGGGGGGATGAGGGAAAAATAGCTGCTGCATTTGGCATTGATCAGCCTGGTAAAGAGATCGCAGCATGGCTGTCCCCCATTTGCGGAATATCTGTTGTGCTGTTTCCTGATTCAGAGACCACTCATGAGGCATCAAGATTGCACTGCTGAGCTTGTCGGCTATCACATTGGTTGTCCCCAGGATGTGCATTGCTACTAGAAAGCGTTGGGAAGATATCACCCACTTCCAAACACGAAGAGCCTCTTGACAAAGAGTGTAGGATCTGGTTCATCCTTGTTTGTTTAGATACCATACCACTGACATGTTGTCTGATTGGATTGCTATCATCCCTAGAGGAAGAAAGTCGTGAAGTGCTTGCAACGCTAGAAGCACTGCTCTCATCTCTAGGGCATTGATATGCAGGTGAGCCTCATGACCATGCCATGTGCCTTGGACAGTCCTGCCTTGATAACCCCCCCCCCCACCCTATCTATGAGGCATCTACGGTCATACTAGCAACGGGTTGGTGAGGAAGGAAAGGAGTGCCTGTTGTCAGATGATCAGGTTGAATCCACCAACGAAGGTCCTCTTTGCAAGACTCTGTTATGAGGATATGGTGAGCTAGAGGCAGTTGTTGAAAAGACCACTGGGAAGATAGAAGCCATTGGAGAATTTGCATATGCAATCTGGTTAGAGGGACTAGAGTTATGGTGGAGGTCATGGTCCCTAAGAATTTCAGCACTGTCTTTGCCTTGACTTTTTGAAGAGGAAGTAGACTGATAATTTGTTGCCTGAGGTTTTGAACTCTGTCTGCAGGTAGATGAGCTAGCATAGCGACTGTGTCTATTTCTGCACCTATAAAAGTTACAAATTGAGAGGGCGATAAGGCATACTTTTCCCAGTTTATTGTAATCCCCAGCTGGGAACAGAGCTGGATGGTAGAATCTCTGGTTTGTAGAAGTAGGTGCCTGGTGGTGGAGGTCAGGAGCCAGTCGTCCAGGTACGGAAACACTTGGAATCCACAACATCTCAGATGAGCTGTTACTACTGCCATACATTTGGTGAACACCCAGGGGGCTGTGGTGAGACCAAAGGGCAGAGCACAAAATTGGTAATGACTGGCTCCCAGCCAGAAGCATAAATGACTCCTCGATGCTCTGTCCATTTTTATATGGTAGTACGCATCTTGGAGGTCTATGGAGCACATTCAGTTGTCTTTTCCTAACAGAGGGAGTATAGACTGCAGTGTCACCATCTGGAACTTGGCCTTCTTTATGGATTCATTTAGTTTGCTGAGGTCCAAGATGGGCTTCCAGTCCACTGTACATTTTGGCACTGTAAAGAATCTGGAGTAAGTTCCGAATCCTATCTGGTCTGCAGGGACAGTTTGGAAGACTCTCTTTGAAAGCAACTTTGCCCTTCTACAGTTGCTTGATACCTGTGTTTGGGTGAAAGTTCCGGGATCTTCTTTGGCGTGTGGGGTGGAAGAGAAAAGAGTATGGAGTAACCTCTGGTGATTATTCTTTGTACTCCTTTGTCTTGGGTGATGTTTAGCCAAGCCTCTGGATACAAAGATAAGTGACCCCTGACTGGCTCCAGAGAAGCACAGCCAGGCCCCACATCAGGAGTGCTGGTAGGGACAGCCTTGAAAGGAATCGCGGCCACCCTGGTTTTGTGGACCCCCCCCCCCCCGCCTCTAGGGTGATGTCTACCATTAGCTCCTCTTCCGCTGCCTCTGAAGGAGGAATCACCCTGTGCATCCAAGAAAAATCACTGGGACTTCTTGAACCACATCTTACCACCTCTCTGACCCTTAGGATATGGTCTAGAAGGGAGAATAAAACATACTCCCATGGCAGAGAGAGTTTTCCCTTCTTCCTTGCACCTGGAGAGTGTATCTTTTACCTTAGGTCCAAACAGAGAAGAACCGTCAAAGGGAACGTTGGTAAAGGTAGACTTGAAAGGCTACGCAAAATGACATAAGCGCATCCAGGAGTGTCTCCTAAGGGAAACTCCTAAACCCGCTGCTCTGCTTACTCTGTCGGCTGCAGAGGAGATCTGTCTCATGGAGGAGTTCTCGATGGAATTTAAGGTGGACAACTGAGCAGTCACCTTCTCAGGGACCCCTTCAGTAGATGTACCTTGAAGAGTATCTCCTAACTCCTTGAGGAGATCTCTCTGAAGCCTAGTAAAATGTGTGAGATAGGTCAGCGATCTGAGAGTAAAAGCTGCTGAAGAGAAAATACGCTTCCAGTAGCTATCTATTGTTCGAGACTCCTTGTTCGGTGGATGGACAGATAAAGAAGTCTCCGCTAGCTCCTTCTTAGTGGCCGCCGCCACCACCATGGCATCTACAGGCACGCCCTTGGACAAAAACGCTTTCTCTTTTGGGGCAGACAGAAATTTTATTGGGTCTCCTGGGGACTGGCTCCACGGCATCAGGAGTCTCCAACATCTTTTGACTAACCAGGTCTAAGAGTTCGTCAAAAGGTGGAGACACCCAAGAGGCTGAAGGTTGAGACCCAAAAGCCTTCAAGTACACTGACTCTTCATCAGAAGGGGTGACAGTGGGCCAGCCACCTCTCTGCTTTAGGATCTCAAAGATGCCTACGAAGTAGACATCATCAGAGGACGACTTGGGAGACCCTTCTGGCTCCTCGAGGTCAGTGTCTGAAGTGATGGACTCACCCAGGGAGTCTACATGCTTCCTCTTGCATGTCCTCTTCCGGGGTGGGGGATCCTCAGATCGGTACTCTGGGTAGATCTCAGAAGACTGGGGGCCACCTAAAGGGTGCTCCTGAGGCTGTGGGTCTCTGCTGTCGAGAGAGAAAGAAGGTGCTGAGACAGAGGTCGGAGCTTGAGTGGAAAGAGTAATGGTACCCTTGCATGGAGCTGATGAGCAAGACAACATGCTCCTCATCATCACAAAGGCAGATCTCTCCAGCTCTGAAGACAGCCCTGGTTCTGGGGAAATGGATGTGGTGCTCAGCTCCAGTGTGACCGGCTCCGAGATGGATGTAGGGTTCAAGCTCACCCTAGCAGATGCACCGAGAGGAAGACTTGGCACCAAAAAGTTCGGGTCCAAGTGTCCCTGTCGGGGCCGACCGGTGAGCTTCAGCTTCCAGACACTATGGACGGCACCCGAAGGTATCGGAGTGGAACTCAGCTCTGAGGCAGCCACAAGGGGAGCTGTAACTGAGGGTTCCACAACAAGTGGCACCAAAGTCTCTGGCTCCGAAGGCCCAACTCAGCTCAGAGGAGGAACAGCAACAGGGAAGATGGACTCAGGTGGTTCCGGGACCGACTGGGTCAGAGCCAACAGCAATTTGGGCAAAGCAGATGACTTCACGAGTCTAAGCACTACTCTCTCCACATCTTCTTCTGACATGCTCTTGGAGGATCTGGATGACAGGGTAGGAGATCTGTATCTCTGTATAATTGGAGATCTTAAGGTCGGAGAGACTGGCAAAAGATCTCTAGACCTGCTCTGATGCAATTTTTCAGTAGCCAGTTCCATCCGAAAGGCTTGGGGCTGATACTGCAGTGTCAACATCAACAACCTCGACTGGCTCCGAGGACAGTGGAGCCAAGGAGGTAGAACTCTTATCAAGTTTCAATTGTTTCTGAGGAGGTTCCGATACACTAGTCAGCGCCGGAGAAAGCCTCTTGGCCGACTTGACCTTCTCTTTTTTGGATGAATGGGACTTTGATGAGGAAGAAGAGCTTGCTAAGTCTTCCTCGAAGGAAGGCTTGAGGAGACCTTTCAAAATTAACTTGTTATTCTGCTCCTGGAGAAATCTGGAGCTAAAGGAATGTCAGAATAAACAAGTTTCCTACAAGTGAATGGCTCTGAGGCAATAAACACAATTACTGTGGCCATCTGTAATTGACATCTTCTGGGAGCACTTTATGCATTTTTTGAAACCCGAAGGTTTGTGGTCTTTGGACTCTTTAGACATATTTCTCAGAGCTCTATAAACAAAGTACACAACAAGCACACGAGGACTTGGCCCTCTAACTTAAACGGGCCTAGCCCTAATAAGCACACACACAGAAAGAGAGACTAAAGATGACTAGGTCCTCTAACTTAAACGGGTCTAGCCCTGTTAGAAAAAATTCAAAGATAATAGAGGACTAGGTCCTCTAACTTAAACAGACTTAGCCAGAAAGAAGCTACAGGAGAAACCAGATAATCTAAGCAGCAGGCAAAGTACAAAATAAACAACACTGCACACAATCCTCGTAATCTGTAAAAGAGAAAACAAGGCCCTAATATGAATGGACCTATAGATATATAAACTGTCAAAAAAAGGTACAACACTGCATACAATATAAAGAATGAAAAATGGAAAAACAAGGTCCTACAAGAAATGCAGACCTACATAATATTAATAGTATTAGAACTAGCACACAGGATACCACACAGAGAACAACAAGGGCCAAACGGCCAACAAGTTCTTAGAAAAAAACTAACTAACAAATTAGTGAAAATGCTTCTAAACACTATCTATATGATAACAAACACTAATAATAAGTATAACTAACTACATTATTAGTAAAAAGTGAATAATAATGAAAAAGGTTTAAACTTAGCCACGGCCAAGCAAGAAGCACTTCTGAACTCGCAGATGTGGCAAACGAGATCTGGAGATTGTACTAGTACACTATGGGATACCTACCTAGCCACAAGCCAACTAAGAGACTTTGAGCTTTGCAACAGGCCGTGTCGGAGCCGAGGATCGGCTCTGAACCCATATGTAAGAATGAAGGCGAGATAGGACTACAGAACATCATTTATTCTGATTACTTATTCTTAACTTGTAGCCTGTTATATATTTGATTGCAATTAGTTTAAATCCATCCCATATCATTTTTGATCTATCAAGCCAATTTTGAGTAATATAAAATTTAATCAGTGAGAAAAGACTAATCAGAATGTATACTTCTTGTTATACTAAACCAGAATGAGTAATATGTAAGAATACAAATTCTCAAGATAAGGTAGATTTCTCATATCCCATTTTCTCTAGCCTGACTTTTAGGGAACACCATAGTTTATAATAACATTTACAGTTCCAGAAAATAAGTAATAATTCGGGTGTTTGATATTTGCATAGCAGACAGTATGGAGGAGATGTGGGAAAAAAATATGTTATGCTCTTACCATAACATTCCATCTGTGTTGTTGATCTTCATTCATTCATGAGGATGGGACGGAACCGAGTCAGCCATTATAACAAGCTCGCACCAGCCAAAAACTCTTAAGCTCAGCTTACCCATAGTGCCCCTCTCTCTATCACCTAAGATCGAATTTGTCCATAAAGAAAAATGGAAGCTGAGGTTTTATCTGAGGAAATTCCCTATCATGAGGCTAGGACCAATCTGAACCTCCAGGAGTCTTTTGGAGGGGGTAGGAGGGTGGGATATTATGAATGGATGAAGATCAACAACACAGATGGAACGATACGGTAAGATGCTGTTAATCTTCATTCATTCATGACTGATGGGATAGAGTCCCTAGCTACTTTATGTCCTGGAAGGTCCTATGGAAGGATACTCCTCAGCACCACTGAGCCAAAGATGCTCTCTCCCTGAAGACCAAGTCCAATTTGTAATGAGTGATAAAGGTATGAGGAGTAGCCCATCTGGCTGCTAAATAAATGTCATCCATGGAAGCTTTTGAATGGAAGGCAACAGATGCTGCAACTGATCTGGTTGTGTGTGCTTTGACTTTAGTTGGTGGAAGGACTTTGTTTTGCTGGTAAGCAAAGGAAACACAATCTCTCAGCCATTTAGCTAAGGTTACGTTAGAAACAGATTTTCCCAGTTTTGGCCTTGAGAAGGATAAGAATAATTGGTTAGATTTTCATAGTGATTTAGTCCTGTCCAAGTAGAAACATAATTGTCTATGGATGTCCAACAAATGCAGACAATATTCTCCTTTATTAGAAAAATTGGGGAAGAAAACTGGTAGATCAGTTGATTGATTGATAGTCAAATCCAAAATAATTTTAGGTAAGATGGAGGGGTTAGTCCAAAGTGATACTCTGTCTTTATGGAAAACCATGTAAGGTCGTTTTATGCATAAAGCTTGTAGTTCAGATATTCTCCTTGCTGAGGTAATTGCTACCAGGAATAGTTTTCCAAGACAGAAACTTCATATCACAAGTTGCAGCTGGCTCAAAGGGAGGATGAGTCAAGGTTTGTAGAACTAGTGTTAAATTCCAAGGTTTGATTGCTTCTTTGAAGGGTGGTCTAATATGTGTAAAGTCTTCAAATAAGGTCTTATAGAGATGGTGAGATATCAAAGAGGAGTCTTGGAAGCCACTGTGGAAGTAGCCGCCAGGTGTACTTGAATAGTGGAAGCTGCTGCTCCCGAATGGAGGAGATTCGATAAATAGTCCAGTCCAGGACTAAACAAAGCTGAAAAGGGGTCTAATCCTTTTTCTAGAGACCAAACTATGAATCTTTTCCATTTACTGAGATAAAGTTTCCTGGTGGATAGTTTATGGGAAGCCAGAAGGAAGTACATGGGAGGATAGATTATTCTGTCTGGCAATTACAGGAAGTTGAGGAACCAAGCTGTCAGCTTTTGACTTGAAAGGTTTGGATGGAGAAACCCTTGTGGGTGTGACAGTAAATACAGAGTTGGATCCAGAATCCACGTTCAGTGGACTAGATGAGGCCAAAGGAAGGGAAATCAAACTTGTCGAGGCCAATAAGGTGCTATGAGGATCACTCTGCTTCTCAACTGAAGAGATTTCTTTAGGAACTGTGGGATCAGAGGAAGAGGAGGAAAGGCATAAAGAAGTCCTGTGGGCCAATCATGTATTATAGCGTCCTTCGGGGACTCCCCCTGAGGAGGGATTCGGGCAAAGTAACTGCTGCATTTGTGGTTTGTGGGGATGTGAATAAATCACAGCAAGGCTGGCCCCAGTGGTTAAAGGTCTTCACCACTAAGACAGCACTGAGGGACCACTCGTGAGGCAGGAGAATGCATCTGCTCAGCTTGTCCACAATCACACTGGAATCCCCAGGAATGTGCATTGCTATCAGAAAGTGGTTAGAAGATTTTGCCCATTGCCAAACTCTCATGGCTTCTCAACACAACGGGTAGGATTTGGTTCCCCCCTGTTTGTTGATATACCAGATTATGGACATGTTGTCCGATGGGATAGCAATTGTCCCTGAAGGGAGGATAGACTGGAAAGCTTGCCAACACCAGAAACACTGCCCTCGGTTCTAGAACACTGATATGCAGGTTGACCTTTAGAGGGACCACATGCCTTGGACTGTCTTTCCCTGGAAATACCCCCCCACCCCACCCTATCAGGGATGCATCCATGGTCACTTTGGCCTTGGGCTGAGAGGGTGAGAAGGGATGACTCCACGGGTCCTTTGCTGGCTTCATCCACCAATTTAAGTTTTGTTTGCATTGATTTATTATGCAGAACGGATAGGGCATAGGATGAGTTAAAGGGGACCATTGTGATGCTAGGAGTCACTGTAAAAGTCTCATGTGTAGTCTTGCTAGAGGAACAATAGTAATCATTGCTGCCATTGATCCTAGTTGGAGGACTGCACAAGCTTAGACCTTGTCGTGAGAGAGTATCACTTGGAGTTGAGACCTTAATGTTTGGAGCCTGTGAAGTGGAAGGGCAACCAGGCAAGACTGAGTGCTGAAAGTTGCTCCTATGAATTCTAATATTTGAGTAGGTACCAATTTGAACTTTTCTTCCTTTATTGAGATCCCTAAGGATCTTGCTAGCTGTAGCATGTAGTGTAAGGCTAGAAGCAACAGATGCTTGGTAGGGGTGGTAACACAGAAATACCCAGAATCCTTGCAGTCTCAAGTGAGCTATTAGCACTGTCATAAATTTGGTGAATACTCTGGGGGCTGTAGAGAGATCAAAGGGCAGCACTCAAAATTGGTAGTGATTGTCTCCCAGCCAGAAGTGAGAAATCTCCTGGAGTGTTTGTCCCATTTTTATGTGATAATATGCATCTTGGAGATCTATCAAGCACATCCAATTATCTTTCTCAAGGAATGGGAGGATAGACTGAACTATGACCATCTGGAATTTTGTCTGTCTGAATAACTTGTTTAGGTTGCTGAGGTCCAAAATTGACCTACAGTCCCCTGTCTTTTTTGGCACTAAAAAGAACTTTGAGTAAAATCCTGATTCTGTCTGGTCTAGTGGGACTGTTTGGATGACTCTTTTTAGAAGCAGCTTTTGAATTTCCTGTGCTGCTGCATCCTGTTGACCAGGTGGAACATTGGGAACTTGCCTTCATGGCCTTGGGTAAAGGTTGAAAGGGATGTGATAACCTCTGGTAATTATCGTCTGCACCCAAGAATCTGTTGTTATGGATTACCAGGCAAGATGGTGCAGAGAAAATCATCCCCTGACTTCCAGAGGTAAGCAATCACACTGCTCCTCAGGAGTGCTGATAGGGCTGTCCAGAGAATGAATCTCTGGATCCCTGATTACGCGGACCCCCTCTGCCTTAGGAAGGGCATCTTCCTGATGAGTTTCCCCTCTGCACCAGGGAGAAAACTCACTGCATGTGTCGCAGAAAGGACCCTGGGATTTTTTTTGTACCACATATTTCCACTCTTCTGATTCCTAGAATAGTGTTGTTAGGGGGTAGAAAAATGGACACCTATGGCATACAGGGTCTTACCGTCCTTTTCACACCTGGCTAATGTGTCTTTTACCTTTGGGCCAAAAAAGGAGGAAGAGGAGCATTGATAAAGGAAGACTTAAAAGCGCATCCAGGCATGACGTCTCATGACAACGCTTGCACCCGCTGTCCTAGCCGCCCCTTTTGTAGTATGAGAAATCAACCGCATGGATGAATTAGATATTGATTCCAGGGTGGCCCGTACCTCATCAGATACTGATTCTGCTAAGGTTTCTGAGAGTTCTGTAACCAGGTCCCTCTGGAGACAGGTAAAGTGTGCCAAGTAATTCAAAGACCGAATGGCAAATGTTGATAAAGCATACACCCGCTTCCCTAGTCTGTCCATTTTCCAAGACTCCCTGTTTGGAGGACAGACAGTAGGACTCTCCTCAGTGAGTTATTTCCTATTGGCCGCCACCACCACCACAGCATCTACTACCAAGCTTTTGGATGAATGAGGGTGATCCTCAGAGGAGGAAAATTTTGTCTGGTCTCCGGGGATAGGCTCAGTGGTGTCAGAACTCTTCCAGGCATGCTGCATGATGAACTGGACTAGATCATCTGCAGGCGGGGTCACCCAGGAAGTAGAGGATCAAGCATGGGAAGCCTGTAAGAATACAAACTCCTCAGAAGAAGGGTTGGAGAGCTTCCAGTCTCCCTGCTACTTTAAGATTTCTAACATGTCCCCAATGGAGGCATCATCAGGGGGTGACCGTGGGGACCCTTCCCCTCATTATAGTCTGTATCTTTGTTAAGGGATTCTTTAGGGGAATCCACATGCTTCCTCTTGCATGATCTCTTGTGGCGTGCTTCCTCAGCGGGGGCATCTGAACAGGACTCCGAAGAGAGGGTGCTCTGTGATAGGGTATCTTGAGGTTCCCATGCTCAGTGTCCCAGGGTAGTGGACTGTGTCAGCTGTAGTCCAGAGGACATGTATATGTGGCTTTCCAGTGCTGAAGGAACCAGCTGTGAGCCTGCTGAGGCGAGTGCCCTCTTCATCACCTGGAAAGCAGGCCCACCCAAAGAGGGATGGGAGCCCGGAACCGAGAAAGACAATCTCAGGACTGGGGTCACATCCTGATCCAACAAGCCCACCCTCAGAGAAGGAGCCACGAGAGGACTTGATGACATCAAAACAACTAGAACCATAGTAGACGGCAACATAGAAAAAATAAGCACCATACTAGGGGTCACGATGTCGACAGACCAGTCATGATCCTGAGGCTGGGTCGGCTCCGACTGAGTCGAGAACCATACGGTAGTCTCCAGAGCCATGGTAAGATCTACCAATGGAACCAAAGAAGCTGGAAGGGAGTGCATACAGCTTACCTCGACCTGGCCAAGGGCTTTGATACCATTCCCCACTCGGGTATCATTGATAAACGCACCAAACTAGGCATCAATCCTTATATCACTAGGTGGGTTGCAAATTGGCTCACAGACAGGACCCACAGATTGAAAGTTGCAGATTCCAAGTCAGACTGTCGACCAGTCATGGGTGGAGTCCCACAGGGCTCAGTTCTGGGCCCTCTCCTGTTTGGCATCTACTTCTCAGACATCCAGGCCAACACAGAGGGACTCTGGATGACCAGGTTCACTGATGACTACAAGCTAGGAGTTATTATCAACTCCCCAAGTGATGCAAACATCCTACAAAAGGGCCTCTCTGAGACCAAATTACTGGTGTCAGAACCATAGCCTTAAGCTTAACGCCAAAAAATACATTATCATTCTCTTTGGAAAAAAATCAGTTCCCACAAATTACCACGTCGATGGGAGCCCACAAAACACTAAAGGGGCCATAAGAAATCTGGGTACCCAGGTCAACAGCCACCTCACCTTCAACCACCATATTGCCAATGTGGTCAGAAAGTCCTTCTATGCGGCACATCTTATAAACAAAGGTTTTGCATCCAGGAAGAAAGAGATCATCATCCCTATGTACTCATCCCTCATTAGACCAGTCATCGACTATAACACCCCATTTGGCAAGTACCTGACCAGACACCTACAACAGCTGGAGAGGCCACAAAAGTACCTCACAAAAAGGATCCTAGGCCTTAAACACGTCCTACATGGACAGACTCAAGAAACTTCAGCTGTTCTCAGTCTCTTATCATCTACTTAGGTGTGATCTCTGCTTGACTTACAAAGCTAAGTCCGACCCAGTGCTACTTGAAATGCTACACCTAAAGAAAATTCCAATCACCCCATGCCACACACTCCAGAGACCACAACCTCATTACCACAGTCAACAGAACATGCTGGAGGGACAGATTCATCTCCCAAAGACTGCCCCTACTCTGGAATAAGCTTCCCATTCATGTCAAGCAGAGCACCTTGCTGGCCTTCTTCAAGAGACATCTTGACGAGTGGATGGCTAACAGAAAGTTCACCCCAGGGATCACTCCAGTTGCCCTACTGGATAGAGGCACTGTGAAATAACACTGGGTGCCACAGTGCCAGGGCAATTTTTTTTGGGCTAGGCTTGTAAACGATCCAGGACCATTAGCCTAGTACACACCTATGAACCTATTTACCTATATAGTAGTTTATTGAACGGTAATAATTTCAGGGTTAACAGGATTCTTTGATTCTGTGTAACTGATGAGTTAAGATTAACCCAGTATTTAGAATAAATAGGATTTTGAGGAACAAGACAAAGGCAAAAAAACAAACCAAGTAAAAAATGAAGTTGGCAGAAAGGGTCCCAAGGAAATCCTCATACAAAACTTTAATGTTGAATAAATCCAATAAAATCAATGTGAGCGCTTTCGTTAAAACAATGTTAAAACAATGTTAACTTCATCAGACTGATGTAGTTAACATTGTTTGACGAAAGTGCTCACATCGATTTTATTGGATTTATTGGATTTGTTCAACATTAAAGTTTAATACTTTGTGTAAATAAATAGGATTTTGATATTTAAGAGATATAATTAATTTATATGTATTGGATATCATCTTCTTTAAGGTGAAAGCAGTCCATGCCAGTTAAACAAATTTCTATTATGTTCATTAATTTTAGAATCATCCAAAAGCCTTGAAATAAGTTCTCTTATTTGTCTCAATATTACAAGATACATTTTGGGTAGACTCAAAGCATCCCTCAAGTCTTCTATAGGTATATAGGTCCAAAACAGTTTTATCTTTAAATAAGGCATAATTAGAGAGATTAATCATTAAATTTAATTTAAAAGTAAGATTAAGATGAATTGGTTGAAGTATCGTAAATTAGTTTTTTAGGTATGCAAATCCATTAATTTTTGTAGGATCATTATCATATGGATTAAAAATGTGCATAGTTTGGTAGTTTTAAGACTCTCTTTATTCAGGAAAGGTAAAGCTTTAGGATTATACTAGTATTTGAATGCATTTTTATACCACGGTTTGACCCAAATAGGACTCCAGTTGTTGTGATTTAGATTATATTCTACTAGAGTTATTGATATCTTAGTAAATCTTAAAGTTCAGAAGGCCCAATCTGCCAAGATTTTTAGGATTTGTCAGTTTCTGGTAACTGATTCTGACAGATGGGGGAGTCCATATAAATTTAGATAAGTTTGTGATAATATTTAAAAAAAATTGTATTGAATTTTTAAATTAGATGCATTACATTGGAATTGTAATCTGGGGAGAATATAAATTTTAATAATAGCAGCTTCAGATAACAAAAGAAGATTAAGCTTATTCAGTCTGAGAATGTCATATTTGAAAGTTGTCCATAATTTCAATGGATTTTCTTGCCAAGAGAGAGTAGGGTTGTGATGAACAGTTATATCTAGATATTTTAATGAGTTATCTTAATTTCAGTTTCAGGTAAATAATTAATTAAATTATAGTTTGGATTTAAGGAGAAAATGGAAGAGTGGGTTTAATTTATTATTAGAAATTTTTGAAAAAAGTATCAATAGAGTGCAGAATTTTTGGTAAATCAGTGTTAGGCAGGGTAAAGTAAAGATTTAAGTTATCAGCAAAAGCCATTAATGGTATCTATGTGTTATTAATTTCTGGAATATGATGAAAAGTTTTTTGTGTTATAAGAAAAGATAGGGACTCTATGTATATATTAAATATATATGGAGTTAATGAGCATCCTTGTCTTGCTCCATTAATAATTTTATTGGAGATGAAATTATTTTATTGATATATATATATATATATATATATATATATATATATATATATATATATATATATGTGTGTGTGTGTGTGTGTGTGTATGAACATTAGTCTATAGGATTTTGTTCATACTAGTAAAAGTTTATGGTAAACTAAAGTGTAGCATAACTGAAAAGAGGAAGGCAAGGTTAACTCAGTCAAACGTTTTAAAGGCATCAAGTGCAAGTGAGAAAAATGAATTGTTATGATGTTTAGAAAGTGTAATCAAAGTATCCATTAATGTATGGTCACAGGTTTGTCTAGTTTTAATAAAGACAGATTGATTTGGGGAAATTATATTTGGTAATATAGAATTCAATCTATTATCTAGCAATGACGCAAATATTTTAATATTTTTTATATTTATCTATATTAATATTAGAAATCATTCAAGAGTAACGGATTTTGGGTATCAAAATTCGCTTTAGGAATAAATATTGTGTTAGAATGATTAAGATATATATCCTAAATACCATTGTCTTTTATATAATTAAACAAGTATAATAATATTTTTGAAATTGTTTGGGCAAAAGTTTTATAAAATTCTGCAATGGGAACCATCTGGACCAGGTGATTTTCCCACTTTAAAAGTAATCAATTATTTGTAAGATTTCTTGTTGAGTGAATGGTGCTGTAAGAAGATTCTGCAGGTCTTGATTTATTTTTGGAAATATTAAATAGTTTAAGAACTGGTCTATTTCTTGTGAAGCAAAAGAGTGATTATGTTCACTATACACCTGACAGTATAACTGAAGAAAGATTTGAATAATCTCTTCTCTTGTATTATAGTGCTTATCTTGATATGAAATTTCAGTTATCAAAGGAGAGGTCTTATTAACATTTATAAGTCTCGCCAAAATTATGGAAGGAGCTTGTACCCATTCTGAATATTTGACTAGTGTTTTTATTTCATAAAATGATTGCTGTGTTGTATATAATGGATCTACTTCAGTAGATTGACTTACCATAAATCCAAAGACCAAAAAGCTGAGCCTGAAATACCGGAGCTGCACAACAACAAAAATCCACACAATCTACACTCAATAGGTGATACTGTAGTGAATGTAACTGACACAGGTAAGTTCAGAAGGTAAGTGAATAAACCACTGAACTGAAGTAGATCCTATATAACAGATACAGTTCATTCTGAAATTCAGTTAAATATGTTGTGCAATCAGATTTGTAATCTTAAATAAAGTTCCTGTTCCAGTTTCTAGAGCTTACTTTTTATTGCAGTTTTTTTTTAACTCTAAGATTATTTATAAAAGAATTCCTTACTTATAAAAATACCTCTGATTTGGGTTTTAATGACAGTCCATTGGATATCAAGTGGAATTTGAAAGTTGGTGAAATTATTTAAGAAGTTGTTTAATATATTATTAATTTCTAGGTTACCATCATCTTTCTGAAGTAAATTAGGATTTAAAGTCCAATTATAATTGATGTTTCTTAGTTTACAGTTACTGGACCAATTAATACTAAGAGTAATTCCAGAATGAAAGTAAGATCAGTTCTTAAACTGATATCAGAAAAAAATCTAAACTGGCCTAAGTTTTGGTACACTGAGAGTAATAGGTATATTTTTAATGGGATGTTTGTTTTTTGAAAGTTAAATGGGTCAAATAGACTAAAATCTGATTTTAAATCTGATATCACTGTGTGATGCATAAATATTATACAATTTACTCCTATTTGTTCTGTCAGTCATAGGATGATTAACAGCATTCCAATCCCCACCAACAATATAGTAAACTGTCATAAATTCATATTATTTAGTGCAAAGTACATATATATTTAAAAGTAATACAGATCTATCAAAAAATTAATTTTAATTATTACATAGGACCATCTTCCATCAGTGTCAGAATCATGCTGCAAGATTATGTCTTTAAAGGTTTTTTTTAATAGTAGTTGCAACTCTTGATTTGTTACCGAATTCAGTAATTACTTTGAGCCACCTTCCCCCCTGATCTGATATCAATGCTTTGATGATGTGAGTCTGTTGTACAAATATTTCTGCTTTCAATTTGAAAGTGGAAAAATACATTTCTATTTTTACTTTTTGGATTCCTTTAACATTCCATGAGTCTATTATCCACATCAAAATTCTCTATAAAATATTTAATGGGATCGAAAAAATAAGGTTTTCATAAATCATACCTCAATAATTTGAAAATAGGTTTGATAAAAGAGACAAAATGTACTTAACTTTTCTTGTTAAAAACCATGCCTACCATGACCCTATTACAACAAGAAGAGAATTACGTAGCATATTATAAAGAGTTACATGTATTCAAAAAACAGTAACACAAGTCCAATATATACCCTCTACACATTAGCTTGTTTAAAATAATAACCAGAATAGAAATATATTTTAAGTAGGATAAGTATAACATAGCTGTCCTACAGCACCGCATTTCTCAATGTTTGGCCCCCATAATGTATAGTATAGCAGAAATGAAAGAAAGAAGAACTTAACAAGCATAGTTATAAAGCTAACTTGGTATTGTATCAAGATGTTCATTTTTGCTTAACTATATGTGAAATGGAGCATTTAATATTATAAAGACTATAGAAAATAGTGTATTAAATCCAAAAATATACACCAGTTAAAATTAAGATAGTCATTTACTCAATAGTAACTTCAGAAGTGATTTGCAAATATTTGCAAATTGACTTCCTTAAAAAGAAAACAGGAAGTGCATTAGATAATTAATGTTAGATATAAACTGCCCCCAGATAATCATTAAACCAAGGAGTCATCACTCTATACAATGAGAGTCTCAGTGACAAAGGCACTTTTTCAGTATTATAAGGCAGATCCATCAAATTTTTTATTACACATCTAGTACACCGCAACCCACATCATAACCCATGGCAAGTATCCTTCACTCAGGAGAGAAGTTAAATGCAATAACAAAGGTCTGTTTCACATCCTTTAGTGACCCAATTGGGTATTTATCTCCCTTATGTTGGAATATTAGGGTGGAGGGGTATCTCATCTGGAATTTAATCTTTTTAAAAGTTAAGAATGCACGGAATTGTGCCAGCTACTGCTGATCGTGCTTGATTTGCATAGGGAGGTCTTGAGCAAAGGTAATTTTATTACTGTTCTAGTCAGGAATTTCTTCTTTTTGGCAGCAGCACAGATTTTATGGACATCCTAGTAATTTAATACTTTAACATTTAGTTGTCTTGGTTTATCTAGTATAGGTAACATTCAGATCACTCAATGTGCTCTTTCAGTGGTGATCTGGTTAGCTTCAACTTGGTTTTCTAAGAAGTAGGTAAAGCTCTGAGATAAGGTTTTTATCAATTTTGGTTATTCATATTTTTCAGATACTCCATGTATCAATATATTGTTGAATCTACTTCTAGCCTCCAAGTCCAAGAGTTTTACTTGAATATCATAAATACTCTTAGCATTGGATCGAGACTCTTTTTGAACTTGATCAATACTTATTTCTTTTTCTATCACTTTTGTTTCTGTTGTTTCCAGTCTATTAGCAATTTGGTTGATTGTGTTGACAAATGTTTAAAGTTGGTTGAAAAATTGCTGGATAGCAGATTGTGATGGCTGTAGTGCCAATTTCAGATCTTCAAGGACAGAGGATTGATCTTTTTTCCCTTTCTTCTTCTTCTTTTGGCTTTTCCCAGTTAGGGGTCACCACACCGGATCACCTGCCCACTCATGATTGGCAGTGGAGTTTTACAGTGTCAAGTTGCCAGCCTGGCAGCCAACCTTCCTCATAAGGCACACACATGCAGGCACTCATGCGTAGGGCCAATTTAGAGTGTCCACTCCATCTACAGCATGTTTTTTGGATGTGGGGGGAAACCGGAGCACCCAGAGGTAACCCACGTGACTACAGGGAGGACATGCAGACTCTGCACCGAAGGCACCCCAGCCAGAGATTGAACCAGAGAACCTCTTGTTGTGAGGCAGCAACGCTAACTGCTGCACCACTGCGACCACCCTTTTGATCTTTTTTCCCTTTAATTAACATTTTTTGTTATTTTGATGTCTAGATGTTTGCACCCATTTTGAAACAACTTCTCTTTCTAGGTTAGACAGTATTGATAATTTGTTTTTTGATGTTTGAGTGTCCTTATGTTTCACTTGCCATTTTGCTGCTACAATATAGTGTTTATTAATATTAAAAATCTTTTTGATTTCCCTTTAAACTTAACACAGGCATGTTTTAATCCTTTCTTCTCTTTGCAGCTCGGAAGTTCCAGTTGACACTTGGATGATTCAATTCATCCTCTTCAGGTAAGTCAGTAAGGATTGTATCATGGTATTTAAATGGAGGGTGCCAGGATTTGCCACATAACACATGCATTCAAGTCACTCCACAACATGTGCAAATATGACTCTGTCATTGTCCATGTTGGAGTGAATGACTTGAGACATACCTCCCTGGACTACATGAAAAGAGACATGGAAGAGCTCTCAGATCATGTGGCCCAGGCAGGTATGACCCTAGCCCTGAGTAGCATCCTGCCTTCACCCAGAATGATACCACAGCATAAGGACAAAATGATTGACTTCAACAATTGGCTAAGCTTCTGGTGTCATTCAAAGTGGATCCAGTATCTGTCTGCCTGGGAAGACATAATCGACAAACCACAATGCTTTGCCAGAGATGGACTGCACCTATCACCCCTGGGATTCAGGTTACTGGCTAAAGCTCTTGCCACTCCTATAGTGCCTTTTTAGGCAAGGTTCAAAGGACAAAACCACCACCGTAACAGATACAAGCATGCAAAATCTGAAGGTAATGCTACTCAATGCTAGAAGTCTAAACTTCAAAATGCACTCTCTCGAGGCACTCCTAAAAATGGAGAATATCGATATCTGTGCAGTAACTGAGACCTGGTTCAACATGGGAGATAGATGCTCCATACCAGTGGTCACCCACTCATTGGTCAGGTCTGACCATAAGCAAATCACCTCTGACATCCACATCCCACCCCCATCCCCCAGTAGGGAAACCTCCATAAAAAACTTCTCCAAAGCCAACTTCATGCTAGTCAAGTCAGAAGTGACAAACTTTATGACACCCATGCAGAAGGGATCTGAAAGTTCGACTGCTGAATCCTACACTAAGGCACTGTATGAGCACATCCACTCATGCATGAATTGTGCCTTCCCAAATAGAATCAAGACACTCTCCTCCAAAAAAAGGTTGCCAATCTGATGGTCCCTTGCCATAAACAAACTATACAACAGAAGGAAGAAACTGTTGCAGAAAAGAGGAAAATCCCAGGATGCAAAAAACTCCCTTACCAGCCTCAGCAAAAAGCTGAGATCCCTCATAAAATCCTCCAAAGCTAGTTATGAAAATAAAATGGCCAAAGATTCCAAAGAAAACCACAAGGCATTCTATAGTTATGTCAAGAATCTAAATGGCAATGCTCAGATCTGCTCTGAGCTACAACAGAATGGCATTAAATATACTGATCCCAAGGATATTGCCAATATCCTGGCAGATCGATTTAGTGCCAACTTCACCCCCCTCTCACCCACTAAACGGCCCATCTCAATACCAAAAGATTGCCAAATTCTGATAATCATGGCCACACAGGTAGAAACCGCACTCTCCAAAGGTAAGAATAGAGCATCCATGGGTCCAGATGACATCCCGGGCTGTGTACTACATGAAGTACAAAATGAACTGGCACCTCACCTAAGTGCCATGTTTAATCATAGCCTCACCTCAGGCTTCATGCCCACTGAGTGGCGCACAGCTACAGTCATCCCACTCCACAAGGGGGGATCCACCTTGGATCCCGGGAACTACCATCCCATCAGTCTGATGAGCATGATCTGCAAGGGCATGGAAAGCATTATCATGGAACTTATAAACAAAGACATTGGCAACCTTCAAACACTGGACCCCACCCAGTTTGGGTTCGTGAAGGGCCGATCTTGTCTCCTGAACCCGACTGACTTCTTTGAATCAGTCTCCAGAGCTGTGGAAGAGGGTGAGGTGGTCCACACAGCCTATCTGGACCTCGCCAAGGCCTTCGACACCATTTCCCACTCTGGAATCATAGATAAACGTACTAAGCTGGGCATAAATCCCTACATCACTTCATGGGTTGCCAACTGGCTTACTGACAGAACCCAGACTGTAAAAGTAGCCAATTCCAAATTCAGCTCCAGACAAGTGACATGTGGAGTACCTCAGGGTTCAGTCCTGGGACTGCTCTTGTTTGGCATATACTTCTTTGAAGTACAGGCCAACACTAAGGGACTCTGGCTAACAAAGTTCACAGGTGACTGCAAACTGGGAGCCATTATTGAATCTCCAAATGATGTGGATATTCTACAAAATGGCCTTACAGAAACAAATGCTTGGTGCCAGAGCCAATGGGCTCAAGCTTAATGCCAAGAAATGTATAGTTATCCCCTTTGGGAAAAAACATGTACCCATGAATTACCACATAGGTGCCAGTACAATAAACACCAAAGGTGTGATGAGAGACTTAGGGACACAGGTGGACAGTGGTCTCACCTTCGATAACTACATTGCCACAATAGTCAGGAAATACTTGTATGTGGCACACCTCATCACTAAAGGCTTTTCATCCAGAAAAAAGGAGGTCAATGTCCCACTGTACTCACCCTCATTAGACCCATTATAGAGTACAATGCCCCATTTGGTATGTACCTCACAAGACATCTGCAACAGCTGGAAAGACCGCAGAAATACCTCACTAAAAGAATCACATGCCTAAAACAGATGCCCTATGCTGAATGTCTAAGAAATCTCCAGCTATACTCTGTGGCATATTGTCTACTCAGAGGCAATCTCTGCTTAACATACAAGGCCATGTCAAACCCTGAGCTGTTGGACATGCTCCACTTAAAGAAATCCCAATACCTCAGAGCCACATGCTCCAGGGATCTAAACCTTGTCATCACAATGAACAAAACATGCTGGAGGGATAGGTGCTTGACCCAGAGACTCCCCATACTCTGAAATAGAATGCCCATACATGTCAAGCAGAGCACCTCCTTGGCCCTCTTCAAAAGGAACCTTGATGATTGGATGGGAGATAGGAAATTCTCCCTGGGGATCATGTCAGTTGCCCTGCTAGACAGGGGTCTAGGGAAGTAAATATTGTGGGAAGAAATATCCAGGGAACTGTTATGGCTAGGCTTGTATAGGCCCTAGGGCCGATAGCCTAGTACCAGCCTATGAACCTATGAGAAGACAGGAGGGCCAATTATGGAGCACAGCATCCCTCATTGATTCCCGAGAGGGGGGAATTAGGGCAAAGAAGCTGTTGCATTTGTTCTTTAGAGGAGACACAACAAGATTACAGCATGGCTGACCTCACTGATGGAAAATTACCTCTGTCACTTTTTTGTTGAGAGACCACCAGGTAGAAGAACAGTCCTGCTAAATTAGTTTGTTATTATGTTGGATTTCCCCAGAATATGCACTGCTATCAGAAAGCAATTGGATGAGATTGCTCATTGCTACACTCTGAGAGCTTCTCTACACAGGGGATAATAAATGATTCCTCCTAGTTTGTTGATGTACCAAAATACTGACATGTTGTCCTCTTGTATTGCCATTGTTCCTACAGGAAGAGCATCTTGAAAGACATGCAACACTAAAAGCTCTCATCTCCAGACCATTTTTATGCAAACTGTCATCTATTCAAGGGATCAAGTGCCTTGAATTGGTTTCACCAGAAAGTGAACCCACACACACTCAATCTGGGATGCTTCCGTGGTTACTATGGCTTTGAATTGAGGGAGAATAAATGGATGTACTTTTAAAAACTGATCTGACCTATCCACCACCAAAGGTATTTTTTTCATGTCTGTGTGATACTTATTTGATATGAGATCTTATGAAAAAGACTTGACCCTCAGGATCCACATCTACTGAAGAATTTTCATACAATACCTTGCCAGGGAAACAAGAATTATGGCTGCAGACATTGACTCCCAAGGCTTGAAGAATTAATCGGGCTAAATTCTGATGTTGAATAATTTTTGCAACTTGGAATCGCAAAGTCTGAGCTTTGTTTAGAGAAAGTGAGGCTGCTACAGAAACTGTATTGAGATGCATTCCTATGAATTCCAGTGTTTGTGATGGAAGTAACTGAGACTTGTTGCAGTTTATTGTGATTCCTAAGAGGGAGCAAGTTTGGTGTACCTTGTCTCCTGCTATTATTAGTAGATGCCTGGTCAGTGCAGTAATGAGCCTGTCATCTAAATACAGAAACGCCCAGAATCCCTGCAGTCTCAGTTGAGCTGCTACCACTGTCATGCATTTGGTGAACACCCTGTGGGCTGTGGTGAGACCAAAGGGCAGGACTCTGAACTGATAATCACTGGTTCCCAGCTGGAAGAGTAGAAACTTTCTGGAGTGCCTGTTTATTTTTAGGTGATTGTGCGCATCTTGAAGATCGATAAAGCACTTCCAATTATCCTTGCCTAGAAAAGGCAGTATAGATTGAACCATGACCATCCAAAACTTTGAGCATTGAACTGATTTGTTCAAGTTGCTGAGATCCAAAATTGGTCTCCAGTCCCTTGTTTTCTTGGGCACTAAAAATAATCTTAAGTACGTTCTGGATCCTTTCTGGTTTAGTGGGAGCTCTTGGATGACTCTTTTTTTGTAGTAGCTTTTTTATCCCTAGTGCTTGTTCTTTCCTCTGACTGGGTTGGAACATCAGGAAACTTTTGAGAGGACTATGGGGGAAGAGAAAATGAAATTATATAACCTCTGGAAATGACTCTGCACCCACGTATCTTTTGTTATATCTAGCCAGGCTCTCTGGTGAAGAAATATCTGACCCCCAATTGCCTCCAGAGGGGGACAATTAGGCGCACTTTTCAGGAGCACTGATAGGATCTGTCAGCGAACAAGTCCTGCCATCCTTGGTTTTATAGGGTCTGTCAGTGAACATGTCTTTCCACCCTTGGTTCTGTGGACCACTGCTACCATGCGAGTGGTGTCTTCCATTAGTGCCCCTCCCCTCTGCCTCTGGGGGAACCTTCTCCACTTGGATCTTAGAAAGGACCCTGAGATTTTTTTGAACTAAATCTTTTGTCCTCCACACTGGATCCTAGAAAAAGTCCTATGGGGAGGGGGGGGGGGTTGAAAAATGTGCTGCCACAGCAGAGAGGGTCTTTCCATCCTTCTTGCACCTGGAGAGTGTATCTTTCACTTTGGGGCAAACAGATAAGTTTCATCAAAAGAAGCATTGACAAAAGAAGACCTGAAAGGCTCCACAAAATCACACAGATGCATCCAGGCATGTCTCCTTATTGAGATGCCTGAAACCGATGCCCTTGAGGTACCCTCAGCTACATGAGAGCTAAGCCTCATGGATGAATTTGAGATGGACTGAAGGGTTGCCAACTGTGAGGCTACTGAACATTGAGTCTTTGCAGTAGTCATCCCAGAAATAATATTTGACAGCTCCTTTATCAAATCTCTTTGTAACCTTTTAAAATGTACCAGATAGTTCAGTGATCTAAGAGCAAAGGTCACTGAAGCATAGACACATTTACTGAACCTGTCCAAAGCCCTGGACTCTCTATTTGGAGATGGACGGTGGAACTTTGATCCGTAAGTTCCTTTTTTGTGGTCTCCACTATGACCATGGCATCTACAGATACACACTTACTCCAGTGTTCCCTTCCAGACAGAGTTGTCAGAATGTGATCTAGTGTCTTGGGGATAGGTTCAACCAAATCAGATTCCTTGTACGCCTGTTGAGAGATCAAATCAATGAGCTCATCAGTGGTCAGAGTCACCCACGAGGTAGACAGGCCAGAATCAAACACCTGCAGAAACATTGATTCCTCTGGAGAAGGATTTTGGAAGGACCAGCCACCCTGTTTTTTTGAAGATCTCCAGAATGTCTCCAAATGAGATGTTTTCAGGTGGTGATCTGGGGGATCCTTCCCCTTCATTGAAATCTGTGTCTTCCATAATATATTCCTGAAGGGAATCTAAATGCCTCCTTTTGCACTTATTATTCCAAGGTACTTCCTCAGTGGGATGTTCCATGGAAGTATCAGAAGAGAGGGTAATGTCCTGCTGGGTAGTCTGGAGGATTTGGACTGGCTGTCCATGTGGACTTGAATGTCGAGGCTCTTGATACAAAAACACATGGGATGCAGTAGGTAGATCTGACAGGGGAGAGACTTCTGTCCTGCTGAAACACAGGACACTCTCTCCACTACCTCAAAGGCAGATCATCCTGGGGAGAAGGAAGCTGATGGAACCAAGAAGCCATGCTTTTGTCCCACTGGCTCCATCTGCCCCAAGGGCAACCCACCCAAGCAGAGGCTGGAGCTGAGCTGTCCAGGGTTGAGGCTTCAAAGGGTAGAGATGGCTCTGAACACCTCAGATCTGACCGGGACACTATGGCTCCAAGAACCACTCAGCTCTGAACTTGACGAAGCTGGTGCACTCAGAGAAAACTTTGGAGCCAAGGATACCAGTGCTTTTGGATCCAAACCAGATGGTCTTGTCAAACTTGGATCCAAGGACTCTAAAATAAGGTGTCAGATTGGAGAAGGAGCTGTGACTGGAGGGTTAGATCTCGGTAAGGCTTCCTGACCTAAAGGGGTCAGAGCCAGGAGAACCCCCATCTGAATTTGTGCCGAGAGGCACTTCCTCATCATTCTACCCATGTCAGCTTCAGTGAGACTGCTGGAAGAATAAGATGAAGCAATGAATGGTGATTTGGACTTTCATCTCTCGAGGAAGGGAAATGGCAGTCTTGAAGGAATTGGGTCACTAGAAGGAGAATACTGGACCTGAGGCAGAATCTTCAGAGCTGAAGAACTCTGATCTGAAAATGTTTTATTATTTTTTTTTATTTTACATTTGTTTACTTGGAAAGTCTGACTGGGCAGGAAGCCCATTTTCAGTGGAGGCCCGGGGAGAAAAGCTCTACTACATAGCATGTAATAACACATATAACACATATTGCAGTAGTGTAAAAAAACAACAGCAAATAGGTATTAACTAACAACTGGGAAATCTATACTAAACTTAGTGTCACTTACAGCAATTGTTGTTAACTAATAAAGTGTGGTCAAATACGGCTCAATATGTCAACATAAAAAAGTTGAAACTTAGTTCAGTATTATACATTGAAAATATATTCCTGTTTCTGTTCTAAGAAGAGGCAAATTTCATTAGATGATCCAATTTTAGCCTAGGCAGAAGACTTCTAGGATCTGGAAGGCTTCAGATCCAGTGTATATTTTTTTGAAGGAGGCTCAGAGGTTGATAGGGTAGAAGAACCAGACTTCTTTGGAGACAGTTTAGTAGTGTCCTTGGTAGATGCTTTGGAGGGGGATTGAAAAAGAAGTTGAAAGCAATCCTTTTAAAATAAGTTTATATCTTCTGTCCACTAATGCACATGGATTGAAACGCTTACAAGTGTCACAGTCAACAGTGAGATGATCAGGGCCCAAGCAATAAGGGCAAAGGTCATGGGCATCAGAGTGAGGCAGATTATGGCCGCATTTTTTACATTTTTTAAAACCTTTTTCCGACATTTTAAGAAATAAGGTGAAAGGTATGAAAAGCTAAATATGCTATATTTTTATTCTTTTTATAATTTTTATTGGGTAAGGAAGGAAAAGAATAAAATGGAAAGTGAGTACCAACAATTGTACAAAGAAATACACAAATGTGTAAAAAGTTAGAAAAACAAGAAGTTATGTACTTACCATAACGTTCTATGTTTGTAGTCCATCTCGCCTACATTCTTGCTGGTTGGTTCGGAGCCAATCCTTGGCTCCAACTCAGCCGATACTAAAGCTCGAGAGCTTTTACTGTCTCTAGGCTATCCCCTATCCCATGATGCACCACTGCAATTCCTCAGATCTAGTTTGCAAGAAAGCTAACTATAGATAGACGTAGTACTGATATACTAATAATAACTATGTACAGAGAAGAATAAATGAATTTCAAAATAACATGAGAAATTCTATTACTATCCAAAGTATGGACAGGCAACTATACCAAGGTCAGACAGCATAATGGATAGTCCACCAGTTCCTCCAGGACACAGGAAGGGGGAAGGAGGGTGGGACAGAAGAATGTAGGCAAGATGGACTACAAACATAGAACATTAAGGTAAGTACGTAACTTCTTGATGTTATGTAGTCCTATCTCCCCGTAATTCTTGCTGGTTGGGACAGTGTCCCTAGCACTTATATCCTGGGTGGCTCAAGCAAAGAGACTCTTCAGCACAGTGGAACCAAAGGATGGCCTATCCCAGGAGGCCAAATCTAGTTTGTAATAAGTGACAAAGGTATGAGGCCTCGCCCATGTAGCTGCTGCACAAATGGTATCAATTGGAAGTTTGGATCTGAAGGCATATGAAGCTGATACTGCTCTAGTTGAATGGCCTCTTACCTTAGCGGGTAATTGTTTGCCGATGCTTTTGTAGGCAAAAGAGATGCAGTCTGAGAGCCATTTAGATAGTTACTTTGGAGACAGGCAAGCCTTTGTTTTTCTCTGAAAAGGAAACAAACAATTGGTCAGATTTCTCAAAATCTTTAGTCCTGTGCAGCTAGAATCGGAGAATTCTGTGGACATCCAGTTGATGCAATTTGTATTCCACCTTACTGCCATAATTAGGGAAGAATGCCGGTAATTCAATGGTGTGTTTAGATTGTGTTCTGAGCATACCTTAGGGAGGAAAGAAGGGTTAGTTCTTAGGGAAACTCTGTCCTTATGAAAAATAATATAAGGTGGTTGAATGGTTAGAGCTTGCAATTCTGAGACCCTTCTAGCAGATGTAAAACTACCAAAAATAATGTCTTCCAAGACAACAATTTCAATTCAGATGAAGAAGATGGTTCAAAGGGTGGAGAAATTAAGGAGGTTAGAACTAAATTCAAGTCCCAAGGTTTTGGGGATTCCTTGATCGGAGGTCTGAGAAAGAGGATTCCCTTTAAAAAGGCTTTACATAAAGAGTGGGACATAATAGAACCTCCCATATTCCCGAGATGATAATTGGAGATGGCAGCCAACTGAACTCTAACGGTGCCCGCCACAGTCCCTTCTTTAAAAATAGATGCAATCAAGGACAGAATGGACTCAATGGAAACTGAATAGGGATCTATACTTTGTTTAGCTGCCCAGATGGAAAATCTCTTCCATTTGCTGGTATATAACTTCCTAGTGGAAGGTTTGTGGGAAGAAATGAGAATGTGTTTAACCGTAGGAGAAAGGGATGTACACCTGGCTATTCTTGGAATTGGAGCAGCCATGTTGTTAGTTTCAGGGTTTGGATGGTAGGATGGAACAGACCCGATTGGTGAAATAGGGGGTCTTGAGATGGTTCCAGAATCCATGGTTCCTCCAAAAGATAAGGCCACAGGAAGGGGAACCAAACTTGATGAGGCCAGTAAGGAGCAATGAGGATCATAGTACTCTTCAACAACTTTGCTTTCTGAATCACGTTGGGTATGAGGGGTAAGGGTGGAAAAGCATAAAGCAGTCCCAGAGGCCAATTGTGGACTAGAGCATCCCTGGATGATGTTCCCAGAGGGGGAATGAGGGCAAAGTAGTTGCTGCATTTGGCGTTCACGGATGTGGCGAATAGGTCACATCAAGGCTGGCCCCATTTGCGGAAAATCTCTTCTGCAATATCTGTTTTCAGGGACCACTCGTGAGGCATCAAAATTGCCCGACTTAGTCTGCTATCACATTGGACTTCCGCGGGATGTGCGCTGCTACCAGAAAACGTTGAGAGTCCATCACCCATTTCCTTACTCTTTGTGCCTCTTGACAAAGTGAGTAAGTTAGTTCCTCCTTGCTTGTTTGTGTACCACACTACTGACATGTTGTCCGATTGAATTGCAATTGTCCCGGTGGGAAGAGAAGTGTGAAGTGCTTGCAACGTGTACAACACTGCTCTCATCTCCAGGATATTTATGTGCAAGTGGTTCTCGTAATCCTGCCAAATACCTTGGACCATTATTCCCAGATAATGTCCCCCCCACTCTATCTGGGAAGCGTCTGTTTTCAAGACTGAACTCGGTTGGTGGGGAACAAGGGGATGACCTAGAAAGAGTTGATCTGTATGCAACCACAATGTTAGATCTTTTTTTGCAAGAGTTTGTGATGTATATCTGGTGAGACAAAGGCAGATCTTGCATTGACCACTGGGCAAATAGAAGCCACTGAAGCACTCTCATGTGAAGATGGGCTAGGGGAACCAGAAGGATGGTGGATGCCATAGTCCCTAAGACTTGAAGAACTACCCTGGCCTGTACTTTGTCTTTGATCAACAACAGCCTGACTTGGTTGTGCAGCGATTTTATCCTTTCTGGTGTGAGATTTGCTGTCATTTATTTATTTATTTATTTATTTTACATTTGTTAACCGGGGGTGTCTGACTGAGCTGAAAAGGCCCTTTTTCAGCAGAGGCCCTGGGAGAAAAGCTCCACAAAGAAAAATTACAGACACATTTAGTTATTTAGACATAATCAGTATACACACAAATTACAAGAGACATGCTTTTACAGTGGCATGCAGCACAAACAGTTACAGTGGAGAGAACAATCAAAAAAGATATTAATTTTAAAAATAAAGGTAAGTAATAGATTTGTGGTGTACAGCTGAACTTTGGAATGTAGGTAGAATACATACATAGTACACAGGTACAGTACATACATTGTAGATTAGCCCGTGTTTGTGAGTAAGATTGAAAAACTATTATAAATTGCTCTAGATTTAGTATGCATATGTTATCCGCTTTCACTAGCCTGGGGAGCTGAGATTGAGTCATGGAGATTGAGTCGAGATCTGAGCCTAAGAAGACAATATGCTGTGATGGAGATAAGGCAGATTTTTTTTTTAGATTTACTGTAATGCCTAATCTGGCGCACAAGGATAGGTACTTGTCCTTGGCTCAAATTAGTTGATGTTTGGTGGTAGCAGTAAGGAGCCAGTCATCTAAATACAGAAACACCTGGAATCCCTGATGTCTCAGGTGAGCCATGACCACTGCCATGCATTTGATAAACAGTCTGGGGGCTGTAGTGAGGCCAAAGGGAAGTGCACAAAATTGAAAATGACTGGTTCCCAGCCAAAAGCGTAGATGTCTTCTGGACCACCTGTCCAATTTGATGTGGTAGTACGTGTCCTGAAGATCTATGGAGCACATCCAGTTGTCTTTTCTGATGAATAGAAAAATTGACTGCAGAGTGATCATTCGGAACTTCGATTTCTTTACTAACTTGCTCAGTCTGCAGAGATCTAGTATAGATCTCCAGTTCCCAGTCTTTTTTGGAACCAAAAAGAATCGAGACAAAGTTCCGGATCCTATTAGCTCTGTGAGGACCTCTTGGATGACTCTTTTTTGAAGCAACGAGATCACCTCTAATGTTGCCCATTTTTTACGATTAGGTGGGGCATCTGGTAAAGACCGATTTGTAGGGGTGCAGACTCGAAGGGGATAAGATAACCTCTGGAAATTATGTTTTGTACACGTCGATCTTGAGAAATTTGTAGCCAGGCATGTGGGTATAGTGACAGACGACCCCTGACAGCCTCTAGAGATGGACAGTCAGGCAAGCTCTCATGAGCATTGAAAGGGCCAATCAGAGAACATATCCCTGTTACCCTGATGTAGCTGACCCCCTCTGCAGTGAGGACAGTGTCTTCCATTGTAACCTCCCCCTTTGCCTCTGAGGGAGGATTGACCATGTGCCTGAGGGAAACCTTTTTGGGATTTACAAAACCACATTTTCCCTCCCATCTGACCCTTGGGATAGGTTCTGGAAGGAAGGGAGAAATGGACTCCTACAGCAGATAAGGTTTTCCCTTCCTGCTTGCACCTGGTCAAAGTCTTTTTTACCTGAGGTCCAAAAAGAGATGAACCATCAAAGGGGATATTGGTAAAGGAAGACTTAAAGGACTCTGCAAAGTTGCAAAGGTGCATCCAGGAATGTCTCCTAAGAGATATCCCTGCTGCGGCCACTCTGCTTGCTCCATCAACTGTGTAAGAGATCAGCCTCATGGAGGAGTTAGCAATAGAAGTAAGGGTGGAGAGCTGCAAAGATATTTTGTCAGTGGATCCCATAGCTACTGAACCCAGAAGGGTATCTCCCAACTCCTTGAGGAGATCCCTTTGTAACCTAGTAAAATAGGTCAAGTAGTTCAGTGATCGTAAAGTAAAGGCCGCTGAAGAGAAGGTACGCTTTCCATACCTATCCATAGTCCTAGACTCCTTGTTAGGAGGATGGATAGTTAAGGATGTCTCATATAATTTCTTCTTTGTGGCTGCTGCTACCACCATAGCATCCACAGGTACTCTCTTGGTTAGAAAAGCCTTGTCATCTGCAGCAGTAATGAATTTATTCTGCCTCCTCAGGACGGCCTCCACTGTTTCTGGAGAGGTCCAAGCTTTCCGACATATGACCCCTAACAGTTGGTCATATGGCGGTGTCACCCAGGAAGTGGAAGTTTGGGAACCAAAAGCCTCAAGGTACACTGATTCATTTTCAGTAGGGTTAAAGGTGTTCCAACCACCCCTCTGTCTAAGGATTTCAAGGATGTCCGCAAAGGAGACATCCTCAGAGGGGGATCTTGGGGACCCTTCTGATTGATCCAGATCAGTGTCAGAAGTGACAGACTCAGGGGAGTCAATGTGCTTCCTCTTGCAAACTCTCTTCCTAGGGGGCTCCCCAGTGGGGTAATCTGGTGAGGTTTTGGAAGAGGGGACTTCTCCTATGGGAGCTCCTTGGGGCTCAGGTTCCCTATGCTTAGGGGCAGGCAGATGAGAAGAAGTTGCTACCAGTTGCTGAAGGGAAGAAGTTGGGTCCAATGGCTTAGCTTTGGGAGTAGACAAAGCCCTCTCTATCACTTTGAAAGCCTTACCACCCCGCTCCGAGGATGACCTCCGCTCCAAAGATGCAGACGGTTGACTCCGAACCAGGGGAGCAGACTCCGAAGCAGACGTGGGAGCTAAACTCACACAAGCCGATGCACCGAGAGGAAGAGTCAGATCAGAAAAAAAACGCACCGACTATCCTTCCCAGAATCGACTGGGGAGTGTCTGCTCCCAGACCCCTTGGCTCCAGATGGGGCCGAAGAGGTTAGAGTTATCGGTTCTGAAGAAGCAGGAAGAGTTCTCGGAACTGAGGGTTCCAGCACTATAGGGCCTGAAACCACAGACTCCAAAAGCAAGGGGACAGTTGGAGGAGGAACAACAGATTGAAGTTGGGATGGTTCTGAGACCTTTGGATTCGGAGATGCTAAGATTTCTGCCAGCGCCAGATTACAGAGCAAATTCTTCACCACCCGCTCGACATCTTCATCAGATAGCGTCCTGGAGGAACGGGTGGAGATGGATGGAGATCTCCTTCCTTTCAAAATAGGAGATCTTAAGGTTGGTGAAACTGGGTCTAAGATAGGCAAATGCCTCGATGAAGCCAATTGTGTCTGAACTGATGCAATAGACGGCACTGATATCGAAGAAGCAGAGTCGGAACCAGAACTCTTCGGCTCCATCGCTTTAGTCTTCTTAGACAGTTCAGAAGAAGGAACCAATGGAGATTTCCTTTTATGATTTTTGAAGGAGGTTTTGCAGTCTGACCTTGTTCCAGTTGATCTTGAAAGGAACTTCGCATTAACCCCCTTTCTATTAGTTTCCTTTTTCATTCATTAAGAACCCTGGTGCTAAAGGAATGACATATGGTACAGGGTTCCTGCCAGTGAGCCTCTCCAAGACAGTAGATGCAACTGGTGTGACTGTCAGTTAGGGACATCTTTTAAGAACACCTGTCACATTTTTTAAACCCCGAAGGGCGGTGTTCTTTTTCCTTATCCTTATCTTTAGACATATCAAAAACCAAACAATACAACCATATTATTAGATTTTTTTTTTTATCAGAAAGATAGAAAAGAAGGAGGAAAAACTATCACTCACAGAGGAAAGGCCCTCTAAGTTAAACGGGCAAATACAGCCCCTCTAACCTAAACTGGGCGTACAATCCTTAAAGACGGGAAAGGGGAAACCTACATGCATACAATCACTCTTAAGACTACAAGAAAAGTATGAGAAGAAAAAAGAAGAAATTTATACAAAAAATATCAAGTTTTTTTACTTAGCCAATGAGCCAGTAACAAAGTCAACCTTGAAGCTTTCACGGCAAACGAGATCTGGGGAATTGCAGTGGTAAATCATAGGATAGGGGATAGCCTCGAGCTAGTAAAAGCTCTCGAGCTTTAGTATCAGCCGAGTCGGAGCCGGGGATTGGCTCCAAACCAACCAGCAAGAATTATGGCGAGATAGGACTACATAACATCTGTAGATTAAGAATGAGAACAGTAATACCAGCAATGGTAATTAGACTACACTAGAAAATGTACATAAAGATATATAGAAAATCAGAAAAATATATTTTAATGATAACAACTCACTTATCTTAATCCAAAAAAACTCGAGAGCAAAGCTGACCACATCTAAATGTGAAAACGGCAAATGAGGTCTGAGGTATGTTATGGGTGGGTGCATTATGGGTAGGGAGGAGCTCAAGAGTTCCAGTTGGCCATGAGCTATACTATCAGCCGAGTCATATCTGAGGATCAGATCCGAACCTAATGGTTCAGGAATAAATAAAAATTTACAACATCAGATTGGATTTTTTCACACTGTTCCTGCTACTTGTATGAAAGCTTGTCATAAACTCTTGCCACAGAACAACTTTTGTTACTAATTTAAGCTTTTGTGAACATTTGGCCTCACTGGAATGATAATGTACAGCTTATACAGGTTATCCAGATATTAACAACTTGCAACAGTATACTATATAAATTGCATAGTCTATGAGATTATTAAGCAATGAGATATAAATACAAATTTATAAAAGGACTAAAATATCTGATGAAAAACTGTAAATTAAGTAATAAGAAAAAGAAGTAGAAAATTAAACACATGAAGAGCATAAAATACTAGAATCCAGAAGATTTTGGACAGCATAGCAGAACTGGTTCATTGAAATATTAGCACTTCCAAGAACAGTCTAAATAGTACCATCTCTGCATAATGAAAACAGGGAAGATGTAGGTTATCATAACATGGAAAGCAATTCATGAGCACTAGCTTCTCTGCTCCAGAAAATATCATTCTGAATCAATGACTATAAAGAATTGTATTATCTACTCAAAGTAGTGCCTGACATTCTTCAAGAATCATCCAAATGTTTTAAAACAATAAATCATGTCAAAGTGAGGGAAGGGTGGAGGAAAAAAGAACTCTAGCAACATGCACAGTACTCAACATGTATAATAGTGTAGCCATAAGCAGCACTTGGCAGATGTATGCACATAAACAGAACTGCTTTGGCACCATGATAATGGGGATATATGTCATGCATATAGTTGATGCAGGAGAAAAAAAAAGGTTACAGACAGTGGTATATTCTACACTGAATACTTACTTTAGAGATGAACCTGTTGACAAGATATGCAAAGGATATATAACACTGTCATCCTCCTAAATCTAGAAAGTGAAATGGAACTGGGAAAATGAAAAAAAAAATTAAATAATTACACAGAAAAACGTAATATCTCTGTGTCTGACTAAAGAGTACTTAATAACTGCAGAGACTATTAGAATTAACCTTAGCCTTTTATCACAAATTTGCTATGGGTACAAACTGTTTTTAAATTTAGCCCCAAGCGTGAAGTAATAGAAAGTAAAGACTATAAATTAAAAAGATAATAGCTTACATGCCAAGAAAAACAATCTTTTCCAATAAGGAACAGATTGTAGTGAATCAGAGTCAGAGCACACCATATGAGCTGGCATAAAATTATGACAGGAAAACAAAAAAAAAAAATATAGCCAGTATTTTTCTTCACTTGCAGGCCTGTTATCCAAAAGAGGGAGGACAGTGGTTCATCTGAGTGGAGCCATCTACAGTGGTATACCAACAAATGTGCATGAGTGAGAGACACATAGTAGACATCTCTGTGAAATAGGAAGTCAACAATGTTTCAGAGACCCACTCATATGTGATATTGCTCTACCCTCTTATTAGGTATACTTGTGCCACAACAGTATCCAATATGTGCATCCAACACCAACAAGGTCAGATGCAAGGCTGCCACCCTATTCCTTACTTTATGTTTTTTTGAGGAGCAGGCATTACATTATGCAGTAGGGCATAATATTAAAGCTCTGTAGAGTGGTAGGGTATGTTAGCATCATGAAACAAACAGGGAGAAAGGAATCAGCATGAGAGTAGTGGAAACTAAATACTGAGGAGTCCATGGGCATGCAGACACTGTAGTAAAATAAAAACACTTAGAACTGATAGAGTATACTATGTTGGGTGAGAGCGTTAGCTCAAATGCATACAACAGAAGGATAGTCATTATGTACAAAATAAGCAAAGTATGATGGTGGACATAAAGATGATAAAAAAAATAAATAAACAGTGTGCAGCTGTAAACATAACAATAGCACCGATGTGCAATGATATCCACCAAAAAGGATGGACCATATCATGCGTTAAAGTACACTAAGTGCTGACACAGTTTCAGAAGCAGACTGACTATACCACAGACTCCCATTATCAACGTAGAAATTATTTTTGGGACATACTGTTAGTCTGCATGTGTGTGCATGGGGATGAGGGGGTAGTGCATATCTGCGCATGGGGATGAGTGAGTAGTACATGGAGATGAGGGGTAGCTCCAGACAGGCACATCTACTTCTATAAGCCTAGGCTACCAAATTTTGCTTATCTCAGAGTTTACCTTTCTTATTTTACTGATTCTTTTAGTATCAGGAATAATATTTGTGCCTCCCCACAATCTTGTGAACTTTTTCATTTGTCATATGTAGGCAAAAGTACAGTTGTGTAAGTGAACTTACAATAACAGTGACATCTGAATGATATCTGCTGCATTAGCATACTCTGCCAAGTATATAACAGCCATCCATCTTCCAAAACTTCAAGACACCTTCTACATGCCAAAATAGTCAGGCAGCTTGAGATGAGCTGATTAAAAGACAAGTTTGGGCACCAAGCCCTTCAGAGCTTTACTGCCACTGAACAGTATGCTCCTCTGAGGCTTTTGATGATTGACAGTTGGTTTCTGCTGTTCCTTTCCTTTGCTGGGCAGATACTGTAAGTTCCCTTTGGGGAAAACTTTCCAGTCAATTAAATTTGTTTATTAATAATACTTTCCTCTTCAGGAAAGTTACATTAAAACTAGGACTTTGTGTTTTAACAGACTGTCGCAAGACTGCATCACTGTTTTAAATGAGAGTACTTTTTTTTTTTTTTTTTTTTTTGGCAAAGTATTAATGCATTTGTGTGAAAAATGTGACTTTAAGGACTTTAATTTTTCCAGCTTTTGCTGTCTTTTCACTGGAAAAGAGGCACCATTTTTGGCTTGATGATAGAACAAGTGGCTGGTCCCAAGGGCAATCCTTCTTCCAGCTACAACAAGAAAAAGTTAAGTGAACAACTTTTGCCACCAATGCAGGTTAGCAATTTGCCTCAGCCACAGGTGGATGTCTCTGCTGCGGCCATTTGTTGTACCTTAGACCACTCATCTCTTATTCTGCATCCCTCTGGTGTAGCACCTATAGCCACTATGGACTAAGGCCACATCCTCTGTAGCTTCTGGGGTTCTCTCAGCAGCCAAGGAAGAGACACTTTTGTTGGTTATGTTTGGTCATGGAGGAGTGAACAAGGGAGGCTTCCTTTTTTTGACAGACTGTTGTGCCCATTCCTGGGGAAGCTGCTGCCCTTTATAACACTGTTGGCCCCATTTTTCCTGTCAAAAAGAAAGAGAAAACTAAACATGTACCTCTCTCTTGTCAAATTCCTCTAGACAGGGTATTTTACTGAATGTGGCTTAGGGTTTATTTCAGGCCATTGAGCCTTCAAACGTGGTAGCTTCTAGTAAAATAAAAATTAGTGCCTATTTTTGTAAATGATGTAACTGATATCAAGGACTTATGGATAATGGAACTGTTGCTCATGAATCCATGCAAATGATGTCTGTGATGTTTGTACAATGCAGCATTTCTCTCCTGGCCTCTGATGGAAAATGGGCACTGCTCAGTCAGACTTTCCCAGTAAACAAATGCCAGTAAATATACTCCTGGACTCCATTTTATACCTGATCTGCATTTGCTATATTAAAACCTATGAATAAGCAGCTTTCATCTGGAAGCAAACATGCGATTCACTTCTGACCATTGTCTAGTTTTTCTGATTTCAGACATCAGAGCTTGTACAATATGAGATAAGATTCTCAATTTCTCAGTCTAGTTTATTTCAGGCCATTGAGCCTTCAAACGTGGTAGCTTCTAGTAAAATAAAAATTAGTGCCTATTTTTGTAAATGATGTAACTGATATCAAGGACTTATGGATAATGGAACTGTTGCTCATGAATCCATGCAAATGATGTCTGTGATGTTTGTACAATGCAGCATTTCTCTCCTGGCCTCTGATGGAAAATGGGCACTGCTCAGTCAGACTTTCCCAGTAAACAAATGCCAGTAAATATACTCCTGGACTCCAATTTATACCTGATCTGCATTCGCTATATTAAAACCTATGAAGAAGCAGCTTTCATCTGGAAGCAAACATGCGATTCACTTCTGACCATTGTCTAGTTTTTCTGATTTCAGACATCAGAGCTTGTACAATATGAGATCAGATTCTCAATTTCTCAGTCTAATATTCGTCTACAGGTAGTAGCTCATGCTCTAATATTCCTCCACATATCCTAGTTTCTGCTCAGATATTCCTAAACAGAATCATGTTTCTGTTCTAGTTTCCCTCCACTTGCTTCAGTTCTTGCTCTAGTATTGAACCACAAGCTTCAGTTCATACTCAGTATTGCTCAGTAAGCTTCACTTTCTGCTCTGGTATTCCTATCCTGTCTCTAGTTTCTACTATTATGTTTTTCCTGCTGACTGACTACCTAGGTTTTGCTTGCTGTACAAGCTGCAGCAGATAAAAATGCAATGCACAAATTAATGGTTTCAGGGCTTCTTATCAAACAAAATGAGACTGCTGCTGCTGTTGAATGCTATGAAATGAAAATAACCACTGCAGGAATACTTTCTTATAAGATGCACACATACCCACTACACTCCTTATTTTTCACAAAAAAATTAAGATACTTCACTCATAGAGTTTCAGGTTCACAGATAGTTACTAGATTTGCAGTCTAGGGACCGCTTTGAAGCCTAGCACACATTACCAGCATTACTATATGGATTACCTGAAGTAATCCATATTGCCATCAGGTCAGCAATTACACATGTTGGAATTGCCATTCACCGTTTGATTTATTTTAGCAGGACAAGTGTCGTCGGGCGGCACAATGCCAGGGCACTTCTATGGGCTAGGCTTGTAAAGGCTCCAGGGCCATTAGCCTAGTACACACCTATGAACCTATTAATGATTCACAAATATGTTTGTTAGGTTATTTCTTTTACTGGCATAAGCATATTGACAAAACCTGGAAAAGCAACTATTTTGCTAGCAGCTTTCTGCTGGTGAGTGTTCTAAGTGTGAATGGAAAGTTATTAATATTTGTGGATTTATCATGAAGTTGTTTTTCTCTTGATGGAAGACACTGTATCTGACTACATAGTTGTCTCAGATGAGTGCAATAGTCAACTGCATTAAAATGGCATCTGAAGCAAGCTCTTTCAAAGGAACCTTTTGCTTTCTACTAGGATATAAATTATCAAGGTTTCAGTCCTCAATGAGGCATAATGGCATTTTAATAAGATAATCTGACTACCCTAAGTATTTCTGTCCATAGATGAAAAATAATTCTCTAGTAACACTAACTGCCACATATTGTCCAAGAAATTAGGGTAGTAATAACTAGCAGAGCTCAGATTTATAAAATTTATTACAAAATTAAGTCAGCTAAGCCCAAATAAATGTTACTTTCTGTTAAAAATATCCTAGCCTCATGTGGAATTCTGTAACAATGCTACTTCTATCATCTATCTTCTTCTTCTTCTTCTTCTTTTGGCTTTTCCCAGTTAGGGGTTGCCACAGTGGATCACCTGTCCGCTCATGATTGGCAGTGGAGTCTTATGGTGTTGAGTTGCCAGCCCGGCGCCAACCTTCACCAGAAGGCACACACACGTACACACTCACACCTGGGGCCAATTTAGAGTGTCCAATCCACCTACAGCATGTCTTTGGGATGTAGGAGGAAACTGGAGCACCCAAAAGATGAAAATAAAGAACCTAAATGAATACTGTAAAAAATATAAATGCTAATGAAGATCAGTTTTATGGAAATGGGCAATAAGTACCTTCAATCACCACCTAAACCAGCCTCTTAAGCAGTTAACACATCCATAATTTAAAGACTTCTGACCAGAGCTGTAGTACACTAGTAACACAGATAACCTTACTAACTCTGTCCCCTCTGTACTCAAAGATGTGTTTAGTCTTAAAACTGCCAGCAAGCTAGCCATAAAAATGATCCTAATGGGATAAAACATACAGCTACTCCAGATGCTGATAGTGTTCCCCTAATTATCTTCACATCTTCTAACACATGTCCTGCTAAAATAAACCAAACAGTGAATGGCAATTCCAACATGTGTAATTGCTGACCTGATAGCAATATGGATTACTTCAGGCCAACAGCTTTAATCATCCCACTAGCAAACACATTGAAGACTTAAGTCTTTAAGCTGATCTTTTTAATACATATTTTGTGAGTCCATTTTTTCTGACATGCTCCTTTTTTTCATTGAGTTAATGATGTTGACATTGCTCTACCAATCACAAATGACTACATACAGATTTGCATCAATTGCTATTACTTTCTCTGTAAGATCATAGGACAGTCAAACCCAAAATCTAAATAAATAAACGGCTCACCAGATTGTAATCTTTTCAGCAGCTCTAATTTTCCTGCATCACGGCTGGGTGTGGATAATGCTGGATTTACCTATGGTTGGTGTGGTTTGGTCATGAGGGCAAAGCCCAAATGACCAAACAAAGCCAACCATGGGTAAATCCAGCATTGCCCACATGGGTTATTGCTATTATACAATGACATTATTTAAGAAAAAAAAATACTTACTTTTCTTAAATAATGTCTTTGTATAATGCCTCTGTGCTGCCCTTCCTCTGTTTTCTGGTATCCTGGGGCTTTTTCTGATGTACTGCGCATACATATGGGACTTGTGTTCCCATGCTTACTCAGTACATCACAGCTGTGCAGAGGTAGCAACGGAGAAAGGAAGACCTCCGTTGTTTTTTTTTTTTGTTTGTTTTTTTTTTTTTTAATTGAAAACAAAAAAAGAAAATCTGGAGACTTTTTACTTTCAGGAGAACCGGGACAGACAAAATTAAAGAATAATTAGATAAGTTTCTTTAATTTTGCAGAGTGGACCTGATTATCTTCTTATTTTTGTCTGTGCCGCTTCCCTCATTTGTTTCAGGTCTTCCGTTTTCTTTTTGCAGTATACTAAAGGGAAAAGTCCAGGCTACCAGACCTTTTCCATTAATATACTCTCGGATTTACAACTGGCATGCTGGTTGGGCTGGCCAATCAGCATGCTTGTTTTTGAATATTAATGGCCAGTCATTGTATAATTAAGCAATAACCCATGGCTGGGTGTGGCTAATGCTGGATTTACCCACGGTTAGTGTGGTTTGGTCACAAGGGTGAAGCCTGAGTGACCAAACAAAGCCAACCATAGGTAAATCCAGCATTGCCCACACCCAGCCATGGGTTATTGCTATTATACAATGGCATTATTATTTAAGGAAAAAAAAAACACTTACGTTTCTTAATGTCTTTGTATAATGCCTCTGTGCTGCCCTTCCACAGTTTTCTGGTATCCTGGGGCTTTTTCTGATGTACTGCGCATAAATATGGGACTTGTGTTCCCACGCTTACGTAGTACATCAGAGAGCTGTGTAGAAGTAGCAATGCTGAAAGGAAAATCTCTGTTGCTTTTTTTTTTTTTTTAATTGAAAATAAAATTTGGAGACTCTTTACATTTGGGAGAGCCGGAACAGACAAAATAAAAGGATAATCAGGTAAGTTTCTTTAATTTTGCAGAACGTACCTGATTAACCTCTTATTTTTGTCTGCGCTTCCCCCTTCATTCATTTCAGGTCTTCCATTTTCTTTTTGGGAGCAAAAAAAAAAGAAAGAAAAGTAAAAAAAAAAAAATAGGAGCTATACTAATGGGAAAAAGTCCAGGCAAACAGACGTCTTTTTCATTAATATACTGTCGGATTTACAACGAGCACGCTGGTTGGGCTGGCCAATCGGCGTGCTCATTTTTGAATATTAATGGCCAGTCATTGTATAATTTGTGACTGATAATGCGTGCATTAAAACAATGAACTCAAGTCAATGCATAGATTTAATACTAATTAACCTTAAAATGAGAGCCATTACCTGTCTAAGTACTTTGTTTACTGAATGTTGTATAGATCTGAAATATAGCCACCACTTTTATTTTCAGAGTGTCCAAATGATGGCCACAGAGGATGGATGTAAGAAATGCCAACAAACAAACAAAAAAAATGATAGATCTAGAGAAAGTACAGAAACACCTTTAGGAAAAAAGTGAAAGCAATACTAAACATGTTTACAGTGTAAATGGCACTCATGGGTTAGATTAAAAGGAAAGGAAAGAAAAGCATTTCATTATAAGAAAAATCATGACATTATGGTAATGACCTTCAAATACTATGACACTTTATGCTTAAAAAGAGACACTCATTACCAATGGCATTTTCACTATCTCACAATCATTAAAAAAATTTACAGCTAAATGAAAAAACATGAGCAGTGAATAACATGAGAGGGTGCTACATGTCTTCTGTGAATTGTGAATACTGGGATGGATCTCTTCTGGGATCTCACCTATTTACTTTTTACGTAAATCACAGACAGCACAGTAACAAGAGATATATGTTTCAGAATGTGGATGAATCACTCTACTTCTCATTTCAGGTAATCTTAACTAATTTGAAGATTCACTGCAAACGAGTTTCCAGTCTGTGTATGTATAATTCAAAACGTCTGGCTTTTGCTACCACCAGTAAGACCAAGACTATCATCTTTAGAGGACGACAGGAATATACACAATCATGTAGTCCAAACATAACATCTTAAATATCCTAGTAAAATATGAAGAACCTAACAATATAGCGCATATCACAACTATCTTAGTATTCTGCTGGTTAGGTAACTACTGCCAGTACTAAAGGAAATCAACATTTTGCTATTCTTTGCTGTCAGACCTTTTTTCTCTTCCTTCAAATATAGGCTGATATGGGGCGTGGCCAAGGATGAACACAGGATAGCAGCAGATTTCTTCAGCTCCACCAACTTAACTGCACTGACAGGAAATAATTACTTTAAAAATCAACTAATGAAATAATTTTCTTTCTAAATACATTTGGAATATCAGTTTCTTGAATAATATCTAAAAAAGAAAGAAAATTTCAATAATTTTCCTGTCAGAAATCATCTGGGAAATTACTCTTTCATCACCTCTGTTCAAAATGAGTTCCAGTAAGGCAAACAGTCAGGATTCCAGCATCAAGAAAGAGCTTCAGTCTTTGATATCTACTATTCAGCAACTAACAACCAAAATGGACAAACTGGATACTAAAAGTGATAACTTCATAGAAAAAAACACAAAACAAATGGATTTGTTACATCAAGACTTGCAACAACAGAAGGCTCAGATTACAAGCATAGAAGAGACTGTTAATGATATGGAGAACAGAATCCAGGAAGAAGAAATTAACATTGAGTTTTTGCTGAAGCAGAACACATACCTACAATCCAAACTTGATGACCTGGAAAACAGATCTAGACGCAATAATATTAGGATTTTTGGACTGCCAGAAAATATAGAAGGTAACAACATTACTTCCTTTTTAAATACTTGGCTTCCCAAAACTTTAGACTTGTCAGAAGCATTTTCTTTTGGTATTGAAAGAGCCCATAGGTCCTTATCTAATTTTAACTCTAACAAAAGTATCCTAGATCAGTTATAGTAAGATTTTTATCATCTTATGACAAGGAGATGGTATTAAAATATGCATGGGCTAAAGCACCTATTAAAATTAACGAGGCAACTGTGCGTTTTGACAATGACTATTCTTCCTTGGTAATAACTAAAAGAAAAGTTTTTTTGCCATTAATAAGAGAGCTTAAGAAAGCACAGTTCAAAACTTACCTTTTATTTCCTGCCAAACTAAAAATCTTTTTACCTGATGGCCCTAGAATTTTTGAAGACTTGGACTCTGCTTTGCTGTATATTAAAAAAATAAGATATTAGATAAAATAGAAGATATGGAATGGGCAAGTCCTTCGTTAAAGAGGATGGCGACAGGAACTTCTTGGAAGACTTCAGAGAAGCAAAAAAGACTAAAAAACAAATGACATGTTCTATATATTTTTTTCTCTTTTCTTCTCTCTTAATCTCTTCAAATACAGTTACTGCATCTCCAGAAAGCCACAAATATTTTAAAGATTTATTCAAAGTTATTTTTCTGTGTGCAAAGAACTGTTTTTGTTTCATAAATAGTCAAACTCTCTGAGGAACAAATAACATGCTATCAATCAACTTGTTTTTCTTTGTGATAAAGAGACCTAAGGTTAGTAATTTGATACATTTTCTTTCTCTTCTTGTTTTAAATAATGGCATTCTTTATAAACTATGCATTTAGTGAGGGGTGGGGGAGGGCAAGGAGAGAAGTATGATGTAAAATATGGAAAAAGTGAAATAACTTATTAGTTCTTTAAAACTATATATGCTGTTTAAACACTGTTGCTAAATATTATATCATGATTTTATTGCTTATACATGATTACAAATAATATGTCATGATATAATTGCAAATAATTAGAACTAAAATAGTTGTAAGTAATATGTTTCATGTTTAACTTTATTAATACAAACAGCAAGTAATATTTCTTTGTAGATACTCTTTGTAGCTTCCTTTTTTTCTTTCTTCTCTCTCTCTCTTTCTTTTTTTTCTCTACTCTCTTCCTTTTCTTTTTTTCTCTCTCTCTCTTTCTCTCTTATAAGTACAGTTATATGCTTCTGATAATACTGATATATGTATATAATAAGATTAGTATGAGAAAATGAAATGGGGTATATAAAAATAAGTTGTATAATATGTTAAATAACTGTAGGCTTGGTTTCACTGTCATAGAGACTGTAATGACTTGTAAAATACTTCGCAAATGTTTTGCACTGTTTAGTTTCATTTGTATTACTAAATAAATGTCAGTCACTTATATTTACTAAAATTCCCGCCAGAATGTTAAGGGAGACATTTTGGGATGTGGGTTACCTCGTGAATAGTGTCCTCGAGTTGTTTTAAAAGCTTCAACACTCAGAATACATGCAGAGAAGCTGAATGCAGTCATTTTGAACTTTGACCCCTGATTTCACACTGACACATCGCAGATTCAAGAAGAACACTGTTCCAGGAAGTAGAACTGCTGTAAATGCAACTTTGTGATGAAAAACGAACTTTATGACATCTAAATGTGAGTTATTCTTTATAACAACTTACTTATTTAAGGTGTAATTTATAAAATATGAAAGTTATAATGATTTTAAATGATTCAGTATGCCATAGTAAGCAAGAGAGATATTTTAGAAGGCATAGAAGGTAAAACATATATGCACATGTTTTTGAAAGCTTACATGACTGCAACATATTATTGTATATAAATACTTATGATTTAAACATATATAATGTTATAAATCATCTGACTTATCTAATTGACAAGCACAAGTATCATTATGATTATATCTTAGAAGAAACTGTCATGTGACATATTTTAAAGCAGCAGTTCAGATATATAAAATACAGATGGCTTTCTTCACAATGATTTATGTATAACTAGGTATTTACATTGCTGTGCAGTATGACTTGTAAACATATGTATGAGTATAAATATTTTATTTACTGGCAATAATAAGTATGAGAAGAAAGCTTTGGTGCAAGTAATTTAAAGTTTTTAAAACTGTTAACTGCATTTCTATGGCAGAAAGTAGGAATACCCTAATATATGTAATGTCTGAACCATTACAGCCTAAGTTATTGAATCCAAATGAACATAAGAACTTATTTTTACAAACTTTTAATAAACTAATATATAGATATGCCCCTTTTTTTTCTCTCTCTCTCTTTCTCTCTCTCTCGGTTCCCATTATCAAGTTTATTAGAATGCTATTTTGACTATGAGTGTATTTTACAAAATAGATGTACATAGTAATATGAGCTGTTTCTAAATGTTATTTGTTTATATGAAGCTGATTTATAAATTGTTTAGCTTTGTCTTACTAGATAATCTAATTAAATGAGGTTAACTTTAATTAATAATAGTTAGTATTGAATTGATATGGTGGCAGCTGAGGTGCTGTTGCTTAGGATAGGGGGATAACTTGAGTGGTATGTGCTACTCAAAGTTGGAGTTCTTAACTCCAGGCTGGGTGCAATGTTTAATCCTAATATTATTTTCACCTGTTTATTGTTGTTTGTATGTAGTTCTGACATCCACAACACATTTTATAAACTTATTGTCACTACAAATAAAAGTGAAGCTTATACAAAATCCCATAAGATTTTCAATAAATACAGCTATAATTAATGGTACACCTAAAGGAGGAGGTATAATATCATTTATTTTGTTAATTGTTATTCTGATTATATGTTTTATATGTTTATAAAAGCTAAATGATTTCTCTAAAAGGAATTTCTTTAAACATTAATGGACTGAATAACCCATGTAAAAGGGCAAGTTTAATGAGATACATTAATTTGCATAGGGCCAACTTAGTATTCCTTCAAGAAACACATCTCCTGAAAAAGGATATTGATAAATTAGCCACTAATAAATATACAGTCTTGGTTAGTTCAGAACACACTCAGAAAAAAGAGGAGTGGCTATTTTATGGAATAAAAGTATGCCCATACCTAAAACTATTAAGTCTTATAAAGATGATAAAGGAATGTTTTGTATGGTTACAATACAGATTAATGGAAAGACATATACATTAATTAATGTATATTGGATACCAGGAATTGGCATTAATACAGTGAAACACCATCTCAATAACATCATATCATTTTCTATAGGAGATATTATTTTAGCAGGTGACTTTAATTGTATCCTACATGAAAAAGATACTACTACTATAAGAAAAAGGAAAATTACATCTAATGCAAAACATTTACAGGATTTTGTTAATTTATATCATTTGAATGATATTAATAATCAGATAGATTCAAAATCATTACCATACACTTTTTTTTCTAACAGATATAAAACTTATTCAAAAATAGATAGAGTCTTTATTTCTAACCAGATGGTTACAGACTTAATTAATTCTAAAATCATTTCATGTCCTATATCAGATCATAATTCAATTGTCTTTGAGTTTATGATAAAAAGTACTTACAATGTTCAGATCAAAAGGATACCAGCATACTTAACTCAACTAAAAGACTATAAAGATTATATACTTTCAGAAGTGCAACATTTTTAGACTTAAACAATACACCTGAAGTCTCCATTGTTTATGTTTGGGATGCTTTAAAATCGTATTTATATGGACAAAGTATCAGATGGTATAATAATAAAAGGAAATCTTGGGACAAGGAATTACTAGATATTCAAAGCAAATTAGACTCATACAAACATAATAATAAAGAAAATATTATGGACAAAAAAGTCATTGAAGAAATAAATAAATTAAATGAGAAATACAAAGAAATTTTAACTCATAAAGTTAAAATAATATTAGAGAAATATAAGTTTTTGTCTTACTCAATAAGCCCCAAATACTTACATAGACTTAAAAATAAAACAAAAAGGTTGAATAAACAAAATCATATCAAAGAAATTTTCTCTCCAAGGAAAAAGAAGAATGTTTCTAGTTTACCAGAAATATTAGATGAATTTAGAAATCACTTTCACAAAATTAATCATAATAACATTAACATGGAGCCTAAAGATAAAATAAACAAATTTATAACTACAAACATGAACAAAAAACTTAATAAACAACAGATTAAACTAATGGATAAAAATATTTCATATACAGAGGTTATTACACAAATAAACAAGCTTAAATCAAACAAAGCACCAGGTAATGATGGTATTATACCAGAGATCTATAAAATTCTTCCCAAAAGTACTTACTCATTAATACATAAGGTTTTTATTTTGGCCCAAAATGAGTTAACAACTCCCTCATCTTGGCAATACACATTTATTTCACCAATTTTAAAACCCAATAAAGACCCAACCAGATGCACTTCATATAGAGCTATTTCATTACTTAATGTTGACTATAAAATGTTTATGAGTATTTTTGCTGATAGATTAAAGACAATCATCCCAGGCATTATAGATATAGACCAGACAGGCTTTATTGTAAATAGAAATACTTTTGATAATATAAGGAGAACTTTAACGTTAATTGATTTTGCAACTAGGAAAAAGAAAGATTTAACACTTATTAGTCTCGATATAAGTTCAGCATTTGATTCAGTAAGTTGGGATTACTTGTTTATCTTACTGAAGTGCACAAACTTCTCAGATGCATTTGTAAATCTAACTGAACATCTATATAAAGGAGCATTGGCTTACATTAAGATAGGAACATATGTCTCACAAAAAATACCCATTTCAAAAGGTACAAAACAAGGGTGTCCACTCTCTCCACTATTATTTACTTTAATAATGGAGCCTTGGGCTAATTTGATCAGAAACAGTACTGATATAGAAGGATTTGATATAGATGAAAATACAATATCTAAAATTCAACTTTTTGCAGATGATGTTCTAATTACATCAGCTGGATCTAACTCTTCTATGCAGTCCTTATTTGATAAAATGATGGATTTTAAAAATACCTCTGGTTTAATATTCAATGAAGAAAAAACTAAAATATTACCAATATACACATGAAAAAATGTCCTCATTAATGATTTTAACAAATATATACCCAACTCAGGTCAGATAACTTACTTAGGTATAATATTAACTAAAGATATCAAATCTATTATACATAATAATTATAGTACCTGTCTTCTTAATAAACAAAATCTTTTCAATAGCTGGAACAATATGTTTTTACCATGGAAGAGAGACTCACAATTATTAAAATTATAGTATTCCCTAAGATATTATACTTAATACAATCAATAATACTCCCACCTACAAAAATAATTATTAAGAAATTGAATTCACTAATGTTAAATTTCTTATGGGCACCTAATAGACCTAGGATTGCATTAAAGAAACATACTAATAGCTGGTCTCAAGGGGCATTTCATTTCCAGACTTTAATCTATATACTATCTCTTCTATTATAAAAGTTATTACTTTGTTAATAGATCAGTCATATGTTGCAAGATGGAAAGATTACTGGGAACTAATTAGCATTCACTTCATGAAAATCTCTTTAATACATAAAAATATTATTGTAAATAACCCCATGTTATGGTTACTAAAAGAATTTTGTACTTCATCCATTACACCAAAATATGTAGTTAGTTACCCATTAAACATTATTATCAGTTATCGTAATTTTATATTCATGCATCCTAAGTATAAGGAATGGAATTTTATTCTATTCCTATAATGTATACACAAGGTATGCTTTTGTCAACCACCTCTGAAAGAACTCTTTTAGTCACAGAGAATGATCTAAAGTATTGGTATCAGTTGCTGTCTGATAATAAAGTAAAAAATTTAGACTTCTTAAAGCAAGAATTTGATTTGAGAGAAACATGTTGGTTAGAAATTCAGACTTTTAGACAACATCTTATTAATAAAATTGATTTAATGTCTTTAACAGTTAAAGAATCTGTTCCAATACTGATTGATTACTTGATATTAAATTTACAACATAGAGTTTCTGATAAAGGTAAGCTCTCATACATACATAAAATTATCAGAGAAGAAACTCATTACAGTTCAGATACCTATTGGAATTATTTCATTTCCATTAATGGTGAATCATCAAAACAACAAGATAAACAATATATATTGGAATCTGCTTATAAAACTACTTCTTCCATTAATTGGAGACTTTTTACTTGGAAATTTTTACATAGATCCTTCTATACAAGTTTAATGATGAATAAAATAAATAATAAAGACAACTTATGTAAAAGATGTAATGTAGAAATAAATGCTGATTGGGCACATATGTTTTATGACTGTATGAAATTGAAGGAATATTGGAAGTGAATCAATGATTTTTTGCAGGCCCTTTTCACAGATAATTTCATTGTTTCTAAATCACTTATATTATTTAACACACCTGTCCCTAAAAGTGTTAAAAAAGTTAAACTTCCCTTATTATGGTCTATTCTAGCAGTGGCTAGAAAAATAACAACCAGAAATTGGATTTCAGATACCCCTCCTTCATTTAATGAATTTAAAAATGTTATGACTGAAGTGTGTCATATGGAATTGATGACAATAAAATCAAGAACTACTAGAAAAACATCTTATTATATTATATGGGATACTTTACAAAACCTGTTAAAAAAATCTTAGTCTCAATAGCATGACATTATAGTTTAATCAATTGATTTGATTTGTAGTGGATGTCTTTGTAAATACTTTGGTTATTTTATTGAATGTTATAACTATTTCTATTTTAATTGCTTGTATAAAATTGTTATGATATTTATTTTGTATGTTAAAAACAATAAACTTGTTTTAAAAAAAATATATATAAGCTGATATTGTTCAGGTCACGTTTAATTCTAAACTATTCTCTGATTCCATCATACTCACTAATGTTTTACAATCCAACTCTATCACAATTTTGCAATATTCACAAATGATTTTCTTAGATGAACTCCTGAATACAATATTCTGGTAAAGCTTGCAGAATTAAAATCCAATTTTATGAATTATGTGTTACACATACATTGTTTAAGGGGAAAAAAACAAACCAAAAAAAAAAAAAATCAGCATACTGCTGACCAACAACATGGCACTGTACACATTTCACAGTTATTAAGGATTAGAGGCTGGCTTATAGCATGGGTGGTGATTCAGCCTTCAGCCACTATATATCTTGAATCTGAAATTCACTCCCCTACAGATTGCTCATACTGTCATGTAGCATCACACCAATCCAATATAATGACATATTTTTTAACTGCATCTCAGGCTGCACTAAGGATACCTTTAACAGTCTGATGGTGCAAACCTTCTTTCTAAACAAAAAAGAAAAAAAAAACAAGTCTTCTGCTCTCTAATTATTCTTCAACATCTGTCTTGTTTAGCTGAACATGATCAAACCTGTGTCATTTTAAATGTTAGCAGATGGACAACTAAATACTTGAACTACTTGAAATTATTACTTACCCTGTTTCCTTCCTCACATCGAGTTACCATGACAATGATAGTTGATTGTTGCTCCCAAATCATTTTCCAGAAATCATCCACAGTTTCATCCTTTGGACCTGTACAATGTATCAATTACCAGTGTTGTCAGTTATGTATTTGAAATGCATACTGTGTTCAAAGCAATAGATGTATTAAAATATAGAAAAATAGAATCAGTTTACCTTGTGCTGCAATGTACTTTCTAGGTTCCTTGAATCCCTGTTAAGTGATTAAAGTTCATTACTTAAAATTAAACTAAAGGCACTAATTGCTATACAAAAACATGCATGTTCTTTTTTTCTTGTATACTAGAATTTAGCTGATTTCTCTTGACTTCTACAAATGACCAACTGCTTTTATTTTCTGTAACAAAATGCCAAATGGATAGTCCTGAAAAGAACTGTTAAGAGTCTACAGACCTTAAAAATATTTTCAAAAAAGTGATAATTTCCTGCTAATTTAGCCCACTTGGAGCCTCTAAGAGTAGTATAGTAGTAATCCTATATTTGTGGCTACTTGCCTTCTGTTAATAAAGCATGGAGACCATTTATAAGTTGAAATTCAGATCATTTATTGATGATGATCCACGTTTGTGGTTTGTCTGCTGAAATGCAACAGGTGTTGAGTGCAACTAGTTTTTATATGCTTTGCTGTGATCATTGTTAATTTAGATATACCAATATATACTCACACATGCATGTGTGTATGATGCCTTTGTGGGTGTATGTATGTGTATGTATATATATATATATATATATATATATATATATATATATATATCACACACACATACACACACACACACACACACACACATACACACACACACACACACACACACACACACACACACACACACACACACACACACACACACTCATATGTATAGGCTACATTCAAGCACTCAAACTCTTTTAAGTTTTCAAGTGCTTGGATGAGTAGCTGCAGTGTTTGAAAATTAACTGTTTGAATTTTGCTGCTGTTTATTTACTTGAGATCACAGTACAGGGGGATCGGGAATATATCTCTTCCCCACTATAGTGAGCTCTTGGAGTTGTGGAGTTGGTATATATATCTATATCTATCTATCTATATATATATATATATATATATATATATATATATATATATATATATATATATATATATATATATGGGTCAACTCTGTTTCACAGAAAACATATTTCACTGACACTCATTTGATAGAAGTCTCATTTCACTGAAAATGAATTCCCTGCGCACAATTCACTGAAAGCTCATTTCACTGAAAACTCATTTGACTGAAACTCATTTTGTCTAAACAGGTATATGCCCTATTCCCCACTATAGTGCAATTCTGGAGTTAGTATATATAGTTGGTGGGGGGGTGTCGCCCCCCCCCCCAACATTGGGGCGTGTGGGGGGCATAGCCCTCCTCCTCCTGTTTTAAATATTGTAAACCATAGACAGGGATTCTTACAAGTCAAATGAATAACTCTTTCCAGAAAATAATATATATCCAAATTATGTGGGGGGGCTATGCCCACCACACCCATAACCCCCATTGTGGGCAGCTGCATCCCCACACCCCCTAACTATATATAATAACTTTGAGATCGCACCACAGTAAGGAACTGGGTATATACCAATTTAGACGAAATGGCTTTCAGTCAAAAGAGTTTTCAGTGGTAAGCTTTCAGTGAATTGTGTGCAGGGAATTCATTTTCGATGACATGAGACTTCTGTCAAATGAGTTTCAGTGAAATGTGCTTTCTATCAAACAAAGTAGACCCATATATATATATATATATATATATATATATATATATATATATATTTAGCAGGGAGTGGGGGTGCAGCGGTGCTTGCACCCCTTCAAAAAAATAGATGTTTTTATCGAATCTCGGTGATTCATTTTTATGTGTGTTTGACTCTTTGTGACTCAAACTCTTTTAGTAGTATGACAGGCATTCAAAGTTTTAATATTTTGAATGTCTGTCATATACTCATCTCTTTATCTATATATTGATCTATCTATCAATCTATCTACCTACCTATTTATGTATGTGTCTGCCTGTGTGTGTATCTATGCTGACATTTGCATAGATGGGAATGTGTGTATGTGTGTCTCTGTATGTGTGAATTCTCAATCAATGTATCTATATATGTGTATGCAAATGCACATAACTTCATGCATGGCTGTGTGCTTGCATGTGCATTTATGAATGTGTGTGTGTGTGTGTGTGTGTGTGTGTGTGTGTGTGTGTGTGTGTGTGTGTGTGTGTGTGTGTGTGTGTGTGTTGATTAAATTACTGAAAATCAGTGTTTTAAAGGGATTCAAGCCACCCTTGCTCTCCACACCTCAGCAACTTAATATAAACTACCTCTGAAATTGCAAAACAGTGAGGAAAAGAGGAAACTCCCTTAACTCCACTTGCTGAATCTCACACTAAATTACCCCAGTACCACTATTTTACCAGTCTGTGCAAATGGAGTAAAATATGATGACTGGTATTCATTCTTTCTTGCATTAATCCTCCGAAAAATTTGAATATGCAGCTTAACATAACAGCAGATGTTGGAACAGAACACTGCTGCAAAAATCCCAGCAGTTGGGATTTATCCTGCCAAGGATGTCTGGCTAGTCATATATTAGTCATATATTAGGTTTTACATTCTCAGAGAAGGAATGCAGTCTTAACTAACATGGCCTCTTGTAACAGAACTATTTGAGCTGCAGTAGAGGCAGCATCTATAGCACTGCCACCACATTTAATAGTATGTTCAGCTGTCTGCCACATTTAATAGTATGTTCAGCTGTCTGCCACATTTAATAGTATGCTCAGCTACCCAAAAGGGGGAATTAAGCATATCCATAAGATTAAATTTCCCATCAGAAGTAAGATGTGCCAAGGTTTGTCCTGCATGAATCAAAACAAATAAAACAAACTTAAACATGCGGTTTTGGTAATTAACAGCTCTTAAAGTTAAAGTGGCAGAGAGATATATCTTTCTGTCATATCTATCAAGAACCCTTATGCTCTTATCTTTGGGAATTAAATTAGAAGAGGGAACAGATCTAGTATCTTTGTCAGGCTCCAGAAATGACAGCAGTTTAAGCTGAGGAATTTTGCACAGGTAATTATGCATGTCAGTAACCCTATACAACCTATCAGGCTTCTTAAGGTCTGGATGTTTTGAATTCAGAGACACTGAAGCAGTGGAATAAATGTCTACCTGAGCCATTTGAACTGGAGATATAGCAACGGAGTTAAGGTTATCTACATTCAAAATCTCACAGTATATTTTCTGGAAGAAAAAAAAACTATTTACCCACTCACTTAAAAAGGCTTTCATTTAGCAATAGTGTATCCAAAGGAAATTTCCTCACTGGGGAAATCTGAAGATAAACTGCCATCTGTCTCATATTCACATCCAGTGTGAGAATGAATTTGAGAGGCATAATCTGTCTCTACTTGGTAAAAATCTGAGAATTCCTTTTCTGAAGAAGAGGCAAGACACCTTCTTTTTAAAGGGGCACAAGTAGAAAAAGAGGATGCAGTTAGAGAAAGTCAAAGGACTGCATTTTTTTAAAAAGATCTTAAGCAAAACTGAATTGGTCTTACTTATTAGCTGTCTGAATGGGTAGAAAGTGGAGAAATTTTCTCATTTTGCATTCTGAGGATTTTTCCTAGGAATATCCATACTTATTGACTCTGAGGTGGAAATCAGTGGCCTGAGCTATATAAGCAAGCTATGGACATCCTCTCTGAATACAATTTGTGGTATTCCGTCAATCTTTGAAAAGATCATTCTAGGTTCTTTCTCTCCTGCTGGTTGTTTCAGCCAAATGCTCAGTCTTACCAGATATGTAAGTATCCTGAGCCATAATGGCTCAGAAGGGGAAACACTAGTGGGCCCTGCAGGAACAGACAGCAGAGTCAGCAGTCTGAGACTGAAAGAGACAGGAGGATGTTCAGTTATTGCCAATCATCTCTTTTAAAAAAAATTAATTCGTTTTTTAACCGAAGGGGAGGTCCATGAAGAAAGAGCAAAAGGATGATGCCATAGCCACATAAGTCAAGTCCTGAAGATGTTTGTTCTATAGGTACATCTGAAGGTAATTAAGCCTACTTCTGATAATCTTAGTGGTCAGTGGCTGACAGATACTACAAGACCTAAAGTTGTCTTAAGCTTGTAAGCAAAACAAACAACTAGAATGAGAGACCTTGCCTGGTGTTTGACAGCCACAGTCCCACTTTTCTGCCCATAGTCACAATTCCCTTTTCTAACAGACATAAGAAACTGTCACACAAAACATTATAAATAAATATGGTGTCCTCAAGTCCTTATCTAATTTCAAAATTTTGTGCTTAATTTAACTGTACAGATTAACTAGAACTGATAATGACAAAAATCTGCATTTGCAGACTTCTTCTTCTTTCTGCTTTTCCCGGTTAGGGGTCACCACAGTGGATCACCTGTCCGCTCATATTGGCAAGAAATTTCTGAGTTTTGGCATATTTGTATGTCCCCCTTATACTGGAACATCTTTTTATGTGGATGTATATCACACGAGGAAGGTCTCTGAGCTTTGTAGACTGGCAAGATGCATCCTGTCTGTGAGAAACACTTGCAATCTTATGAAAAATGTCCTCCTTAATCCAGTCCACTGTTATGTGAGAACGAGAGTTTATAGTGGTACTCATTTGGGGGTAAGGCAGAAGAACTAGTACTCAGGGAGTACCAACCCATTTCAGGACACACATTTTCACTCACTATCACCATTCTCATACAGGACAGACAGCTAGATGCAAATTACAGGAATACTAATTTACCTGTGACACTTCTTTGGATAGTGGCAGAGGAAATAAAGCGACATAAGAAACACACATTGACAGACACAACATGAGTAAACTCAGCTCAGAAGGCACACCAGCTGAGAACTGGAGAAGAATATGAGGTAGCAACTGTAACTACTGCACCAGTCTGCTGTCCACGGTCACATACTGAGATTGTGCAATTCATTCTAGGTTAGTGTTGTTGTAGGATGTGCCAGTTCTCTTTCTCACAGGTATTTATCTATATACATATATGCATGTGTGTGTGTGTGTGTGTGTGTGTGTATATATATATATATATATATATATATATATATATATATATATATATATGTATGTATGTATATATATATTTATACACATATATACATACACACACACACACACACACACACACACACACACACACACACACACACATGCATTAATAGTATATATTAATAGATTGTGTGTGTGCGTGCATTTGTGTGTGTGCATATGTGTTTGTATATGCATGTAGTGGCTCTTATGTAACAAATCACTCAAAAATGAGATTACATTAAGAGTGACATGTCCAAACCAAATTGCCATTTCAAAAAAATACTTAAAACATTTGTGTAGGGGGTTTGTATGGGATCTGAGCCTCCTTCACAACCTATGACATGCGATCCTGTATCCACAAATGGACAAACAAAAATGAACTAGCGACAGAAACACCAAGCTGACGCCCAAGAGAAAGCAGTCCAAAGAACGGAAAAATCCGCTGCACTGTGGGTAAACAGTTAAAGCTGACAAGTATCCAAGTTGAATGTAAACTGTCATAAAAAGCGATGGTTTAATCCAAAAGAATGAAGCGCTTCATTTGGATTAAACCATCGCTTTTTATGACAGTTTACATTCAACTTGGATACTTGTCAGCTTTAACTGTTTACCCACAGTGCAGCGGATTTTTCTGTTCTTTGGACTGCTTTCTCTTGGGAGTCAGCTTGGTGTTTCTGTCGCTGTATCCACAAATACCTGATGGATATATGTATGTGCATATACATATATATATATATATATATATATATGGGTCTACTTCACATGTTCGAAACTTTACAAAGCCGAAACCCATATGGCTGAGACCATATGTTCGACTATCAGAATTTCTAACGTGTAAAAAAAAAATAAACAACAAAAACACACTTTTTAAATGCTACACCCCCCCTGCATCCCCCCGTAACTTTAATATAGCAACTCCGAGAACACACTACAGTGCAGAAATGGAAATCTTTCCATTCCGCACTGTTCGGAAATGCCAGTTCCGCCATGGTCGGCATTTCAAATGTCGATCTTATGGTCTTGGCCACATGGTGTTCCATATTATGAAATGTCGGCCATATGAAGGGGACCCATATATATATATATATATATATATATATATATATATATAGATATATATAGATATATATATATATATATATATATATATATATATAGTTCCCATTCAGAAGCCTGAAACATCATAAGCCTGAAAATCAAAATCCTGAAACCAAAAGCCTGAAAATTCAGAATCCTGAAAACTCAAAATCCTGAAAGACCAAAATCCTGAAAGACCAAAATCCTGAAACTCAAAATCCTGAAAACACAAAATAGACATACTGATGTCATTGTGGCTTTGCTATTGTTAGCCCTGTGGTGTTAGGTCATGCTGGGTCAGGTAAGTGTGCGTTGGTTTTATTTTAGGGTTAGGGCGGTTTAAGTGAGTTAGGTTAGCGCAGGTTAGCATGTATGCAATAATGACAAATATTGGGGTTAGGGGCGGTTTAAGTGAGTTAGGTTAGGGCGCGGGTCAGGTGAGTGTGCGATAGTGACGGACCTTAGGGTTAGGGTTAGGGTCAGGGTCAGTTGGTAGATATTAGTGTCTTTATAGTGACATATTAGCATTATTTGTGTTTTCAGGATTTTGAGTTTCAGGATTTTGGTCTTTCAGGATTTTGGTCTTTCAGGATTTTGAGTTTTCAGGATTCTGAATTTTCAGGCTTTTGGTTTCAGGATTTTGATTTTCAGGCTTATGATGTTTCAGGCTTCTGAATGGGAACCATATATAGATATATATAGATATATATATATATAGATATATAAACACACACACACACACACACACACACACACACACACACACACACACACACATACACACACACACACACTAAATACAAGATCACTGTCTTGAAAAAAGAAGAAATCCCTGAGATAATGCAATAAGTACAAAATTACAGTTGTGTACACCATAGCTCTCAACCTTCCATGTCCAAAATGTGGAAGACTAGACCTCATAATGTGGAACAAATGGGCAAAATGTGGAACACATACTAATGGCTTATTAACATATTCAACTAGGAAGGACATAGGATGGTTAAACTATGCTAGTTTTACTTATAAAGAAAATCTTTTAATGAATTAATATTTCTATTTGCAATGGATTTCACTTAAAAAAATCCTAACACTGACATTCAATGTGGAACTTTGAGGAACTTCGAGGAACATGAACTTTTTAAGACCCCAAATGAGGTACATTCCTCGTAATGAGGTACACTTGAGAGGTATGGTGTACACTTACCATAAGTGTAGGTGTACGAGTGTGTTCACTGTTGCAGTCATCACACTTGGGTTATCCTGCCATGGGTAGCCCTCAGTCGGCCCGAATACCAGAGGCTTAGTATTTCTGTGTCAGCTGCTTTCGCTGGAGTACTGACGTCAGGACGTCAGTGGTATAAAGTCAGGCAGCCAATGCCATTGCATCAGTTTTTCTTGCCCCAACTGTCAGGAGCTCCCTCAATAGGAAGCCAATTTCTGGTGGGGGAACACCACCAGCTGAAAGCAAATACCAAGTAATCCCTGCAGAGAAAGAGGAAAGGAGATAAAGAGTTTGAGAGGCAAGACAAGGGGGATGGAGGGTGGGAAACCAGGACTGCAACAGTGAATACACACTAACATCTGCATTTATGGTAAGTGTATACAACTGTACTGTGTTATTTGTGTTTCACTGTTGCAGTCATCACACTTGGGTTGAATACCAAAGCTGAGAAATTGGGTGGAGGCAGACAGGAAGACTGTGGATTGGCCAGAATGCCCTGCAGCACTGCAGTGATGAAGCCTGCCCTGGATTTGGAGAAGATAGGCAGGTGGTAATGCTTGGTAAAGGTATGGGCAGAAGTCCATGTTGCAGCCTCCAGAATATCTCTGATAGGGACCCCTCTGAGGAAGGCTGCAGAGGTGGAGACTGCTCTGGTGGAATGGGTCCTGATCCCCTTTGGGGGGGGGGGGGTTCTGTGCTATTTGTAGCAGAAATGGATGCAGTAGACTATCCATTTGGAGATTTTCTGTTTGGAGATGGCCTTGCCCTCTGCCCCTGATGTGAAGCTGACTAACAGCTGGTCAGTTTTTCTAAAGGATTTAGTCCTGTCCAGGTAGAATCTGAGTTGCCTGTGCACATCAAGGGAGTGTAAGATCCTTTCACCTTTGTTTTATGGATTAGGGAAAAAGGTGGGCAAGTGAATGGATTGGTTAAGAGCCACACTGGACACCACTTTTGGCATGAAGGATGGGTTAGTCCTGAGGGAGACCCTGTCAGCATGGAATATGATGAAGGGCTCTACAGCCATGAGTGCTTGCACCTCTGACACTCTCCTTGCTGAAGTGATGGCTAGAAGCAAGGCTGTTTTCCAAGAAAGGAATTTTAACTCTGCTGAAGCTGCTAGTTCAAAAGGGGGTAGGGTGAGCTTTTCCAACACAAAGTTAAGGTCCCAAGCAGGGGTAGAGTCCCTTCTGGGTGGCCTTAAGTTACTGGCCCCTCTAAGGAACTGCTTGATGAGAGGGTGTGAGAAGAGGGGTGGCTCTGAGTTGCAATGCACAGAGATGGCAGAGGCATGAATTTTAACAGAAGAGATGGATAGACCCCTGTGTAGTAGGTCTGCTAGGTACTCCAGAATGAGAGGAAGGGAGGGCTGAGTTGGTGTAACCCCTTTAGCCTGGATCCAGATACAAAATCTCTTCCACTTGCCAGCATAAGATTTTCTAGTGCTGGAGCGTCTGGCTTCCCCAATGACTTCCAGGACTTGATTGCTTAAGCTGGCAGCTTGAGGAGGTCAGGGGATAAACCAAGCTGTCAGGTTCAGTGTGTTCAAATGCAGATGGACGAATTCTCCATCCTGTTGGGTCAGGAGTGTTGACATCTGAGGCAGATGCCAAAGTGGTAGGGGTGACAGGCTGTGCAGTAGGGGGTACCAGTGCTGGCGTGGCCAGTCTGGGGTAATCAGGATTGCCTTTGGATTTTCCTCTCTTATTTTGAGCAGAACCCTTTGGACGAGTGGCAGGGGAGGGAATGCATAAATCGAGAGGTTGTCCCATGAGAAGGATAAGGCATCCACTTTCCAGGCCTTGCTGTGAGGTGTCCTGGTGCAGAATCTGCTGAGCTGATGATTGAAGTGGAGGGCAAAGAGGTCTACCTCTGGAGTGCCCCATCTCTGTGTTATGAGGTTGAAGGTTTTGTGGTCTAGTTGCCACTCGTGAGGGTCTAGCAGGTTTCTTCTTAGGCTGTCGGCCAGAGAATTTAGGGAGCCTGGCAAGAATTGCGCTAGCAGGTGAATTTGCATGGTTGAGGCTGTTTGCCAAAGGGTCATGGCGAGCCTGCATAGGGGGTAAGAGTGAGTTCCTCCATGTTTGTTGATATACTGCATCACTGTGCTTTTGTCTGTCCTGATAATTAGATTCCCTGGCATGAGTAGAGGCTAGAAAGCTGTTAGTGCATGTTGCACAGCAAGCATCTCTTTTAGGTTGATGTGCAGATGAATTTGATTAAGGGTCCAGTGGCATGAATGCACTTTCCAGCCAGGTGCCCACCCCAGGCATAGTCTCATGCATCTGTGGTGATGATCTGGTTGGTGTGGGGTTGTGAAAAGGGAAGTCCCTTGTTGAGATTGCATGCTGTTGCCCACCAAAGGAAATGTTTCTATAGACAGGGAATCAGGGGAATGATAGCCTCCAGATCCTGTGTGTGCTGGCCCCAAAGTCATTTTAGGTACCATTGAAGTTTCCTCATATGCAGTCTGGCATAAGGAATGAGTAGAATACAAGAAGCCATGAACCCTAGAGCTTGCAGGATTTTCCTTGCAGATAGGTGGGTTTTGGTGGCTCGTTGAGAGAAGAGTCAGGAAGGTTTGTTTTTCTGGAGTCATTAATGCCTTCTGGGATGCAGTGTCTAGGCTTGCTCCCAGGAATACAATTTGCTGAGTCGGGGTAAGGTGAGATTTTTTTGCATTGATAGTGTACCCTAGGGAGGTCAGTAGGTCCTGTATGAAAGCCAGGTGCTGTAACAGCTTTTCCTGGCTGTTTGCCTGAATGAGGCAGTCTAAGTAGGGGTTGATTTGTGTATTCCTTTGTCTGCAAAAGGCAATGGCTGGAGCCAGGCACTTTGTGAACACTCTGGGTGCAGTGGATAAGCCAAAGGGAAGTACAGAGAATTTAAAAGTGCATTGATCCTGCCCTCAACCGTAGATATTTCCTTCAAGATTCTCTTATTGGGATGTGCAAGTAGGCTTCTTTTAGATCTAGGGTGGCTAACCAGGCATCCTTTGAAATTATAGGAAGAAGCTGGTGTAGGGTGAGCATTTTGAATTTTGGTATCTCCAGAAAGGTGTTCAGAATGGAGAGATCAAGAATTGGGCACTAGGTGCCCTTTCTGGGTACCAGGAAGAGTCTGGAGTAGAAGACCTGACCTATTTGGTCTGCAGGAACATGCTGTATTGCCCTCATGGAGAGGAGGGAATGGACTTGCTTTTTGGCCTCTGCCCACTGGTTTGGAGGAAGATTTGGGAACCCTTTTGGGGTTGGCAGAGTGTGGAAATTGAATTTGTATCCATGGGTCACTATCTTTTGGACCCATTTATCATTGGTAATAGTTGCCCAGTTGTTTACATGGAGGGAGAACTTTCCTCCTAGGAGCACTAGCAAGTGGGCAGGGGTAAGGGGTGGAGGTGAGGAGTCATTGCAAGTTCTTACTGTAGTGTGGTGGTTTTTCACCCCCTGTCTTAGCAAAGGAAGAACTCCATTGCTTAGATTTTTGCATTCCCTGGGGTTGTTGTTTGGTGGGAATGCTTCCTCTAGGCTTGTTGTGAGTGTTCATGGAGGAGGCAGGAAAGGACCAGCTCTTGGAGGGGTAATTTCTACTAAACCTCTGAGGCTGGACCTGTAAAACGTCTTTAACTGTCTGCATAGATTTAGCTTTTTCTTCCATCTTTTTAAGAACCTCTTCTACTTTAGTGACAAACTGTCTTTATTTAGTAGTACATCCAATAATTTTGACTTGACATGATCTAGAAAGGTCTGTTCCTTAAGCCAAGCATACCTTCTAAGAACAGAACCCGTGACAGCTGCTCTGCAAGATGCTTCCAGTGCGTCAAAGCCACAGTGTAAGGTGTGCTTTGTAATTTGATTTGCAGAATGTATAAGCTCCTGTAAGTCTTTATTCTCTGCACAAGCAGGAATTGTAGAAATTGTCTGCCTTAGGAGTTCCAAAATATGCTGGTGATATTTCAGCATGTGGAACTGGCAATTCAATGCTCTAATTGCAAGAGTTGTAGAGGTGTATACTTTTTACCCCATCCGTCCAAAGCTCGTGAATCCTTGTCTAAGGGTGTGGGATTCCTAGCTGAGGTAGCTTTGATTCCTTTTGGTCCTTGGGAGATGATCTCTGTGTTAGCTGCTGGGTTCCTGAAAAGGAATTTGTAAGTATCAGGGACTCTGTTGTATCTGTCTGGTTTCCTAGGAGAAGGAGGGAGGGTGTCAGGAGTCAGACTTGATTCCATGAAAACATCATCCACAACATCCAATACAAGAGGGATGGCTAAAGGTCTGTGCTGAGGCAAATCTAGGAATTCCCTTAGTCTCTTTCTTGACTGTGAGAAGTCCTGACTCTCCCATTTGAAATGCTCCCTTAAGGTGTGCAATGTTTCCCCAAAAGAAAAATCCTCTGGAGGAGAGGCAGAAGGAATGGATTCCTCTGCATCTGAATCCTCATAAGCAGAGAGAGGTTGTATGTCTTCAAATTTAGAAAGGTCTGAGTCATTGGACTCCTGGTCGGATAAGACCACTGGAGACAAGGCCCTTTTTCTCTTTGAAAGGGTAGCCTGACTTCCCCTAATAAGCATAATAAGGTCTTCAGCCATTTTAAGCATCTGAGACTGAGGCAAGAAAGAGGACGCCTGAGCTTGGGTCGTCGGTTTCTTAGGCATGGCTTGTACCCTGGGTCTCAGGAACTTGGTAGTTTTAGAAAGAACAGAAGACATGGTAAAAGTCATTGGTTTGGATCTAATATCGGTAGTGAGAAGAATCTCCTCGGAAGCCGGTGCCTGCTCAGTGGCTCTGGACCCATCCAAGGTAGAGACATCCGCAGGATCCTTTGTCATAGAAGGGTCTCATGGCATACCAGACTCCAAACGGGTCTCAGTAGCGTCCTACGAATCCAAAGAAGCAGGCATCAGGGGTTGTGAAAGTGCCTCACTGAGAACCGCCAAACTGAAGACTGGTTTAACAGGAGCATCGTCGGTAGTTTTTGATCTGTGTGGTCTGTCTCTGCCTTTATCCTTACGTGTTTTCAGTAGATCAGTAGTCAGTTGGCTTAACGATGTCATATCGGAATGCACGGGCTGTAAGCAAAAATAATCTGCAACACTATGGGCCTGACTTCGGATAGTTCTAGCATTGAACAGAACACAAAAATGACAGTGAGGTACGTCGTGTTCAAGGCCTAAACAGGTGACGCATTAGGAATGAAAATCTCTATGTGGTATTTGCGTTCCACAGGCAAGGCAATTGTTTACTTTTTCTGACATCGGTTAGAGCAAGAAAACAATGTTCCCTGATGGGGTACTTAGCTTTTAGAAGACTTCAACTTCAATTTCGGTAAAGAAAAACTCAGGTAGCTGCCAATCGGCACTAGTGCAAACTGCTTCTGCTTCAGGCTCCTCGGCAAGAAAGACTGATGTAATGGCGTCGGCTGCCTGACTTTATACCACTGACGACCTGACGTCAGTACTCCAGCAATGGCAACTGACGCAGAAATAATGGTATTCGGGCTGACTGAGGGCTACCCGTGGCAGGATAACCCAAGTGTGATGACTGCAACAGTGAAACACGAAGAACATCTACAGGAATCACACATTAGTGTTGAACACATATGAATCACATTTGAAGGAATACTACAAGAAAAATGTAAAAATATATGCTTTTATCATGAAGCTGTACACAGTCCAAACTCTGCCAGCAGCATTTTTTAACCTTGAATGGCAGACATGCTGATTTGATGTTGTTTTCTTGGAAACATGCTTCTGTACCATAATACAATGTGAGGGCAACGCTGCTGAGCTTGAATTGGCTGTGTCTCTTCTACCAGAGTCCACTTCTATTGACTTAGAATGGAAGTAGTGAGAAAACTTCCTTCGCTTTAGAGTTTTCAGTGAGTGTCAGTGACTTATTTGCTGAGACTTTTGATTTTCCTGCTTAGGTGTTATATATTCTTTAAAAGTGTTTGGTGAGGCTTGAACAAATAGCTGAGATATCATAGTCTTTATAAAAAGTGGAATGTGAGTTTCACACCTCTCAACTGCCCAGATTTTTGCAGAGTGTTCAGAGTTTTGCCTCATATTTTTGGACTGTTACTCATACAATTTATGTTTTTCTGGTAAATCACTGAGATTATAGTCACTAATATAATGACATACGTTTGAGCTTCACACTTGTATTCTTCAGAAAAATGCACACAGACCCAAATCATGTTATTCTAAGACCTTTGTAAGTTTATAACAGCAATATTTAAATTCTGTCCCTATTTTGGAACCTTTCTTCTGCTATGAGGTTGAAAGGTATTCAGGTGTTATCTCATACATTCTTCCCTCACCTTCTTTCAATCAGTCAGCCAGAATAGCAGATTTCTGCATTAGAAAATCATAGCTTATTAGTGAGCTGTAAATGGCAATACAAGTCAAAAAGAACATTGTGCATGGTCCTGCTAGCATTGTTACTTTATATTCTTACTTATGTCTTCTTTCTTTCTGTCTTCTTTCAGTGAACTAGGCAATGAATTTATGACTCCTGAGTATACACAGATCAAACTATCCATAGAAATATGTCCAGGAAAATATAAAGTGAATTTTATAGCATTTTACATAACAATAAAATGCTTTTGTGTATTTCTTCTTAACAGTGAATAGATCTGCAATTAATAGTGTCCTTTCTATTTTATAAAATCATTATTATACATTGCACATATCACATGTTTAAATTATGCATTATTTTGGAGGTATGTGTAACATTCAAAACTAAGTAATGCCTCAGTGGGTGCAAATAACACAACAGAACTACAGGTACTTTGTTATGTATGTTTCTCTCTAGCGGTATCTTTCAGATGTGATAAATTAAATGATGTATTTATTTGTACTTCGTTACTGGGAAGGTCCAACTGGGTAATGCAGGACCCCTTTTCAGAGGTGGTGCAAGGAGAAATACATACATATATAGAGAGAAAGAGAGAGAGTGATTAGATAGAATGATAGATATTTTGTTGCTCTGAATAAAAAATTTGATGTGAGAGAGAATATCTGACAACGTGCTGTCTAGAGCAATGAGATTCGCGGCTTCCCAAGACCCAAAACGCTCACCTCAGCGAATACCCGGACCTGAATACGGATTAAAATAGACAGCCAGCCCAACCATGGGAAAGATGCATCCACAAACAACTTCTTCACTACCTAACTTGCAATCATCTACTATCCAACACCCAGCACGGCTTCCGCCCCCACCACAGTACAACCACTGCCCTCCTTTCCTTTGTCGACTCCATTAATAATAATCGCAATAGCAAACTTATATCCTCCGCCCTCTTTCTTGACCTGTCAAAAGCTTTCGATATGGTCAATCACCAGCTCCTCCTGTCCACCCTTGAAACACTACATCTGGACTCCCCATCACTAACCTGGTTCAAAGCTTACCTAACTGGTAGGCAACAGGCTGTCCTGTGGCAAAATAGTCTATCAGGCCTGCTTCCCAATACCATAGGTGTCCCTCAGGGCTCAATATTGGGTCCACTTCTATTTTCCATCTTCATTAATGATCTCCACTCAGTTATCCCTCAATCCACCTGCATCCAATATGCTGATGACTCCACCTTAATCTGCTCAGATCTCTCCCTCCTCAACCTCCAAACCTCCACTCAACTCTGTTTTTCTCTAGTAGAAAAGTGGTTCACCGACCTCAAACTCCTACTCAACCCAACTAAAACCAAATTACTACTATTTTTCCCCAACGTCTTCTCTACACTAGGAAAAGAACTCCCAAATACTGATAATACTACCTTCCATGTTAAATCTAATAATGGGACTATCATAACCCCTGTCACCAGTACCAAATTACTAGGAGTAACTATTGATCATAAGCTCAAATTTGACATACACATTACTCAAACCGTAAAATCTGTGAACAAAAAACTTGGATCCATGTACAGAATAAAAAACTTTTTAACTCCTACTGCCAAACTAACCATTGCCCGCACACATCTCCTCTCTACCCTCCTCTATGCCTCTCCAGTCCTTTCTTTCCTCAATAAACGTGAACTAAACATGCTCTCTCTGGCCTATAACCACATTGCTAGATTCATAACAGGTTCTCCATATCGCACCCACCACTGTCATAACCTGAGGCAACTTGGCTGGTTGGAACTGCCCAACCTTCTCAAACTCAACCAACTCACTGAAGCATGTAAAATAATTAATCACCCAGATAGAACCCCATCTCTGTCTAGCCTATTGATCCCATACACTAACCTAAATTGTCTCCGATCATCCAACAGCACCCAGATCCTAACCATTAAAGCTAATAATTCTGGCGGTGATGCCCTCTTTGCCAACTCCATTGGCAAACCATGGAACTCCCTCCCAAACAACCTTAGAAATACTACCTCTCACAACCAGTTCAAAAGCAACCTGAAAGAATATCTCAAGACACAATGGCTATGCCCATGTCCTGAACCTGACTAACCCAACATATCTAACTTTCTTATCAAATCTATCCAGACCACTATCCCCTTATTTCTTGTTCCCATCTTATGATCTTGAAATCCTCTTTACCCAAAATATAAGCGGGTGACTCTGGAATCCGTATATATACTATTAGTATATAACATATCTCTGCTATGTATACCAACCAATCTATCTTTGTCTCATAGTACTTCTATATAAAATTGTATTTTTTACTAATCTTGTAAATGTAACACGTCAACTTTATTATACTTTTTTATAACTTGTATTTTTTATAACCTGTATTTTTTATAACTTGTTTTTTTCAACTTGTGAATTACCATTTATGTTGGAGCTTTTCTCCTCGGGCCTCTACTGAAAAAGGATATGTATCCAGCTAGACTAGCCCGGTTAACAAATATAAAATAAATAAAAATAATAAAAAATAAATAATTAGGAACATGTTAAGTAAGGCCACCTCTGGTAAATAATGTCCATGTTACAGTGTGGTATATTTTACATGCAAGAAAAGAGAGATATTAAATACAAAAAAGAGGTTGGACTTGGAAGACTAGAAATCCATAAAAAAGGGTAAATGGACACTAAGAATTAATAGTGGCATGCCGTAGGCAATACAGAATGGAGTGCGTAGGAAAATAAAGATAATCATTAGGAGAATACAGTGTAGTTGAAGTGAAAATTGTTTATTTCCAGTGATGCAACAGAAGGTCTCCAATGTAAAAAAATAAGCATACCAGGACTGTTTTTACAATTGGAGGGATAATTGATCCTAAATCTATTCCTTCATGCCTGATTTTCTGATTCACTACTTAGCCAATCACAACCATATACTGCTGCACTATTTTTTTCCACATATCTGGTACTCACAATTATACATAATTTTTACAAAGTAAGATTTCTATGCCGGAAATCTAGTCACAATTTACTTTAACCAAAATTAAACATCCCTAATATTTATTTATTGTTTAATAAATGACAGTTTTAGTTTCTACCTTAACAAACTGAATGGTCAATAAAATCTCAGGAAGCTCTCTTGAAATGAAATACCATATTGACTGGGAAAGCAGTTCATTTTCAGCAGAGTCATATAATTATTCAATGAAGCTAACTGAGACTTGCAAGACATTCCAGCTGAAGAAAAACTTATTTTCCATTAAGTAAATGAAAATAGAGAATGCTACAAAATATAACTTTTTGCCCACAGCACATTACTTAGTATGAACACGTTTAGCCACCACAAATCAATGTTGGCGGATAATGAATGTAGTATACTGAAAGTACAATCCGCTGTATTCATTAATTACCCCGAGGAAGAAACCATTTTAATATTAATCGAAATAGCATTCAGTATAGCAGTCAATAATTTGTAGTTTCACATAAATCAAACCAGTGTTAAGAACATCAGTAAAAGTCACTTACATCTATATGGCTGGCATTGATGTAGTCTGAACCTGGCTCTCCAGATACCTGAGTCAGCTGGACTCGATTGATGTCATCTGAAAGCCAAAAATACGAAACAACTCGTATATTTTATTAAGACTGAGAAGTAGATAAAAACTTCTAAGTAGTTTCAATTTTTATGACTGATAATAAGCAAAAATCTTATTTACATGGAAGAATATCCACATATCGATTTTTGGTCTGGTTGTAAGGCTTACGGGCCTCCTTTGCAGAATATTTGCTAAAGATTCTTGGAATACTCTGAAATAAAGGAACAAATATGACAAATATTATTATGAATAAAATTTCCATATTATTTACTGAGCTCTTAATATTACACTTTAATAAATTAGTCACTTATAGAATTGAATACATGCAAAACTCCACATGATTTGCATGTTGATTAATCTAATGGTTTTAGACAGACAAGCTTTCAAGAAATCAGTAGACATGAAACAGAATGGTAAAGAAAATAATGAGAAAATTATTGTTCACACAAAGACACATATGCAGACACACACACAAACATAATACACCATGCACACAAACAAATGCATGTGTGCACAAACATACACACACACACACACACACACACACACACACACACACACACACACACACACACACACACACACACACACACACACACACACACACACACACACACACACACACACACACACACACACACACACACACACACACACACACACACACAGTCAAAGCAGTATTCTATGAATCAAACATTGGACTTTGATTTTGGAACTTCATTAAAGCAAGATTACTATAAAAAAGAAAATCTTAATTTAAAAAACAATATGAGAGCTTTGATTCTGTATGATGGTAGTACCCAAGAAAATGCCAACAAAACTAATGTCAAAATGAGACCATGACACTAGGTGCTAGCAACAAAATGGTGAATGGTAAAGCCTACACAAAGGGCTATGATAATTTCTGTTTCAACACCTTCTTAGAGAACATTGGCTGTCTTCTAAATAGTTATGCTGCTACATAGTCCTTTTATGCTACAACTTTTCAATGCTGCAACATAATCCAAAGGTCAAATGATAAACCACATTTAGCTGGTCTTGAAAATTCAGTAGTGCTGTCTGTGTTACATGATAACACATTTGTCCATGTCAGGTAAGCTTCCTCTACAGATTCTTTTCGTGACTTGTAATGTATTCAGTCAGAATGCTTAAACATGCAATGCTTTATTTTTTTATTTTTCTTGAAATCACACTGATTATTTAGCACAGAACATGATAACGTTTTGCCATGTTTCCTTACATTATTTACTTTCATGTCACCAGTATGCTGCACTGGTTTTATATCCTCTGATAATGTCTATTTAATAGCAATCATAATAATCATCAAATCACTTTTCACTAAACTGCATTTCATCAAAAGTTCTTTACTAAATGCATATTATTTTTCAAAATCAGAAACCAGTATTTAAAATAATAATGGCAAAGTGTTATTACAATTCTAAGATCATATAGCATATGGAAGAGGACTGCTTTGGCTCTTCAAATGTTTAACCTTGGAGTTATAATAGATAAGCAGTATTGTTTTAAACTGCAACTTTTTTTTTCTTTAGCAAAATGCTGACTCGTTAAGCAATTTTTAACAAGATGCAAGTTTTTGAAAAGGGATTTGGAACTGTGTCATAAACTCATACCTGATAAAAGGGGTCTTGAAACTGAAAGCAATTTTAAATTTTTTTGTAAAATATTGTCAGCATTAGTTCATTTTAGTGGTGCTTAATTTTGCTAAATAATTAATTTGCTGGTACAAAGCACTATTTTGGTTAACTGAAATGTATTAGTCATTTTTGAGTCAGTCTATCATGAAAATAAGGTACTGTGGTACTTACTCCAAAGATTAATTTTCCAATTCATTTTTCAAAACTTTTGGCAAATTTCAACTTCTTATCCTGTATAATATGTAGCCTACCAAAAGTAGAACTAAGTCTTATCCTTAAGTGAAGTCAGTAACATTCTCAGTCACTCAATATAATGAGACTTTAATTCAGTAGGTTTCCTATGGTGACACCATGGCCTTATCAACTTTATCAACTTTATTTCTTAACTTAAGCACCACAGTGACATTTGTGGCCAAGGTTTGTCATCACAAGAAAATCACTCTATCAATATTTCATGTAGTGTCAATGCCACTTTTAGGCTACCCCTTATGAAGTTGCCATTTATCTCATGCTGAGTTACAACAGCTTCTGCTTTTGTATTTCTGTAGAGAAAATAAAATGACAGTGATGCTAGATTTGTGATGCTATATTTGTGCTGTATATCCTAATCGTAATGCTGCAAACCTCTTTATTCACTCATCTAGTCTGCTGCAACTTAGTTTACATTGACAGAATCAGCTTCAAAATTGAAACTTCATTCTGGCAGGCTTTAGTAAATATAAAGGCAGTCACAGTGAAGTGTCTACAGAAGTACAGGTTAAATCACAAAGGCTAGTTTACATGTCACTTTTTGCATTACAATGTATAAACTGGAGCTCAGTCAGCACAAGTTTGGTTATCCTTTCTACGGCACACAGCAGGAGTCAATAACAAAAAATTTGACAATCTGAGTTATAAAATATCTAGGTGGCCTGATCTTGAAAATATTATTATCTGTGTCAATATGTTGCAAGTCCAGCTGTTTTTCCTTGATTATATAAATCAAATCCCTCCTGCAGCCATATGGAGACTCAGATCTGCATCTCCCACATTCACCTTTAACTTCTGTTCCATCAGTTCTTGTAATAGCAATACATTTTACCAAGCCTATCATGATAATTCATTCTGTTGTCACCATATTAGACAATGCAGATATACCATACTAGGTATTAGAGAATTTTGCCGCTCTGCACACCTTCCTCCACACAGAGTTGTTCCTTGTTATCATCCGATGCAGCAAAACTTTACTCACCACTGTAACAGCCCAGCAAGAAGTCATCTGTTAATTCATCTATGTCACAATATACTTGTTTACTCACTAATGGCAAGGGATAATCTGCTGGCAAAAAGTATTGTGGTAGTGTCATCCATTTCATGGTTATTTATTTCTATAACACACTTACAGGAATATAACAGCATTAGACATCCACTCAGACTCTATGCTGTGCTTCAGTTATAGACTCTGAATAGAATAAAGAACCATCTTCTGCTAATGACATCACATCCCAGGTGGGATAGTGGACATGCCACAATATGTTAGGCAAAACCTGAAATGGAGGTAAGCTTAAAAACAGTTCACACAGCCATAAGAGCTAGTGAGTAGAAATGAGGAATGAATATGTAATCCCAAATAATATTGTGATATAGGGAAATATTGCCAGCCCAGCTATCTGGAATTTTGTAAATAATTCTGTCATTTGTGAATATTCATATGATTTATACAAAATTGTATGTTATGTACTGAACTAAAATGTAACCACAGCATGCCCTGCTGACTTAGAACAGAAATGCATATAAAATATCTACCTGCACAGATGTATGTTTTAACAGTAGAAACTAGAACATAAAGAGTTAACTTGCAAAATTTCAAGAAAATAAGTTGAAATTAAATTGTTTTATGATTGTGCTATAAAAGTTAGTTTCAATGCAGCAAGACGACATGATGTCTAGAACTAAGGTGCCTTCTGCATTGTTTTGTAAGTGTTTTATTGTTTTATGTCTTTTAGCAACTGCACAGATCTGAAGGTGATGTATTTTCACACACAGCTTCTAAATTCTGTTAACCTCTGACAAAAGGGGTTTGGCTTTGAAAGTGAAGTCAGGTGACAAAAAGTGATGTCATCCAAGCTAACCCAGGAGTAATATTTGATATTAATTTTAGAACTCTCTCAGAGAGAGACTGGGCATTTTGTATTTTGTCTTGGACCTAGCAAGAACATCCACTCATCACATCTGCACTTGCCTGGCTGTAAGTAAGTTTTTGAAAGGCATAGTAAGTCTTTTAGATATAGTTAGGAATATAGTAAAGAGTAGTTTAGATATTTTCTGTATTTATTTGAGACTGTTCTGCGATTTTATTTTAAATATTTCCTGTGATTTTGAACTCTGAAGTTACTGTATTGATTTACTGAGTATTATCTTGTTCTTTTATTATTTATTATTAAATATATTTAAACATATCTTTGTGGCTGATATTTGTGGGAGATAGTTAAGCTCTTAGTGTACTTGCAATTGTATTTGGTGACACTGTACATGCCACTTCTAAATAGCCTTGCATCTTTTGTTCAGATTTCCATTTGAATAATAGTAACATTGCACAGAAGGATTGGACACCATTTAATAAGGGTCTAAAGTAGCTGATAAGGGGTTCTGGTGGCAGTGATAACTACCTTATAGTTTGGGCAGAAGGGGGCATAGCTAGTAAACCTGTGCCAGCCTTTCCCAGGTGTGTATCTGTGTATAAATTAAATATCAAAGTGGATGTGTGTGTGTGTGTGTGTGTGTGTGTGTGTGTGTGTGTGTGTGTGTGTGTGTGTGTGTGTGTGTATGTGTGTGTGTGTGTTAGCTACTTGGGCAGGGACATGAAGTACTGGTTGGACACAGAGAGTGCTGGAGGACTTGGCTTGGAACCCTGGCTAAGGACTCATCTCTATAGCTGTGCCAGTGGGGAGTCTTACTGGGGACCTGGAGAAAGAGGGAGAAACCAGCCACAGACTGACTGTGGTCTCTGTGTGCTTTTAAGGGAAATTGCAGTTTACTGTGTGTGTACTTGTCATCCTCCCAAGTGTATGTCCCCCACTGGTGTTAGTGGTGATGACTGAGGCTCCTTGATTACTGGCCAGTGCAGGGGCATCACAAATATACTAGTGATTATGTTAGGATCACTACTGAAATGCTGGTAGTTATAATGCTGAGTGCTGACACCCAGAAAAAAAGGACTGAAAATACAGGAGAAGAGCAAATATCAAACCTCACATTTCTCCTAAAAACTTGTTTTTTTGTAGGCGAACAAACCCATCACTTATATATAATAGCTCAAAAACTAATACACAAACCAGGAAAGTCAAAGAAATGGAAGGCAAAGAGTTCGGAGCCACAAAAATGTACATTTTATTAAGTGATTTTGTCCTATAGTAATTGACTTCTTCAGAATAATAAAACATATCCCTTCTTTCCCTTAAATGCATACATTAAACTAATAACCCAATAAAACAATTAATCAATTAAATACAAAATCATTAAGCTAAACTTACAAAGTCCCTAATAACATATTTGCCATACAAAAACATCAACTACATGTGTTTTTTCAAACATTACTACATAAAAACTAATATAATACTTTATAACACTTAAATAACCATAAACTGAAAAACATTGCCATAGTAACCTTAACAGGTTTAACATAGCTATACTCAGCAGTTTATAAAAAAACAACTGCCTTCAGTTTTAAGGCACTAGACAAGGAAACAGCTTAGTTAAATCCAGGGTACTGAGTGGCATTTGCCTTGAGCTGCCACTTGAACTTAAGAAATTCTAAGAAATGCTCCACCTGACCATCCCTTTGTCCCACATCTACTTGGCCGATGGCTATGAATTTAAACTTGTGCCCAGGGTTCTCCAAAACATGTTTAAAAAGGGCATTCCTAGAATCTCTTTTACCCATGTCATAGTTATGTTGGTGAATATGTTTCCTAAGGCTTAGCTTGGTCTTTGCTATGTAAAATGCGGGGCAGTCACCTCATTGGGCCAGGTAAACCATGTCTTTACTTCCACACTGAAATCTCTGCCACAGTTTCACTAGACCCAATCCCTCTACCATCAAATTAGATACTTCAAAGATAAAGGGGAACTGTGCACAGAGGCCACATTTGGACATCTTCACTATTCTGCAACCTTTTCCAACAATTTCAAGTAATGTCTTAATGCAAACATCTTTCCTATAAACCATTAAAGGTTTAGGGTCAAAGGTATCCAGATATTCCTGGTCCACCCTAAAAATGTTCTAGTAAGATTCCACTATAGCCCTTATTGCCAAAAAACTGGAATTAAAGGTAACAACAAATGCCTTATTATATCCCTGCAGGGGTAAATGTCCTACTCTTGGGTTGCTCATGGTCCCAATCCCCTTCCCAAGCAGGGGAACGAAATAGCCCACCCACCTCTTTTCCTTCGCCTCGTTAACAATGTTTAATAAAAAATCCAGAGGGTATCCCCTCACCTTACACATACTAACCAGTTTGTTAACCTCTTGCTCAAACTCCAAGTCCTGAGTCACCATCCTAGCTAATCTTACACATTCCCTTTAACTAGGGCTTTTTTCTGGTCTTCAGGATGCATACTTTCAAAATGTAAAAGAGAGTTTGAGTATGTTGGTTTACATCAAATGGTTGACTCAAAACAGCTATTTACCTTGTTGATACGTACAGTGAAGTCCAAAAAGTTAGCTACACTACCCTGAAAATCCATAGTGAATCTTAAAAAATCAGTAATAGAGTTAAAGTAATCATAAAACTCATGCAACTTTTCCTCACTGTCCTTTCAAAAAAGATTATGTCATCCAAAAAGTGCCCATATAACACCTGGGACTCTTGGTATCTCACCTCCAAAAAGGAAACTACAGCATTGGCAAATGTAGAGGCACAAACTGCCCCCATTGCCACCCCCTTCTGTTGTCTAAAAAGCTGGTTCTCGAAGTCTATGCTATGTTATATGGGTTGGAGACAGTGGCATTGACAAAAAGGCAGGAGTTAGAGCTGGATGTGGCAGAGTTAAAGATGTTAAGATTTGCACTGGGTGTGACGAGGGTGGACAGGATTAGGAATAAGTATATTAGAGGGTCAGCCCAGTTTGGAAGGTTTGGAGACAAAGCCAGAAAGGCAAGATTATGTTGGTTTGGACATGTGCTGAGGAGGGATGCTGAGTATATTGGGAAAAAGATGATAAGGGTGAAGCTGCCGGGTTACAGGAAATGAGGAAGGCCTAAGATAAGGTTTATGGATGTGGTGAGAGAAGACATGCAGGTGGTTGGTGTGGCACAGCAAGATACAGAGGACAGGAAGAAATGGAAACAGATGATCCGCTGTGGTGACCTCTAACGGGAACAGCAGAAAGAAGATGATCATGATGATATAAATTTCTAATGACTGTCTATAATATAGTGATAGTTATTACTGTGTTTTCTCTCATACACACACACACACACACACACACATATAGCTATGGGCCTCCATCATTTGTTCGAACTTTCAAATGTTTGAAACTCATATGGCCGACACCATATGACTGTATGTTTGAAAGGCCGACAAATGATAGCGGAGATCCCACTACAGTGCAGGACTGGGAAATTCCCCTTTCCTGTACTGTAGCTCGATCTCGGAGTGAGAATATTTAAGTAGCAGGGGGTATGGGGGGTGCAGGGGGGCTTGCATAACACAGTTTTACTGTGTTTCAGGTAGGTAAATGGTTCTATTTCAGGATGGCGGTTTTTGGACTGTCAATCATATGGTGTCAGCCATATAAAAGTCGGCATTCCGAACTGTCGACCCATAGATATATATATATATGGGTCTACTTCACTTGACTGAAAACTCACTAGACTGAAACTCATTTGCTTGAGCACACTTGACTTAAAGCTCACTTCACTGAAAACTCATTTGACTGAAAGTAATTTTGCTGAAAGGTATATGCCCTTTTCCTCATTCTAGTGCAATCCTGGAGTTAGTATATATAGTAAGTAGGGTGTGAGGGGTGCAGCCCCCACCTATTTTATACATTTTAAACTATATACATGGATACTTACAATTACAATAAATAACTCATTTTAGAAGACAATATATACTCAAACTATGTGGGGAGCTACACCATGCACATCCCCCAATGTGGAGGGTTGTGCCCCTCCCTTACTATATATACTAACTTCAGGACTGCACTACAATGGGGAGAAGGGCATATACCTTTCAGCGAAATGAGTTTCAGTCAAATGAGTTTTCAGTGAAGTGAGCTTTCAGTCAAGTTTGAGCAGCGAAATGAGTTTCAGTCTAGTGAGTTTTCAGTCAAGTGAAGTAGACCCATATATATATATATATGTGCATATCTATCTATATATATCTATGTATATATCTATGTGTGTATATATATATATATATATATATATATATATATATATATATATATATATATATATATATATATATATATATATATATATATATATATGTATATATATATATATATATATATATATATATATATATATATATATATCTAGATAGATAGATTTGGACACATATATGTACATTTTTTTGTAATATCAACACACACACACACGCACACACACACACACACACACACACACACACACACACACACACACACACACACACACACACACACACACACACACCACACACACACTCACACACACTAGTCCACAGTAAAATAACTGCAAAATGCCAACTGCAACTCTTTACCTGCACCTTTGACTGTAGCAGATCAAGAGTCAGCAGCATGTTGGTCATGGATACTGTACAAACTTTCAGAACTAAAGTCAAGGTGGCTGTTTTGTTTTTGGTGTAAATGATGTACATCTGCATGGGGGAACTTTTTAACTAAAAGCAGAAGGGGATTTAAGGACTACCCATGCATCAGCAAAATGGTTGCCCACAAGATTAGTGAACAGAGGCAGATGCAAACAGTACAAAAATAGTTTTTTTGTTTATTTATACAAACCATGGAAATCACTAAACAGGAAAAGACACACCTCATATCATAAATGGTCAACTGTTAGGACAGACCAATTTCCAAAACTAAGTAAAAGATCTAGTAATGCTGAGGAATTACAACAGCTGTACACTTACATGCCCAAGCATTCCTTGTCAGATAGTATCCTGTGAACTTTTTATCTATACAGCTGCATTTTACATAGTTGTACTGCAGTATCAGTTATGTAGTAGAAGTGCGAGATGGGTAATACCCCCATCTGCAGAGACATTGCTGAATTTTGTGTGAATTTACAGTAGTGATATGTTGAATCACTAGATATGGGGCTATGGATCTTGCAAGTTGGCATTTAGAGCTTGTAGCATTATTGACAATTACATTAAACACAACATATTTTGTATTCATACATGAAATGACATTGGTGCATGACCCTCCTTTCAGCCCTTTTTTCCAATTATTCCTGCTGTGGAATTCCTAATTAAATGGTTGGATAGGGAAACATAAAATGTGTATTTTCCATAATAATCAATGTTCATCATCCATGCATCTGTACACTTTTATACTGAAGAACTGGCTGCCACTTGCAGACTGGGAGTATCACACCAGAGTTCAAGCTACTCCCCTACACCCACAGTTTCCATTCATTCTCCTCCCCTAGACTGAGTTGCCAAAATTAGGAATGGACACTGAAAGAGACTAAACGTTCCCCACAAATAACAGGAAGAGAAAACTTACACTAACGAGGTCCATGAAGAGATCTTCTATGTTTGTTAAAAGTAAAAGTAACAAGTGCTTATTTGGAAGGAAGCATGGATAGTATAACTTTCATATAGTATATTCTACAGTCCATACACTTCCGTACTGAAAGACAGAGTCCCTCAGTTAAAATTTTGGGTTTAATAATGCAAAAAAAATATGAAGTATAGTGGCTGTAGGATGACCTAGATGTGGAAAATGCATTCAGCTTATAATGTCGTACAAATATAAGCAATGAAGCCCATGTTGCAGCAGACCAAAGATCATCTATTGAAGAATGCCTGAAAGATGTGGATGAAGTTACTATTGATCTGATGGAGTTAGCTATTTCTTTACATTGCAGACTTATTACAGGAAGAATAGCAGAAACAAATACAGTCTGCCAATAAGTTGACTTTGTGGCCCGATTTGCTGGGTACAAAGGAAACGAACGAACAATTGGTCATCTTTCCTTGATATTTGGACCTTTGCAAGTAAAACCTCAATTGTCTGTCAACATCTAAACAAAGAAAATAAATACTGGCATATTGATTGACTGGCTAATACTGGATTCTAAGACCACCTTTGGTATAAAGGATGGAATTGTACGGGTCTATATTAAATGATCAAAATTTGAATTCACCGAATGGTATTTCCATCGAAAATACCGTTCAGCAAATTCATTCTTGTGGGGGGTGCCCACTAATTATATATACCAACTCCAAAATTGCACTACAGTGAGGAAAGGGCAAATTTCCCAATCTTCACTGTACTGCTATCACAATATTCAGAATTCGCTGAAAAGTATTTTCAATGGAAATATCGTTCCGTGAATTCAACTTTTGATTATTTAATACAGACCTGAATGGTACATAAAACATATTCCATCTTTATTGAATACCAAATAAGATGGCAAGACAGTGCTTGTAGCTCTGACACTCTTGTGGCTGATAAAATGGTTAAAAAAATATATTATTTACCAAAAGAAAAATTTTATGACAACTGTATTCTCAGGTTCAAAAAAACAGGTAGTCACTTTTGGGGTGAATAAAGTCAAAGAAGTTCTAAGAAGAAAGCTGCCACTTAAAATGGCTTTGTAAATTGTCTGAGTCATTAAAGGAGAAGAACTGATGTGTTGGTAGACCCTCCAGATGGTTGCTAAATGCAACTTTAAAGTGGAAAAAAAAGAAGTTATGTACTCACCATAATGTTCCATGTTTGTAGTCCATCTCCCACTTCATTCTTACACATGTGTTCAGAACCAATCCTTGGCTCTGACTCGGCCTTTTTACAAGCTCAAAGTCTTCTAGTTGACTTGTGGCTAGGTAGGTATCCCATGGTGCATCAGTATAATCCCCAGATCTTGTTTGCTGCTAACTAAGAGAAATAATAACAAACCATACAGAAAGAACCCAACAATAAAAGGTCTCCAGTCAATAATAATAATAATATTTTTCTGTCTCCAGATCCTTCCAGGGTGTGGGTAGGAGGGTGGGTTCATAAGAATGAAGGGCGAGATGGACTAGAAACATGGAATGTTATGGTGAGTACATAACTTCTTTATGTTCTGTAGTCCTATCTCACCTTCATTCTTACACATCCCCTAGCACCTTATTCTTGGGTGGCTCAAGGAAACATACTCCTGAGAACCGTGGAACCAAAGGATGCTCTACCCCTGGAGGTCACATCCAATTTGTAATGAGTAATAAATGTGTGAGGGGTAGCCCAAGTTGCTGCTGCACAGATATTATCAAGTGGGAACCTGGCTTAAAAGGCTGCAGAGGTAGACTAAGATCTCATAGAATGAGCCTTAATTTTGAAAGGTAAAAGCTTACCATCAGAAGAGTAAATGAAAGCTATACAGCTACAGATCCAATTAGAGAGGGTCACTTTGGAAACTGGTAGACCTAATCTGGATTCGGAGAAGGAAATAAATAATTGGTCTGACTTCTTGAATTCCTTAGCTCGGTGCAAATAAAATCATAATTGTCTATGAACATCCAGCTGATGAAACCTGTATTCTGCTGCAGTGGAATGATAGGGAAGAACACTGGAAGTTCTATGGATTGTTTCAAAGTGTTATGGGAACAGACCTTGGGGACAAAGGATGGATTAGTATGTCTGTCTTTGTGAAATATCAAATAAGGGGGTTTGACAGACAGTGCTTGTAACACTGACACTCGTCTAGCAGATGTGATTACCACCAGAAACAAAGTTTTCCAAGACAGAAATTTCAAAGGCAAAGAATGAGATGGCTCAAAGGGTGGAGATGTTCATTTGGATAGCACAAAACTCAAGTCTCATAAAGCAACCGGTTCCTGAAGGGGAGGTCTTAACAAAGTGGCACCTTTAAGGAAGGACTTGCATAACATATGTGACATCAGATTAAAATCTTGTAGACCTTGATGAAAATTAGAAATCACTGCCAATTTAACCCTGATTGTGGAAGCCACAGATCCCTGGTGGAAAAGTTCGAACAAGAATTCCCAAACCACCGGAATAGAAGCAGTATAAGGATTAACATTCTTTTCCTCAGCCCAGATAGAAAACCTCCTCCATTTACTGGAATATAATTTCCTAGTGGAAGTTTTATGAGAAGATGTAAGGATATGAGTCATGGAGGGTGAGAAGTCATGAAGCCTGATGAGGGATGGAATTGGAGCAGCCAAACTGTCAAATTGAGGGTGTGTAGGCGGGGGTGAAGTGAGCCTGACATGTGCGTCAAGAGATCTGGCACTGGGTCCAGAGTCCATGGGTCATCTAAAAGGTGAGGCCTGAAGAAGGGGAACCAAATTTGTCAAGGCCAGTAAGGAGTAATGAGGATCAGTTTGCTGCCCAACCAATTCACTTTCTGAATAATCTTGGATATGAGAGGAAAGGCAGGGAAAGCATAAAGGAGACCCAGAGGCCAATCGTGAACAAGTGTGTCTCTCCATGACTCCCCCGGAGGGGGGATGAGGGAGAAATAGCTGCCTCATTTGGCATTGATTGGGCTGGCAAAGAGATTGCAGCAAGGCTGTCCCCATCTGCGGAAAATCTGCTCCGCTATTTCCTGCTTCAGAGACCACTCGTGAGACATCAAAATTGCCTGGCTGAGTTTGTCGGCTATCACATTGGTTGTCCCCGGGATATACATCACCATCAGAAAGTGCTGGGAAGATATCACCCATTTCCAAACTCGAATGGCTTCTCGACAGAGAGGGTATGATCTGGTTCCGCCTTGTTTGTTGATATACCATACTACCAACATGTTGCCTGATTGTATTGCAATTTCCCAAGAGGAAGAAGGATGTGAAGTGCTTGCAATGCCAGGAGCACCACCCTCATCTCTAGAACATTGATATGCAGGTGAGCCTCGTGATCTTGCCATGTGCCTTGGACAGTCCTGCCTAGATAATGCCCCCCACCCACCCTATCTGTGAGGCATCCAAGGTCACAGTGGCAATGGGTTGGCGAGGGACAAATGGAGTGCCGTGGTTAACTGATTGGGTTGAATCCAGCAAATGAGGTCCTTCTTGCAAGAGTCTGTTAACATAATGTGGTGAGCTAAGGGCAGTTGGAAGGACCACTGAGATGACAGGAGCCACTGAAGAATCTGCATGTGTAGCCTGGCTAACGGCACTAGTAGTATGATAGAAGCCATGGTCCCTAGAAGCTTCAGAATAGTCTTGGCCTTGACCTTTTGGAGAGGGAGAAGATGGTGAATTAGAAGTACCAGATTCTGTGCCCTTTCTACTGGAAAATGAGCCAACATGGCTACTGTGTCTATTTCTGCACCTATAAAAATCACAAATTGAGAGGGCAATAAGGCAGATTTTTCCCAATTGATAGTAATCCCCAACTGGGCATAGAGTTGAATAGTAGCGTCCCTGGCCTGAAGAAATGTATGCCTGGGGCGGTCAGGAGCCAGTTGTCCAGATATGGAAAAACCGGGAATCCTCGACGTCTCAGGTGAGCTGTCACTACTTCTATACACTTGGTGAACACCCTGGGGTTTGTGGTGAGACCAAAGGGCAGAGCACGAAACTGGTAGTGACTGGCTCTCAGCCAGAAACGTAGATGACTCCACGATGCCCTGTCCATTTTTATGTGGCAGTAAACGTCTTGGAGGTCTATGGAGCACATCCAAGTGTCTTTCCCTAGTAACAGGAGTACAGACTGCAGTGTCATCATCTGGAACTTGTCCTTCTTTATGGATTCATTTAATTTGCTGAGGTCCAAGATGGGCCTCCAGTCCCGTTTACGTTTTGGCACTAAAAAGAATCTGTAGTAAGTTCAGAATCCTATTTGGTCTGTGGGGAAGGTTTGGATGATTCCTTTTGCCAGCAACTTATTGACCTCCACAGTTCCTTGATCCCTGTGATTGGGTGGAACATCCGGGATCCTCTTTGGGGCATGAGGTGGCAGAGAAAAAGGTATGGCACAACCTCTGGTGATGATTCTTTGTACCTATCTGTCTTGAGTGATACTTAGCCAGGCTTCTGGATACAAAGAAATGTGACCCCCAACTGGCTCCAGAGAAGCACAGTCGGGCCCCACATCAGGAGCGCTGGTAGGGCCGGCCTCAAAATGAATTACGGCCTCCTTGGTTTTGCAGTCCACCCCTGCCTCTAAGGCGATGTCTACCATTTCCTCCTCCTCCTCTGCCTCTGAAGGAGGAGTCATCTTGTGCATCCTGGAAAAACCTCTGGGATGTCTTGAACCACGTTACCACCTTTGTGACCCTGGGGATACAGTCTAGAGGAGACGATAAAGCATACTCCCACAAAAGAGGGTGTTTTCCCTTCTTGTTCATGCTGGGTGAGTGTGTCCTTTACCTTAGGTCCAAACAATGAAGAACCGTCAAAGGAGACATTGGTAAAGGTAGACTTGAACAGTTCCACAAAATTACACAAGCGCATCCAGGAATACCTCCTTAGGGAAATTCCTCAACCCGCTACTCTGCTCACTCCATTGGCTGCATAAGAGATGAGCCTCATGGACAAGTTGACAATAGAATTCAAGGTGGACAACTGGGCTGATACCTTCTCAGGGACTCCCTCAGTTGATATACCTTGTACAGTCTCTCCTAACTCCTTAAGGAGATCTCTCTGAAGCCTCATGAAGTGTGTTGGGTAGTTCAGCGATCTAAGAGTAAATGCCACTGACGAAAAGATACACTTCCTGTATCTGTCCATTGTTCGAGATTCTTTATTCGGTGGATGGACAGAAAAATAAGTCTCTGCTAGCTCCTTCTTAGTGGCCACTGCCACCACCATGGCAACTACAGGGACAGCCTTTGACAAAACTTCCTTTTCCTTGGGGGCTGATAGAAATCTATTTGGTATCCTGGGGACTGGCTCCACGGCATCAGGATTATCCCACACCTTCCGACTAATGAGCTCTAACCGTTCGTCGAAAGGTGGAGACAACCAAGATGCTGAAGGTTGAAACCCGAAAGCCGTCAGGTACACCAACTCCTCATCAGAAGGGGTGATAATGGGTCAGCTGCACCTCTGCTTAAGGACCTCCAAGATGTCTACAAAGGAGACATCATCAGGGGACGACTTGGGGGACCCTTCTGACTCCTCATGGTTGGTGTCTGAGGTAAGAGACTCGTCCTGGGAGTCTACATGCTTCCTCTTGCATGTCCTCTTTGGTGGGGGCTCCTTGGAAGGATATTCTGGGGAGGTCTTGGAAGAGTGGGGTCCACTAGCCAGGGGCTCCAGAGGCTGTGTGTCTCTGCTGTCCAGAGAGGGAGTAGGTGCTGAGACAGAAGTAGGTGCCCTAGTGGGAAGAGTGTCGGTACCCCTGGTAGGAGCTGATGATAGGGACAGCACACTCCTCATCATCTCGAATGCCGACCTCTCTGGCTCTGAAGACCTCCCCGGCTCCAAATAAGACTGAGGAAGCCATCGGCTCCAGAGCCATCAGCTCCGAGATAGATGTAGGGTCCGAGCTCACCCTAGCCAACACTCCAAGAGGAAGGCTCGGAACCAAAGGGGTTTGGTTCCAAGCATCCCTGTCAGGGCCAACTGGAGAGCTCTGGCTCCTAGACACTACAGATGGCACTGAATGTGTCGGAGTGGAACTCAGCTCCAAAACAACCTCAGGGGGAGCTAGAACCAGTGGTACTGAACACCCTGACTCCAAAAGTCCAGCATGGCTTGGAGGATTCAAAGAAGGGGTAATGGACTCAAGTGGCCCCGGAAATGACTGAGTCGGAGCCAACAACATTTTAGGTAAGGCAGATAACTTCAGGAGTCTCAGCACTACTGTCTCCACATCTTCTTCCAATAAGCTCCTGGAAGATCTGGAAGACAGAGTGGGAGAACGGGATCTCTGTAATATGGGTGACCTTAATGTAGGGGAGACCGGTAAGGGATCCGTAGACCGGCTCCGATGTCTGCTATCAGTGGTTGGCTCCGAACTACCTGGTGCTGACACTGTAGCAACAGTAGTAGTACCCTTGATCGGCTCCAAACTCAGTGGAGCCAAGGAGGCAGCAGGTTTGTCAGATTTAGAAATTTTAAGAGGCGGCTCCGATGCACCAGCCGGTGCTGAGGAGGGCCTCTTAGAAGATTTTTATTTCTCCTTTTTTGATCCATGTGACTTAGAAGAGGAGGAAGAGCTAGCCGGATCTTCCTCAAAAGAGGGCTTAAGGAGACCTTTTAATATAAGATGTAATGTGGTCCTATCTCACCTACATTCATTACTGACAGGCTCGGAGCCGAGAATCGGCTCCGACTTGGCCGCTATACTAACACAAAGTCTCTAATTGGCTGGGCCAAGCCTGTATCCCAGGATGCACCACTCCCAAACCCCCAGATCTCATTTGCCGCTCGTTGAGTGAGGACGTGGTCTCGAGCTTGGCTGTGGCTAAGTACCTTATTAAGCTTCTTAGTGTTTGTGGAATTTTTCTAACCAAAAAGCTATTTTCATAGCTATGTTCCTTGTGTCTGGTGTTTATAACTTTCTGCTGAATTTTGATAGTTGTGGTATCTTGTGTTTGACAGGCTAGGCCCGTATGAGTTAGAGGGCCTTAGCCCTATTTGCTGTGTTTCTTTAATTTCTTTAATTTTTAGGGGCATTTAAGTGAGTCTCTTGTCTTCTTTGTGTCGGTGTTGTTTGTGTGTGCTGAGATGTCTGGGAAAGAGCAGAAGGAACATAGGCCTTCTGGCTTTAAAAAGTGCGCAAAATGTTCGTACAAAATGTCCATTACTGATGGTCATGATGTTTGTGTCTACTGCTTGGGTGCGATTCACTTGCAAGAGTCCTGTAGTGTGTCATTCATTCAGTTCTTGGGTCTTGCAAGAGAGAAAAAAATAAATTGATTGTCAAAGGCCTTCTTAGACCGGCCTTTGAGGAAGCCTTGACCTCTTCCCCTCCTAGTGGGAAACCTAAGTCAAAAAAGAGATCTCCGGCTCCATCCAGTTCGTCGGAGCCACCGGAGAAAAGATCAAAGACTGTTTCATCTTCCTCAGCTCCATTGGTCTCGAAGCCGCAGGAGATGTTGTCGGTTCCGGAGACGGCTTCCTCAGTTCCACTGCCTTCGGAGCCGAAGCAGGTTTCTGTTGTGTTGGAGCTGACCTCGGCTGCAATTGTCTTGGAACCAATCCAGAGCCATTCACCTTCCTCTGTATTGGATCCGTTAGAGAAGACTTCTCGACCCCCTTCGGTGTCCTCCAGGTCCTCCAGGTTGTCAGATTCGGACTTGGATAGGGTGGTGCAAAGGCTCCTACAGTCTCCAGTGTTAACAAAATTATTTTCGGCTTCAGCCCAGTCGGCTTCGGAGCCGGTCCTCATGTCGCTTCCGATTGTTCCTCCTCCGACCACCTCGGTGTTGTCAGAGCCAGAGTGTTCTGAGTCGAGTGAGGTCCTTGGGTCAGCTCTGAGACCCCCTTTGAGTCTGTCGGCTCTGACCTCGGCTCCAAACTTATCGGTTCTGTCTGATCGGTTCGGCACTGGGGTTTCGTTGCTCGGACCTGAGGGGGATACATCGGGTCTCCAGACTTCGGCTCCGAGTCTCCCTCTCGGTGCTTCGGCCAGGGGAACCCCTGTTCCGATTGTGGTCTCGGAGACGGGTCGCTCCTCGGATTCAGGTGGACCGCCTTTGAGGCCATGAGGAGCGCACTGTCCAGGTCTTCGGCGTCATCACTCAAGTCAACCACTCCTTTCCCAGACACTGTGACTAGAGCCTCTGCAGCCCCCCCTATCAGTGGACAGCGAGGCTCCAAGGCCTGAGGATACCCCCATGTGTGGTCCCCTGCTTTCTGAAGGTCCTTCAGAGTCCTTGCCTGAAGAGCCTTCCAGAAAGAAACTGTGTAAGAGGAAGCACATAGACTCCCCAGATGAGTCTGTCACCTCAGACACCGACCTCGATGATGCAGAGGGGTCCCCAAAGTCATCCTCCGACGATGTTTCATTCTCCGACATCCTGGAGATTTTGAAACAGAGAGGTGACTGGCCCTCCAAGACCCCCTCTGAGGAGGAGTCGGTCTTCCTCAAGGCCTTCGGAGCCCATCCTACCACCTCCTGGGTGTCTACCCCCTTTGATGAACTATTGGACCTTATTTATTGAAGGGTGTGGGAACACCCTGACTCCATGGAACCGGTTCCCAGCCGCCCCAACAAGTTCTTATCTGCGCCCTCTGGAAAAGAATTTCTGACAAAAGGAGTCCCTGTAGATGCCATGGTGGTGGCGACTGCCACTCAACAAGAAGTTGCAGAGGCTTCTGCTTCCGTCCATCCTCCTAACAAGGAGTCTAGGAGTATGAATCGCTATGGAAAGTGTACCCTGTCCTCAGCGACATTTACCTTATGGTCGCTGAACTATCTGTGTCATTTTACGAGGCTCCAAAGAGTTCTCCTCAAGGAGTTGGGAGATACTCTGTCGGGTAACGTACCTGAGGTGGTGAATCAGACTGTCAATGCCCAGCTGTCTACCCTGTCCTCTATTGTTAACTCATCCATGAGGCTCATATCTTATGCAGCTGAGGGGGTGAGTAGGGCAGCTAGCTCAGGCATAGCCCTCAGGAGGCAAGCCTGGATGTGCCTGTGTCACTTCACAGAGGCCTTTAAGTCTTCCTTCACGGGCGCTCCCTTTGACGGGTCCTCACTTTTTGGACCCAAAGTGAAAGACACTTTCACCAGATGTGAGCAGGAGGGTAAGACTTTGTCTGCCGTTGGGGCCCATTTTTCGCTTCCCTCTAGACCTTATCCCAAGGCTCAGAGGGGAGGAAAAATGTGGTTCAAGAAGTCTCAGAAGTCTTACCCTGACCATCAAGGTGACCCCCCTCCAGAGGCAGAGGAGGAGGGGAATTACTCTGGAAGATGTTGCCCTAGAGGCAGTGAAGGCCCCCGCAACTAAGGAGACCACGAGTCCTTTTGTGGGTCCTCCTATCAACGACCCTGAGGGAGTGCCCGACTGTGCCTCTCTGGAACCAGTCGGGGGTCATTTCTCGAAGCATCTGCGCGCCTGGCAAAATATCACTCAGGATCATTGGGTGCTTCAAATTATTGCTGGAGGTTACACCATCCCCTTCATCTCTCCCCCTGCGCCACCCAAAAGAGTCCTGGACATTCCACCTAGTCAAAGGGACCAAGCAGCATTAGAAGTCTCAAAGCTGCTTGAAAAAGGAGTCAGGAACTTACTCAAGGTTATTTTTGGTGCCCAAAAGAACAGGGGACATGAGGCCCATCCTGGATCTCAGTCATTTAAATAGCTTCATCAGGAAGTCCAAATTCTGAATGGTCACTCTTCAAACCATTTTTCCCTTGTTGGAAAAAGGAGTATGGATGTGCTCCATTGATCTCAAGGACGCCTATTATCACATCAAGATAAACAAGGCCTCCAGGAATCACTTACACTTTTGGCTGGGAGCCAGTCATTTTCAATTCCGAGCCCTGCCCTTTGGTCTCACCACAGCCCCCAGGGTGTTTACCAAATGTCTGGCAGTGGTGACCGCTCACCTGAGATGCCTAGGATTCCAGTTGTTTCCTTACCTAGACGACTGGCTCCTCACCGCCCCTACCAGGCATCTACATCTTTGAGCCGTGGAGGCTACCATCAATTTGGGACGACTCCTGGGCATTACATTCAACTGTCAAAAATCTGTCTTGCTGCCATCACAACATGTTACATTTATCGGCGCAGAGCTAGATTCCGTAGAATGAGAGCTTTCCTTCCTACAGACAGAATAAAAGTTCTACAGGCTCAAGTCCTGGCCCTGTTACCTCTGAAAAAGGCCCAAGCCAGACTTGTTCTTCAGTTACTAGGTTCCATGGCGGCCACCATCCTACTAGTACCCCTGGCCAGGCTTCATATGCGAACGCTTTGGTGGCTTCTTTCAGTCCAGTGGTCCTTTCAAGAGTTCCCTCTGTCTCATCCGATTCTTATAATGGAGCAATGCCAACAGGACCTTCATTGGTGGCTTCATTTGCCCAATTTGAACAAAGGCAGGTCCCTGACTCCTCCGCCCCCTACTGCCACAGTGACCACGGATGCCTCCCAGACAGGGTGGGGTGGACATTATCTGGGCAGGATGGTCCAAGGCAAGTGGCAGGAACACGAGGTACATTTACATATAAACGTTCTGGAGATGAGACCGGTGCTTCTAGCATTGCAGGCACTTCACAGCTCTCTTCCCAAGGGCACTATTTCAATTCTGTCCGACAACATGTCAGTCGTGTGGTACCCGAACAAGCAGGGGGGAACCAGGTCCTATCACCTTTGCAGAGAGGCCATGAGAGTGTGGAATTGGGCGGTGTCTTCCCAACTTTTTCTTGTGGCAACGCACATTCCAGGGAAGTCCAATGTGATAGCAGACAGGGTAAGCAAAGCTATTCTGATGCCTCACAAGTGGTCCCTGAACGATCGAGTGGCGGATCAGATCTTTTCCAGGTGGGGTATATCTTGCTGTGACCTATTTGCCAGTCCCCTCAATGCCAAGTGCAGCAATTACTTCACTCTGATCCCCCCTCAGGGGGGTCTCCCAGGGATGCTCTAGTCCACGATTGGCCCCCCCGGTCTGCTCTATGCTTTCCCTCCGTTTCCTCTGCTGCCGAGAGTGATTCAGAAGGCAACTTCCTTGGGAAGCAAGATGATCTTGATCACACCACACTGGCCCCATCAAGTTTGGGTTCCTTTTCTCCAGAGATATACTACAGATGATCCTTGGATCCTGGACCCAGTTCCAGACCTACTGACTCATCTGTCAGGACAGTTCCACCCTTCCCTGTGAACCCTCAAGCTCACTGCCTGGCTTCTCCACTTCCGTCCTTAGTCAGACAGCTTTCCTTTACACCGGAAGTAGTACATATTCTATCTTCTTCCCACAAGCCATCTACTAAGAGGATATATGCCAGTAAATGGAAGAGATTTGCGATCTGGGCCCAATCGTATAACCTAGATCCTTTCACAGCCCCTGTGACTGCAGTTTTGGATTTTTTGGCTATGCTTTTCAGACAAGGTTCGGCTGCCTCCACAATTAAGGTTCAGCTGGCGGCTATCTCTAACGTCCACGCTTCATATGAACCTTCACTTATAGGCCATAAACTATGTAAAGCCTTCCTAAAAGGAGCCTGGTTACTTTGTCCCCCAGTTTCTCAGCCAGTCTTGGCGTGGGACTTAAACCTGGTGCTTAGAGCCATAACTTCTCCGTTTGAGCTTGCAGCCACTTGTGACTTAAAATATTTGTCTCGGAAGACAGATTTTCTGGTGGCCATTACTTCAGCCAGAAGAGTATCAGAGTTGCAAGCCCTTTCTGTCAAACCTCCTTATTTGATTTTTCATAAGGATAGAGTATCCTTGAGACTCAACCCTTCCTTTCTCCCTGCGGTTCTCTCTGCCTTCTGTCTTCATCAATCCATAGAATTACCGGTGGTTTTCCCACACTTTTCAAACAGGGCGGAATTCAAATTCCATCAATTGGATGTACATAGACAACTCAGGTTTTATTTGCACAGGACAAAACAGGACAGAAAATCAGATCAATTGTTTGTGGCCTTTTCAGATAACAGGAATGGTAGCCCTGTGACTAAAGGCACTATTGCAAGGTGGATTAAGGATTGCATCTCATTTATTTACACCTCGGCAGGCAGAGATTTTCCCTTTCTGGTTGTTGCACTCTACCAGGGCTATGGCTACCTCAGTAGCTTTTCATGCTAGGCTATCTTTGGATAAAATCTGTGCGGCAGCCACCTGGTCTTCTCCACATACCTTTATTTCTCATTATAAGCTGGACGTGGCCTCTAGAGGCCGGGCTTCCTTTGGTTCCACGGTGCTCAGGAGTGTTTTCTCTTGAGCCTCCCAGGATTTAGGTGCTAGGGAGACTGTCCAGTCAGTAATGAATGTAGGCGAGATAGGACCACATTACATCTTTTAGTTATGTACTTACCATAACGATAGATGTATGTGGTCCATCTCGCCTACTTTCTTACGTACCCACCCACCTTCCCCCTTCCTGGTGGACTTGGAGGAAATTATATTCTTAGATGCTTCTGAGGATATTATTTTTTCTCTCTTCTTGCCTTGTTGTTATGTGTGGCTTTGCATGTGTAACGATTATGTTGGCAAACAAGATCTGGGGGTTTGGGAGTGGTGCATCCTGGGATACAGGCTTAGCCCAGCCAATTAGAGACTTTGTGCTAGTATAGCGGCCGAGTCGCAGCCGATTCTCGGCTCCGAGCCCGTCAGTAATGAATGTAGGTGAGATGGACCACATACAGCTATCGTTATGGTAAGTACATAACTAAAAGTTTATTCTTTCTCTCCTGCAATACCCTGGCACTAAATGAGTGACAAAATAGACATGTTTCCTGTAAGTGGATAGCCCCAAGACAGTATATGCAGTTACTGTGGCCATCCGTTATAGACATCTTCTGTGAACATTTCGCACACTTCTTAAAGCCAGATGGCTTAAGATCCTTGACCTGCTTAGACATCTCACAGAAGATTTCCAATCAGACACATAGAGAAAGAAAATGGAAAGAGGGAGGACTAGGTCCTCTAACTTAAATGGGCCTAGCCCTTAAAGTACCAGCAAAGACACAACCATGAGGACTAGGTCCTCTAACTTAAACAGGCCTAGCCCTGGTAGAGAAGGAAGGGAGAAAACCTAGGTCCTCTAACTAAAACGGACCTAGAAGGAAAGGTTCATAAAGACAATTTAACAGTTTCACACACACCAGAGAAGAAATACAACCTCTAATAAGTCAAATAAAGAGAACAGAGGACAAAAACCCCATTCTGACTGCAAATACAAATAAGTGGAGAGCTCCGCAAGCAAAAGCTATTTATTTTAATATAAGAACACTGAGAGAAGCTTATCTAAATTTTGCAATAATGCACACACAGTCTAAACTACACGCAAAAGCACCTACAACACTAATATCAACAATATCTGAACTAGGGATATATAAAAATATTAAACAACTTCAGCGAAGAAACTAACTGGCACACAGGATACCAATGAGAATGCTAAGGCCAATGGCCAACTATTCTCAGAAATACTTAGCAGGAAGAACTCTAGTAAATGTTAAACTATCTAACTACAACAACAACACTAATAACAGCTATATAAAGCTATCTAAATATGAAAAACAGCAGAATTTATCCAAAAAAAAAGCAAAATGTGTTAGACTTAGCCACGGCCAAGAAGAAGCACATCTGAACTCGTCGACACGTCAAACAAGATCTGGGGATTATACTGGTGCACCATGGGATACCTACCTAGCCACGAGCCAACAAGAAGACTTTGAGCTTGTAAAAAGGCCGAGTCAGAGCTGAGGATCAGCTCTGAACCCATGTGTAAGAATGAAGGTGAGATAGGATTACAGAACATCTACAATTTTCATAAAACAGGTCAACAAAGAAGGAAAGCACTGAAGGAATAGGAGCAGCAAAATGATTCAAAAGCTTAATGAGCCACCCAAAGGGAAATATTCTTCCACTTACCTTTGGAAATCTTTCTGGTGGAAGGCTTTTGAGATGAGGTGAGAATGTGGACTCCCCCAAAATGGAATGAAGAATACTATTTGGCAACTGGTGTCCAGGTGGCACTCCATGAAAATCAAGTCCTGTGGTCATTCCAGCTATGGTTGTGGAGTGTTTACAGTTATTCCCAAAGACAGGCACAGATCGCTATCAATAAAACTGGAGAAACCACATATGTAACCTGAAGGAATGGATGTCTGCATAAGGCTTGCCAGCAGGATGAGACAGGAGATGCAGAAGAAGACTTAGAAGTATTAGAAACTTCTTGACATAAGGCCATAGCATGGGGAGGAATACTTCTCTAAGCCAAAAGGAAGCTATGATGTTCACTGAAGTTGCGCACACCTTGGATTTTTGTAAAATGCTTTATCATGAAGGATAGTGATGAAAAAGCATGAAGAAACTCTGGCAGCCACTCGTGGACCAAACAGTCCCTTGGTATCTGTGTCTGTCTTTGATAAAGGAAGAAATGTTGCTACACTTTTTGTTTGATGGGAATGCAAAGAGATTGCAGGAAATTCTCTCTCAGTGATGGATGGACACTTGGGCTAATTAAGTATTCAGGGGCAAACCATGAGGCATCAGAATACATCTGCTGAGCTTGTTCTCAAGATAGCTGGTCCAATCAAGATAGCTGGCCCAATCAGGTATGTATGCTATGACAAGAAAATTATGTGACAGCTTTGCCCACTCACAAACCCTCATAGTTTATCAGAAGAAGGTGTAAGATCTGGTTCCTCCTTGTACCAAATTATTGCATACAGTCCATGAGAATACTATCACATACTGGGGAAGCAGTCCTGAAATACCTGGAATTCTAGGAAGACCACAGTCATTTCCAGTACACTGATGTGTAAAACTGGCCTCCTGCTGAGTCCATGAATAATGGACAGTCTGCTCTAAACAATGTCTGCACCCCCATTCCAGGAAAGGTGAATCCATGGTGGCCATGACTGAAGAAAGTCATATTATTTCATTATCAATCCCCATTTTCCCATTTTCTACATGCAGTTGGGGAGTTGTGTTAACTGTCATCATCTCTCTCTCTGTTTAATGCCACTCTCCTATATTCTTTGAAATACATGCCTGACTGTCACAGCCAGGTCTTCTCTCACATAGTCCATCAACCTTTTGCTGGATGCCCTCATTTCCTCTTGTCTTCTTATTGTCTGCTCCAAATCTTACTCACCAGATTGTCTTCTGTTTTTCTGCACATATGCCTAGACCACCATAATCTGTTCTCTTTAACCTTTTCTGCAACTGAAGCTACTTTGGCTTCTGCTCTTATTTCTTCAATTCTTCATCTTTCCCACAGTGTACATCCTACCACCCATCTCAGGCACTTCATCTCCATCACATCTAGCTTCCTCATCTGCTGTGCCTTTACTGCCCAGATTTCAGTACCATACAGTAGTACTGGTCATTCTACAGATTTGTACACCTTATTTTTCATCTTCTTTGGCATTTTCTTTCATAAGCTATCCCTGACACACTGTGCCAGGTGGCTGCAGCCCTTGCCAGTTGGCTGCAGCCCTTCTGATTCTAGCTTTGACCTTCTCATTCAGACGTGCCTTCTCCTCAACTACCCCTCACAGATACTTGAAGCTGTAAACCTACTTCACTATTTTCTCTTTTATCTCAAGTCTACCAGTTGGCATAATAGTTAAGGTCTTTACCTCCCTTGCACAAGGTACAAGGTTCAATCCTGACCTCCAGCCAATGCCTGTATGGACTTTTCATGTCTTCCTGAATCTCTGTAGGGTTTCTCCCACTTCTCAAAATCATGCTAAATGTCTCAAACTCACCCCAAAATGGAGTTTGGGCAGCAGAACAGACTCTTGATGGTGCCCTATTGGGGTGGGGGAAGAGTTATATAGAGCAACTGCTTTGGACATCTACTGTTGTGCGCAGTATCTTCAAGATAGGGGAACACAGATCACAGACTGTGTACTGTGGCACAGCTAGCTGCTCAACACTATAAAATATGGCTCTAGGTGATTCAGTCATGTTGACTAATTACCAAATGGGGCATGGGTATCTTCCGGTGATAAGTGGGTTGAGGGCCTGCCCTATTCTGACTTACACCAGGGACTTATGCTAACAGTGGGAGGGGTGTACTTGCTCCTATTGGCCAGTGTGCACCCACCATAAACCCCAGCATGCCTAGTTCAATAAATTACTGGCCAGTTTAGGCCAAGTTGCTAATTTGGGTAATCTGGAATAGCTCTGTTGAGCAAATGCTGGGCATAAAACCAATCAACCTACCAAACATGAACTCAGAATTGCTACACTCATTGTAGGTTCACTGAAAGGATGGAGCTTGGAACTGGATACTATGATGGTAAGGAGGAGGTTGGACATCCTATGTATCCAGGAGACAAGATTTTAGGACAGTGCAGCAAAACCACTTGGCTTGGGATCTATATTCTACTACTCAGGAGGAAGACAGGCTAGAAATGGTGTGGGAATGGTGGTGAAGGAGAGGCTTTAGAAGACAGGAATGTCATCAGAATTAGTGACAGACTCATGTTATTCAGACTACAATGTAATGAATGGACAGTATTCATAATCTCAGTGTATGCCCCAGAGCAGGGTTGTGATAATGATGAAAAGAGTGTAGTCAGACAGGAGTTACAGGATCTACTATATAAAATCAGACATCAAGAATTAGTGTTGTTAGTGGATGATCTGAATGAACATATCGGGACAGACAGAACAGGATATGCGGACTGCTTGGGTCTGCATTTGTGGTGCAATAGGAATAAAGAAGGACAGGTCATTCTATACTTCTGTTTGGCAAATGGATTGATGGTGACCAACACGTTTCAGCAAGACAGTCACAAGATCACACAGAAGAGTGGCCAACACGCAACTCAGGTAGACTTCTTCACAGTAAGAAAAGGTCAGTGGGGTAGAATAAGTAATTGCAAAGTCATCCCCTGTAAAACAGTTGGCTCACAGCATAAATCAGCAGTTGCCACAACCAGCTACAAGTAGTGGCCAGAGAAGGCTCTAAGGTCATTAGAGACCAGGCTGAAGACCTGGAAAGTAACTGGAGGGAAAGCTTAACAGTTCAAGGAATTACTCAGGGCTTGAGCACCTCAAGATGAAGAGGAAATAGGTTGAGTTGAAGAAGAACAGCAGCCCCTCAAAACAGCATGTATGATGATGACAGAAATGTGTCTGAGCCATGTGTAGAAATAAGGTACATAAGGAAAGCTGATGGTGGAATGCAGAAGTCCAGGAAGTCATCAAAAGAAAGAAGGAGTGCTGGAAAATGTGGGAGCTAGAATAAATGGATCAGACAAAAAAAGAAATACTGGATGGCTAACAAAGAGCTGAACAGAGAAGTTGCAATAGCAAACAATACATCAGAGGCAGTCTACCAGCTTCTGGAAAGTGACTTAATAGATGGCATAAAGAAATCGTCAGGTTGTAAGGCAAAGATAGAAAGATAAACAAGATAGTCAGACACCCTTAATAAAGGATGCTAGCAACAACCTGCTCATCAGTCCACAGGATTTCAAAGTCAGATGGAAAAGCTTTGGGAGGTTGTGAAAGAGCCTGAACAGGCCTTGAAACAGGGTGGGCCTTTCAAGGAACATTGCGAAAAAAGAGGAAGGCTAGCAAATCTGACATTCTCTAACTATCTTTGTTTTTCTCACTCTTGCCTGTTTGTGTTTTTCTCACCCTTGCCTGTTTTTTTCATCTTCTGAGGGTACACTTTGCATGTACCAATCATTTAACTTCATTAACACCTATGGGATGTGGAATGCCATGTCTCTAGCAGTTTACAGACATTTTTACATTCCAAAGCATTTCTGGGAAATTAACTTAAAAACAGAACAGAAAGAAATGCAAATATTTTGTGAACAATAAAAGAGACATACCTCTCTGGACTATATGAAGAGAGGTATGAATGAGCTCTCGAACTATGTGTCTCAGGCAGGTATGTCCCTAGCCTTAAGCAACATTTTATCTTCACCTACGATGATGCCTCAATACAAACAGAAAATGACTGACTTCAATAATTGTCTTAGTTTCTGGTGTCAGTCTAAGCGGATTCGCTATCTGTCAGCCGGGAATGACACGATCGACAAACCTTGATGCTCTGTCAGAGATGGTCTTCATCTGTCACCCCTGGGATATCAGCTACTGGCTAAGGCTCTTGTCATCTCCATGGTGCCCTTTTAGGTAGTGTCTCAAGGACAAAATTCCCAACATAAAAACTCCATCTAAAAAAATAACCTGAAGGTTATGCTGTCAAACGTCAAGAGTCACATGAAATTTCACTCAATGAGGCAGTCCTCACCTTGGAAGATGCAGACATTTCTGCAGTCATGGAGACCTGGTCCAAGGCCATACTGGGTTGCACCTCCTTGCACACATTCAGACTACAAACTGAAGGCATGAAAACTACAGGAGGCGGTATATCAATATTCATTAAAGATAAATACACCTCCAGATTGGTTAAACAGTATGATTCACTGGAGATAATTTAGGTGCGATTAACTGTTGGTAAGACACCTATTTAATTCATTGCAGCTACAGGACCCCCTCCATGAATCAGGGCACCCACTCTGCCTATTTGGATCTACTTGAATCTATCAAGATACATTCAAACACCGTGGTTTTGGGTGACTTTAACTACCCATCCATTGACTGGGTAAATTATACATGCTCAAACTCACTTGCCCAAAGGTTCCTCAACTTTGTTAACTCCAATGTCCTGGACAAGTTGGTTGACACCCCCACAAGGGGGTGCCAATATCATGGATCTAGTCATTACCAATATGGGGGACCACTGTAGCACCCCCACTGTGAGGTCTTCCCTGGTGAGGTCTGACCACAAATCATTGCCATTTGAAGTAACTATCACACCTGACCCCCCTCCCCCCAGCAGCAACTAAACTAAAGAAATTCTCCAAAGCAGATTATAACCTCTTAAGGGATAGTATAACTAGCTTCACTGCACCTCCACCCTCAGATGGAACTGGCAACTATGCTGAGTGCTACACCAGTGCTTTATACAAACACCTGTATAACTGCACTGACTTGGCCATACCTGATAGGACCAAAACAAGATTTTCAAGTGAGAGCAAACCTGCCTGGTGGACAACTGTCATTAACAGGCTTTACAATAAAAGGAATAAATTGCTATCTAAGAGTAAGAGGGAGTGAGCCCTAAACTGGAAACACTCTCTTCTCAGCTTAAACAAGTTAATAAGACTTCTTTGTAAGTCCTCCAAAGCAAACTATGAATCCAAATTAGCTTCCTCAACTAAAGACAACCATAATGCATTCTTTAGTTACATACGTAACCTAAAAGGAAAGGCTCAGATTTGTGCTAAACTGGTAGTTAATGATACCACATATACTGAGCTTGTAGGCATAGCTAGCCTGTTGGCCAACAGGTTCTGTGAAAACTTTACTTCCCTGTCCCTGACACACGTACCCCATGACATCCCTGCCACCTGTTTCCTACCTCATATCTCTAAACAGCAGGTCATAAATTCCCTCTCTAAGACCAAAAACACAGCATCTGTGGGACCTGATAACATCCCAGGCTGCATCCTACATGGGCTCCAACAAGAATTAGCAACACCACTGGGTACTCTTTTCTATCATAGTTTAAGCACTGGCTTCAACCCAGCTGAATGAAAAATGATCACTGTTATTTCCTTGTACAAAGGTGGTGGTTCCACTGACCCTGGGAACTACAGACCTATTAGATAACTCACCTTATCTGCCAGGCCATGGAGTGAATCATTATGGACCTTATCAACAGACATAGGTAATCTCCAAACACTTGACCCTACTCAGTTTGGATTTGTCAAAGGGAGGTCATGTCTGTTAAACCTGGTGGACTTCTTCGAGACAGTTACCGAGGCCCTGGAAGAGGGAAAATCTGTGCATACAGCCTGCCTAGACTTAGACAAGGTTTTAACACTATCCAACACTCAGGCATCATTGACAAACTTATCCAGCTAGGTATCAACCCTTGTATCGTTAGATGGGTCGCTAACTGGCTCGCTGATAGAACCCATATAGTCCAAATAGGGGAATCTACCTCCAACAGCAGACTTGTAACCAGTGGTGTTCCACAGGGATCGGTCCTGGGACCTCTACTGTTTGGAATCTGTTTCTTCGAAGTACAAGCAAAAACTAAAGGTCTGTGGCTGATAAAGTTTGCTGATGACTGCAAACTGGGAGCAGTCAAAGAATCTCCAAATGATGTCAACATCCTACAAGAGGGTCTTACACAAACAAATGATTGGTGCTAAGTCATGGCCTTAAACTCAATGCAAAAAATGTATTATCATCCCTTTTAGTAAGGACAATGTTCCCACTAGCTACCACATCAATAGCAATACCGTAAGTACACACTCAGTGGTGAGAGACAGCAACCTTGTCGTTGGCAACCATTTATCTACAGTGGTAAGAAGGGCATTCTATACTGCTCATCTCATAAGTAAGGGCACTGTCTGCAGAAAAAAAAGTTATAACCTCCCTGTACTCTTCCCTCATCAGGCCAGTAATTGAGTACAACACCCCTTTTGGTATGTACCTTTCTAAGCACCTGGAGCAATTGGAGAGGCCACAAAGACTGCTCACAAGAAAAATTCAAGATCAGCATCTGTCCTATGTGGATCATCTGAAATCACTGTTACTTTATTCTGTTTAATACAGACTACTCAGAGGCGATCTCTGCCTTGCATACAAGGAGATCTCTGACCCTGCTTTGTTAGAAATGCTGCATCTCCGTAAGTCAAATTGCACATGGTCATTTGCTCTAAACACCTTAAACAGGTATGTGATAGTAACAGAACCTGTTGGAGGGACAGATTTGTCTCCCAGAGGTTACCACACCTTGTAACAGACTCCCACTTCATTTCAAACAGAGCACCTTATTGGCCCTCTTCAAATGCAATATGGGCAATTGGATGGGTAACTGTAAATTCACTCCGGGGATTCATCTGTGCCTTGCAATAGGTTGTTAGTCACCCAGTTTTAGAAATATTAAGTACATATGGAAATATTTCATAATTTCGTAATTACTAGAAAATAATTACCAGTATGTCCAGTATGGTGTACTGTAATTGCACGTTGAGAATGTACTTTTCTTTCTTCCACCATGGTATAGCACACTAGTCAATAACATGTAGGTCTCTCAGTTATTAAAATATTAATGCAAATATGAAAATATGAATTATAAGGGGAAATCAGTCATTAATTTCTCCATGGCATTCCATTGAGGATAAAATCTTAGTATCATTATGTTAATTACACTTTTCACTTTTTAATATTGCCAGTTATTAATTTGTGACTCACTCCATTAAAGATGACAGACCCAAAAAATGTCTGAATACCACAAGGAACCATGGGTGTTAACTGGAAGACTACAAAAAAAAAACATAGGCTTGAATGGGTTAAGGAGAAGGTTGTTGTGGTGTTCTTGCAATGTCAGTGAGCCAAAAGCTTTATAGATGTCTCACTCTTGCCTAAGGTCCGGTTCCTAGGCAAACACCTAGAGGTCACCAATGTCAAGTGGTGGAATTCTCTGGCTACAGTGACCACTACTGCTAAAGCCTGAGGCCTATTCCTTGTCACTGTTGCTAGAAAACAAGAATTGAAATCATTGTACAAGCTATGGGATAAACATTCTAGTCAGTTAAGAAAACATGGATAACTACCCTACATTAATTGGGGCAAAGGCAACAATTCACTACAGCAATTTAAATATCAACACTAACAATTTTCCAACATTTGAGTGATAATCTCTCACTACAATTAGACCTAATGCCAAAGGATGTGGGTCAGGTAAGAATGTCAGGATAAAGTTATATCATAGGTGGCATATGTATAAGTAATGGAAGATAAGTAAGCTAACACTTCCTTAAAGAAAATTATTTCAGAAATAGCTCAAATATTTAGGAAAAAAACAGTTATTCACTCAATGGGAGCTCAAGCTTCTGCAAGACCATGTCTAATCATTGAAAGTGGCAAATGAGATCAGGAGGAAGAAAACTGAAGTACTATGGAACTAGGAAAAGAGCTCTAATGATGGTGAGATGTTACTGCCACACATGGCAGACAGTCTTTCTGCAAGTAAGTACATGGATAATGTAATATCCCTTGTTTTAATCATGTCTTTTTTTGCAGAGGCTTGATTTGTCTTGCATGATTTGGTGAATTGCTGAACTGTCAAGGACTATATTCATTTTCTCCTTTTTCATCACAAATGCTTATTGGTTCTACATATGACTTTGAGTTTGGATAACTCAAGGGTAATGATAAAAGGTAAGTTGTTTTTAGAATGATCTCTTTACCCAAGTTAGAGTGACAGAAATAATATAGGTGGCAGTGTGTAGAGCAAAACCTCATACCAGGGGTTTGGAGGTTATAGCACTCCCCTGCAAAATGTTTTAATTGATTCTGATAGAAATTACACTTCATTGCAATGGTGTCATGACTTGATGTTTGTCTATATTTAGACTTTTTCATCTACTAGCCATCTATTGATAGTCTGTTAGCCTGGCATAGATTGAGTAGTAGCTGCAATCAACAAAAGTGCAGCTTGTCTGTTAATAACCAGAGCACGCTAGTTGAACTGAGATGTTATTTACTATGGCTAGCTTCAACTCCTCTGCCATATATTGAATATGTACCAGCTTATGTATTATCAATGAATGTTTATTGCTGTGATTTTATTATGTTCCATAGCTGTTGTAATATACAATCTGTAGCACACTAGTTGAACTGTGATGTCATTTACTACTGCTTGCTTCGGCTCATATGCCATATATTGAATTTGTACCAGCTTATTTATTATCAATACGTGTTCATTGCTGTGATTTTATTACATTTCATAGTTGCTCTAGTATTGGTGTTTTTTGCGACTGCACTGTTCTCTTATAAAGATTTTATTTTAGTGAATGGTTACATAAAATACTACTATTTCTAATACATCTTAACACTATCATTGTTTATGCTCCTCACATTATCTGCATCCTTAACTGCTCTTATTTTCTTTTTCATATAGTTTTGAACTTAGTGCCTAATTCCTGTCTGTCAACCGCCGTGGCTTCTATCCTTGTTAAACAGAGCTCCAGATTCATCCCTACTCAGAACAAGCACCAACTACACAATTTGTATGTTCTTTAATTTTAAAACTTAATTACTAGGAGAGCACCCCACCTCAGTCTGCAGCCCCCCCCCCCCAGCTAGTCCCTTTACTGTCTAACTAAATAAGTCTAGAGTCCATCTTGCTCCGTAATCATTTCCCCCCTTAGAAATAGTAGTATTATGGATATTATAACAGTTACTTTATTGGAATTACTGTTTTTATGTAAGCCTATCTCCACATAGGCCATGATAGTAAATCAGCCTTCTATCTACAGTTTTTTCACAAGTTAATGTTATATTTTTCACACACAAAAAGAAAAAAATGTTTTTTCCTTACCTTCCCTAGTTCTGGCTCACTAGCTACTTCATACCTTTTTAGCATTTCATCTCACGTCCTTTCTCCTCCCCTCTCTCCTCATTGCCCAGTAAGAGTTTTTAAATATCACCCAAAGCTTGGGCGCCATTTTCAAACCTCTCTCCCTGCTGACTGATCAGCTTGGTGTGATGTCTCTCTCCTGCAAATATTATACTATATTTTTAAGTTGATTCTGATAGAAATTACACTTAATCACAATGCTGCCATGACTTGATGTTTGTCTGTATTTAGACTTTTGTATCCACTGGCCATCTCTTGATAGTCTGTTAGCCTGGCAAATATTGGGTAGTAATTGCAATCAGCATAAGTGTGGCTTGGCTTGTTAATAACCAGAGAACGCTAGTTGAATTGAGATGTTATTACTATGGCTAGCTTCGGCTCCTCTGCCATATATTGAATATGTACCAGCTTATGTATTATCAGTGAATGTTTATTGCTGAGATTTTATTACATTCCATAGCTGCTCTAGTATACAATCTATAATACGCTTGTTGAACTGAGATGTCATTTACTACTGCTTGCTTTGGCTCCTATGCCATATATGGAATATGTACCAGCTTATTTATTATCATTAAGTGTTTACTGCTGTGATTTTATTAAGTTTCATAGTCGATCTAGTATTGGTGGTTTTTGCAACTGCATTATTCACTTATATGGATTGTATTTTAGTGAATAGTTACACAGAGTACCACTATTTCTAAGCCTATCTCCACATAAGCCATGATAGTAAATCAGCCCTCTACCTACAGTTTTTTTCATGAGTTAATGTTATATTTTTCATAAGTAAAAAAAGTGACTGATAGTTGTTTTTGTTTTGTCCTTACCTTCACTAGTTCTGGCTTTGCCCAATCCGTTCTCCCTCACTACACTTGGGCTCACTTCATTCCCCTACCCTACCCCATTCCCACCCACCCCCACTTTCATTTAATTTATACTCTCTGCCCACGGCAGCTGTCCAACCCACTATAACTAATTATCCAATCCTATCACCCCTACCTATTACAGTGTGCTAAACAATGAATAAAGGTTAAAATCAATTCTGCTATAAAACTGCAAAATAAATAAGGCATACAATAAAGCTTGCTTAAATGTAGTAACAGAGCTTAGAATTATGTAATGAGCATCCATATTATGTGACATAGCTCTGACTGTATCTATTAATAGACATTCTTTTTATAAACTCCGCAATCTCTTATAAGCTGTTTCCTCAAAAACATGTTCTCCCACAGTATCAGCAAAAAAGTTGACAGATGAATGGACATGGCTTTTTATAAAATCAGCAGTATGTGGTTTTTCACAAGATGTTTGCCACAATATTAGAAAAAGCTTGATGTAATTCCTCACAGATCACTGGACATAGTCAACAGGAAAAAAAACAATTTGGCTTTCCCACAAAACATTTCCTTAAAAAACAAGTCTGGAAAGTAAAGCATCAGCAGAATAGATGTTTTTGTACAAAGTCCAAAAAAAGATACCCAAGAGGAAAAACACGATCTAAAGTGCATGAGAAAAACAGTATAAATAGACTGTGAAAATCAAGATAATGTTAGAGGCATTTTGTAGGAACAAACTTGTTCCAAGGTGTTGTATAGGAGAATATCATTCATACTAATCATAAAGCAAACTTTAACAGTAAAGCCTAAAGTTGTCACAGTAGGTGTCGTTTGTTATAAGAATAAGTTATTTATTGGCAACTGCACTAACAGTAAAGTTGTATTGTGCCTTAAACAGACTGTAAATGCAGTAATGCAAACCTCTGTGTAATAACCAGATTCTGATTCAGGAGTAAACAGCCAGTAAGACTTTGTGTCTTAAGAAGACTTTGGTTTCAGTACACTAAGTACAGCACAGCAGCACCTTCAGAATAAAATTTTCAGTGGCAAGTCTAGCCTGCATTAGAATACAGGGGGAGTGATGCCTGCATAGGGTCACCCCAGTAAAGGCGCAGTAACTAAAGGTTGTGTATATGAGTCAGTCCTACATAGGAGCACTCCAGCTTTATACAGCTTGCAGCAGTACAGTTTTTGAGACATCTGAATCCAGAGAGACTGCCATGCATGAAGGTCCCAGTGCCATAAATTATCCAAGAAAGGTGAAGAACAAAATTTCAAAGCTGCCCACTGCCAGCTTTGTTTCACCAGCTTTTCGAGTGACTCCAGAAAATTTTCCAGCCATCTGCAATAACAACCTGATCACCTATTCTCTTGCTAAGTGGTAAGACTTTTTTCTGTGTCACATATAAGTATGGATGTCATTAGGTACTATAGCAGAAGATGTAAACAAAGCTTTACTCTTAATGTTTCAGAACAACCAGGCAACATATGGGAAAAATGCAATGTTGGTATACACGGCACATTAATAAATGTAAAACCTTATTAGGGCAAGTTGATGTTTGGGCATTATGCAAGTGGGTCATAACACTTGATTTGTATCTGAAACAAAAAAAATGAGGCATGCCATTGTAAATGTTTATGTGTGAATCATCTGGAACTGCTTTTTATGTACAATGCCATAAAAATACAGTGCTGGCCATAGCTCAAAAGTTAGACTGTAAAGACAGACTTGTTACTGGTGACAAATCAACAAAAGGTAAAATGCTTGTTATATCCAGATATTAAACAATTGTGTTCTGTTACTGCATTGCTATCAGAGTTAGAACAGCAGTCAGATCTATTACTGACAGAATCTTCTATAGATCTTTTATACCCTTATGTATAACAATGGAATTAAGCCACTGTTCAACACACAACAGATGAGGACAGGGGCAAGGTTCTTGATCATTTAACAGAAGAATTTTACAAATTTCTAAGAGACAAACAAGGGGAGTTCAAAAAGTTCAGAAGTGATATACAAGAACTCTATCAAAAGTGCATAGGGGTCCTACAGTCAAAAGAGTCTACTAAAAAGTATTATAAAACCTGTAAAGAACTACAAAATGAAATAGCAGGTCTTAAGCAACAGTTACAGGATAAAGAAAATCTGGTTAGTGATGTTCAGGATAAACTAATACACGCTAATATTTGAATAGAAGAGTTAAAAGAGAAATTGCAGAGCACAAAACCAGTACAAGTCATAGAACAGGGAATCACTGCAGATCTATTTACACAGTCTATATTATTACAAAGCTTACCACAGTGGAATGATAAAAAAAGCATATTTTACAACATGCTTGCATTTTAAGAATGGGTAGCATACACAGCAGGATCTGATGTATGGACAGATGCATTACTTAGATGTTTCTGGATTTTTATTCCCAAATGTTTTACAACTTTCATTCAGTTAAAGAAAGAGACTTATCAGTTAAACAGTAAAGTAGGATGTATGACAGCTGTTCTAATGGCATATGCAGAAGGGTAGCCTCTCACAGCTAAGCTGTTAGATCATTTTAAAATCACCATCTCAGATAAATTAATGGAACAAGCAGACCATTTCAGAATTGCTTTTCAGTTCATAAATCAAAGGTCAGATAGGGACATGCAAAAAACAGAAATACAAAAACAGTTAATACATTGCTTTCTAGAGCAAGTCAAAGGGGTCTGAGGGGATATTAAATGCATTTATGAAAAAAATTCAGATACCCTCACTGATTTGGTATAAAAATTAATGAGGGGATGGAGTATGGCCAACCATATATTTGCATTAGGAGAGGGTAGTGAGCCATTTGAGGTGATTGGAGAAGTTAAAAACTGGGGAAGGTAACACTGGTGTGAACAACCACAAGCAGGTAGAGCTGCATCTGCACCACCAGCCCCTGTTCCTTTGTCTGTAGCATCAGACAGCAAGACTTTGTGCCTTAAGAAGACTTTGGTTTCAGTACACTAAGTACAGCACAGACAGTGAGGACATGTGGCAGAATTTAAAACAGTGATTCCCAAACCTATGGTCCAAATCGGGTGTAGGTAATGAACAAAAGGCACTGACATGTTTTTTTTCTGTAAGAAAATAGAGCATGTTAAACAAAATTGTGATCATTACAAAGCTTGGCATAAAAAGAAGGAAGAACAGGGTGTGTTTCCAAAAACAGAACCAAAAGATTTGCAAGAAAAATCGGAAAAACAGGTTTGTGCAGAGAGACCTTACAATATTGGTAAAGACAGCTATAAGGGCCATCAATACACAGGAAAAGGGGATTATGCCCACTAAACTTTCAAGCATCCTCACCTGTTAATCCAAAATATTTGGTACAGCAGGCAGAAGGGATGACTAGGCAGCAGTTATGAAAAGAGATTGAAAAACCTAAATATGTACATCACTCAGACAAAGAGGAAGATGATAAGCAAGAACTTGCAGTGTGTCATATTGCATTTGACAATAAAGGGGAGGATAAGTGGATCTCCTTACAATAGGGATGTGATCCCCTACTCTAGTATCTTTCCTGACTACTTTTAAAAGGGGTCGAGATGGATGACCACTGATTGATATATGGGTCAATATGGAAAAATGTCTTATTAGACACAGGAGCAGCAGTATCTGTCACAAATAGACAGTTACCTGTAAATCCTATAAAAAAGGTTTACATTTCAGCATTTCATGGCACAAGATGTTATGCAGTGAGTAGCCACGATGTAGACATAAAATTTAATCAAGAAGGGCAGACATAGAAGGGTGCATTTTTAATGCATCCATCCTGCTCAACTATCATTATTGGTATGGACATTCTAGGACCTTTGGGCAGAGTAATTGACTTGCCTAACAGTATTCTGTGGATAGGAGACAGGTAAAAAGGAGAGGGAGAGAAAAGTGCAGGTTGCTGTGCAATCTCTATTCCTGAAAACCTTGACAAGCCTACAGGATATGTGAATACAGACAGTGAGGACATGTGGCAGAATTTAAAACAGTGATTCCCAAACCTATGGTCCAATGGTCCCAGTGATTGTGGAAAACTAGAAATGCCAGCAGGGGTAGGTAGTAATCAGTATTATACACCTCCATTTCAAAAATAATATCCCATTCCTAGGGAGGCAGAAGAACATATGGAAAAATGTACTGCAGAATGGGAAAAGGAAGGAATTATACAAAAAGACAACAGTCCCACAAATTCACCAATCTGGCCAGTCAAGAAAAAAGATGGTAGTTATCGTCTTGTTATTGATTTATGGAAGGTTTTCTCAATACACAACTCCTAGAGCACATTTGATTTTGGGAGTTCCAGAATTGTCTGTACATATTAAGCCACAAAGTAAGTGGTTTACTGTAATAGAGTTATCAAATGGCTTTTTTGCAGTACCACTCAGGAAAAAAACTGGCCACGATTTGCCTTTACATTTCAAATCCATCAAAATGTCATGACAGGATTACCTCAAGGATTTCAAAGCAGTCCAGTTATTTTTCACCAAACAGTAGGATCCATCCTGCAACATCTGGAAAAGGATGATTCAGTGTTACATTACACTGATAAATTATTGATTCAGTCTGAAACAGTAGAAGAGCATGTACAGCTTCTAAAAAATGTTCCCTACTCTACAGCAGGTAGGGTTTAAAGTTAAAAGTGAAAAGATTCAGTTTATGTCTCAAGAAGTTAAGTTTGTAGGTACTGTTATAAAACCATCAGGAAGGTCTCCTTGCCCTATGCATGTGCAAGGCATTTTACAAATGGAAAAGCCATTGACTATAGCAGATCTACATAAATTCATGGGAATTATGAATTGCAATAGGGAATTTATATAAGATTATGCAGCTGTGGCTGCTTCTCTTTACAAAATGTTACAAGAACAGAAGCGCTCCACCTTTTTAGAGTGGGAACCCCATGAGGATGAGGCATTTTCACAAATAAAAGTAAAATTAGCACTCACTACAGAATTAATAGCACCAACCCAAGCAGTAAAAGCTCTAGTAGATAATTTTGAAATGAATAAAATCACAGATGGTATTTGTCAGGTAGTCTTTGCAAAATGAATGGCACTGTTCGGAATGAAAACTGTCACATTTCAGACAGGGGACAAATATTATTTGTCAAATCACATGGGATATGAATGAAAACAGCATACCTGCCTAGAAAAAATAACGTCACCAGATGTACAATTTCTGGCATCTGATTTTGACCACTTTAAACCATCCATCTGGTATTGGGACAAAGGCACATACTGGACAGGATTTGCTGTAGTTACAGAAAATCCACAGATGGGTACTCCAAAACTAATCAAGTTACCAGGGCATATGTCAACTCAAAGAGCTGAATTGGAGGGTCTATATTGGATGATCAAACTTTTAAAAGTTCAAGTGTCATATGGTCGACACCATATGATCGAACTTTTAAAAGTTCAAACGTCAAAAAAAAAGAACTACACAAATAACCTACCTGAACATTTTAAGCAGGGGAGCAAGCCCCCCTGCACACCCACATCCCCCTGCTCTTTAAATATACCAACTCCAAGATTGCACTACAGTGCAGAAAATTTCCATGCTGTATGTAGACAGGGTGGCCAGGTAGGGACAAAGTAAAGACTAAAAAAAAAAAAAAAAGTTCTTTCACTATAAGTGAAGACCAAACTTTAATGCGGAACATCAGAGTTCCGCATTAAACAGAAGTAGCTCTGTGTTGATTTTTTATTTGATTGGCCTGGGCCAATCAAAAATAAATAAACACAGAGCTACTTCTGTTTAATGCGAAACATCGCAGTTCCATTACACAGAAGTAGCTCTGTTTTGCGATTTTTGATTGGCCCGTATGCGGTACGGGCCAATCAAAAATCGCTAAACACGGAGCTACTTCTGTTTAATGCGGAACATCGCAGTTCCGCATTAAACAGAAGTAGCTCTGTTTTGATTGGCCCGTACAACGGCATACGAGCCAATCAAAAACTGATAAACACGGAGCATCGTTTAATGCAGAACTTCCGCATTAAACACAAGAAGCTCCGTGTTTAGCGATTTTTGATTGGCCCGTATGCCGGTATATGGGCCAATCAAAAAAAAAAAAAACAAAGCGGAGGCTGCCCGGGATTTAAACTGGTGGGTAGGGACTCGGGATCAGGCTGCTGATCTCGGGACAGTCCCACCCAAATAGGGACGTCTGGCAAACCTGTATGGAGATCCCCATTAAAATGTTCGAACTTTCAAAAGTTCAATCATATGGTGTCGAACATATGACACTTGAACTTTTGAAAGTTCGAGCATTCAATACAGACCTGAATTGGAGGCAGTACTGTACATGCTAAGGTATTATAATCCTGTTAACATTTTCTCAGACAGTGCTTATGTAGTAAATTCTTTAAGACTGCATAAGGACACCAGGATAAGGCGAGGATTTGTAGATAGTGTAGGCAAACCATTATGCCATACCAAAGTACTAAAAGACATACATAAAGTTATAACAGTGTCAAATCAACAAGGACAGTACAGCATTTTAAAAGTAAAAGCACACCAAAAACCAACAAGTGAAACTTTCAGGTTAAATGGATTGGCTGACTCAGCAAAACAAGCAGCACAAAGTGAGGAAAAACTCTCAGGGTATGTGTACATTAATACAGAAGTTAGTACTCTAAAACAGCTAGACCAACAATCAAGTTATGAAGATCTCATAAATATTCAAAGAAAGTAAGGTTTAAAAGAAGAAACAGACCAATGCATGACTGCAGGAGTACTGCCAAAGGAATACTATGTATATCCCACTACAAAAGGGTTATGGTTGCCTTATGTGCCATATCAGTTAGCTCATCAGTTGGTCAAATTAAATCACCAAATACTGGGACATGTAGGAGCTGATAAGCTACAGACAGTTGTAAAAGAAAAATACTGGAACCCAAATTTAAAAAAAGGTCTGTAGGCTGATTGTAAAAGAATGTCTAATTTGTTTGCAGGTAAATGCTAAAAGCAAAAAACCTCAGTTACATTGGGTACAGCCAGCAGATGGATCATGGTATGCAGTTCAGATAGATTATGCAGGTCTTTTGCCAACAACAAAGCGAGGTTACAGATACATACTATTAGCAGTGGATGTTTTTTTAAAATGGGTAGAAACAATTCCTACCAAAACCATGACAGCAAAGGCAACAGCAGAAGCCTTATGGAAAAATATTTTCTGTCATTGGGGGTGGCGACGTATCATAGAATCAGATAATAGTCCACAGTTTGTTAGTAATCTCATTAAGCAAATGTGTAATTTGTTGGGCATGCAGCAAAGATTTCATGCACCATACCATCCACAATCCAATAGCATAGTAGAGCGCATGAATCGGACGTTAAAAGAACATCTAAAAAGGCATGCTTGGAAAAAGGCAATACTTGGGTACAGGATTTGCCTGGCATTTCAATGGGTATTCGGGCAACACCAAATAGCAAAATGGGTATGTCACTGTATGAAATAATGACAGGTGGTAAAATGCACATACAACTACCATTTGATATGGATATATCTAATGATAGGCCTATGTTAGAAATTAGTAAGGATTAGTAACGGTTAAAAAGGCTTACAGAAATATTTGATTACAATGCAAGAGAGCAAGTGTTCCACCTATGGAGAAAGAAGCCAATTTTCCCGCCTGAAGAAAATCTTCCCTGTGAAACAAAAGTATTGGTAAAAACGTTCCAAATGGAAGGTCCGTGGGATAGCAACTGGCAAGGCCCTTTTGAAGGAGTGGAACAAATTGGATCATTAGTGTATAAAATCAAAGGAAAAAAGGAAAACAAAAGAAAGTTGGTACTTAAAGATCAGTTAAGAGTTATTAAAACTAGCGAGCAATGTAAATCTGATTAAGTGTATTCTCTTGCAGGTTTCCCACAGAGAAAACATAATGTAATTGACATTGTTTAAAATGTATCCTTTTGGAACTCCAGTTTCAGATGACCAAAGGCAAAATGATTCAGCAATGGAATTTCTATTTAAAGAATTTTTTTAAAGTGATAATAGCTATTATACTATCATTGCATTACTTAGCATTAAATTGTACTTACAACCTGTTAATCAAACTGTAAAGTTACATGAGAGAGAGAGTAAAGAGATGTGGAAATATGAGCAGGATTGGTCACCATCTTTAATACATTTTTGGCAAGACAATGTTGGTATGGAAAAAGTATGAATGCTTCTAATTGCTGGGTATGTAGTTGAATACCTAAAATAACAGGGGTTATGCCTCTAGTGCCAATTCCACTAAATACTGTTAATAGTTGGAGGGTATTAATAAATAAGACAGGAGACCAAGTTATAAATGTACAGTTACATAAAGCAAGAGTACAGTTATCTGCTATAGTACAGGGAATCACATGTTTTCAACAAAATGGAACTGTCCCAGTGGGTAATAGTAATTGTATTCAAACAATTGAAATGATAAACTTTCATAATCACATACCAGTATATGGGGTGTTTTTCATGGTTTTCCTATTCTAATACCAGCCAAGGGTCATTTAATATTAAGTGACACAGCGGTATTTCATTTTTCACAGAACGATAAAAATGAGTGCAAAACCAACATTACATGTTGGCGAAGTAAAACAAACAAACATTTTATGGTTGTACACGATAAAACTCCAACTATGGGACAAGTAAATGACAGTATAGTAAACAGCAATGTTGTCCTGTCACATGGGTTATATTACATTTGTGGTAAATATGCTTAGAAATGGTTACCAAAGGGATGGGATAGCACCTGCTATACAGGGTTAGTAGTACCAGCAATGCATCATGTAAAAAAGTTGCCAAAGGGAAGTATTTGAAATGTAAAAAGAAAAAGAGACATATTACATGTAATTGAAAATCCAAAAAATCCAGTAAACACCTTAGATACATCATGTATTTACCACCAAAATCTTGATTATTTAAAATTAAAAGATATGGATGGATCTAGGAGATGATGTAATTTCTGGAGTGGGTATATTCCCATGGTATGGAGCAGCAAAAGTCATTTGGGAGTTAAGAAAACTAAACTGGTTGAAGTATTGGAAAATTCTACTTTCAATGCAATCTCAGACATTACTGTTGAAATGACAGCCATACAAGCTATGGTTTTACAAAATCGAATGGTGTTAGATTACATATTAACATCCCAAAGGGGTAATGTGCCTTAATAGGAGGACAATGTTGTACATTTATTCCAGATAAATCAGAGTCTGTAAAAACACATTTAGAGGTTACTGCGCAAGTTTTACAACATACTAGAAAACAAATGGAATGACGATTGGAGTGAATGGTTTAGTAATCTATTTACAGGGTGGACGAGAAAAAATCATTATATTTTTAATCACTATTATTACTACTATAGTGCTTGCTTGCATATTACTCACATGTATTAACGTTAAGGTTTGTTTAACAAAAGTTAATCAACAAGTTATGTTGTAAATTGCCATAATAAAAATGTATTATCAAACAATGATGAATTTGTCTCCCTGCTTCAAAATATAAAGGGGGAACGCCGGTTAAGCAGGTTTAAACTATTCGGGCTACCTAAAGTCCACTCTTCAAATTTTCCCTTAAAACTACCTTCCTCGAGCTGTACTACTGATCTAATCAGCGTATCCTATAACTAAAAAGATCATCTCTACTTGACTCCAAGTAGACTATTCTCTATCTGTTAAACCTAGCACTTGCTCCTACAGTACTTATTACCTTGATACAGCACTCTTGTCAGATAGTACCCCAAAAAGGCAAACCCCCATTTCTCGGTCACCCACGTCCCCCGGAATCTCTTTTAAAGTTTTTTTGTCTATTCCTTCTAGCATGTCGAGGGATCAGTTGCTAGTGTCCTCTCCTGCTCAGCTGGTGAACCTGGGAATATTGAGGCAATGTTACAATTGCCTCATGTACACAGACAACCCTCTCCTCCTCCCACAAAACACAAATACATGCGAGAGATGCAACTATACGGCCAAACTGGAGGCTGAGCTCTCTCAACATAGGACTGGCAAGACCAGTCAGGAGGAGAAGGTTACCACACACACTATAGACCCAGTCTCACATAGTACCATCACAACCTCAAATCATACACATAAACACACAAAGACATACTCGGAGGCTCTGATCAAAAATCTACCAAAACAGCAGAGGCCACCAAAGCAGACACCCAAACAACCACCACCTCAGAACACAACACCTGCAACACATAGACCTCACAGCCAGAGTGTCAAACAGTCATAGCCCTTAAGGCCAAACACAATGCCAGACACACAAGTCATTGGTGACTCCATAGTCAGACACACTGACGTCCCGCTCACCAGACTGAGTAAGGAGAGAGTTACAGTAAGCTGCCTTTCGGGCGCTAGAATCCGCCACATAACGCAAGCACTCAGGTCTCTCAACAGCAGGTACAAATATGACTCAGTCATTCTCCACACTGGTGTAAACGACCTGAGACGTACCTCCTTGGACTACATGAAAAGAGACATTGAGGAGCTCTCTGATTATGTAGCCCAGGCAGGTATGACCCTGACCTTGAGCAGTATCCTACCTTCACCAAGAATGATGCCACAATACAGAGATAAGATGATCAGCTTTAACAATTGGCTTAAACTCTGGTGTCATTCAAAGGGGATCCAATGTCTGTCTGCCTGGGATGACATGCTGGACAAGCCACGCTGCTTCGCAAGGGATGGCTTGCACCTGTCACCCTGGGATTCGGATATTGGCAAAGGCTCTTGCCACCCCATAGTGCCTTTTTAGGCAAGGCTCAAATTCTAAACCTACCACCCTAGAACACAAAAAGGAAAAAACTAAGGGTAATGCTGCTCAATGCCAGAAGTCTAAATCTCAAAATGCACGCACTCGAGGCCCTTCTCAGTATGGAGAACATCGATGTCTGTGCTGTGACAGAAACCTGGTTCAAGGCTCCTGAGAGCACCCCAGCACAATCAGGTTTTACCTCATATCATGCGTTCCGACCCCAAAATCCGGACAATACCAAGAAAGGAGGGGGGGTATCCATATTCATCAAGGACACCCACACCTCAAGACTTGTGGCAACGCACGATGCATCGGAGACCATCCAGGTGCAATTAACCATAGGCAAGACTGCTCTGCAAATTGTAGCATGTTACAGGCCACCCTCACAAACTCAGGAACCTCACATGGCCTTCCTGAAAACACTGGAGGGGATAAATGTATCACCAAACACCATCATACTAGGTGACTTCAATTACCCTAATATAGACTGGGAACACTACTCAAGCCAAAACACCCTAGCCCAAAAGTTCCTGGAATTCATAAACTCAAATGCCATGGAGCAACTAGTCACCATCCCCACAAGAGGAGAAAACATACTTGATCTCATCATCACGAACATGGGAGCACAATGTTCAACACCAGAAGTATACCCCTCACTGGTGAGATCAGATCACAAACTAATCTCGCTGGAGGTCCTCATCCCACCCCCACCTGAAATAAAAAAGACCACAGTAAAGAACTTCTCGAAAGCCGACTTCACACTTCTAAAGACTAGTGTGATCTCCTTTAAGGCCCCCGAGCTGGCGGAAAACAGTGCTCAAGCCGCTGAATCACTTACAAATGCCTTCTACCAGCACCTGCAGGACTGCATGGATAAGGCAATCCCAAGCAAAACAAAGACTCTTTGTACCAAAGGCAAGCGTCCAGTCTGGTGGACCCCAGCCATAAACAAACTCTACAACAAAAGGAGGAAGCTACTACAAGATAGAGCAAAATCCTTAAAAGGTAAGACACCTTTGATCACTATAAGTAAAAAACTAAGAGCTCTCATAAAATCATCCAAAGCAAATTTTGAGAGAAAAATAGCTAAAGACTCAAAAGACAATCATAAGGCCTTCTTTAGCTATGTTAGAAACCTGGGAGGAAACTCCCAGATATGCTCAGAACTAGTTCAAAATGATGTGAAGATTACTGATCCTACAGATATTGCCAACATACTGGCTGACAGGTTCAGTGCAAACTTCTCCCCTCCCTCCCCCCTAAAAAAGGAGAGATATCTATACCAAACGATTGCAGCCCCCCAAACATCTCTAACGCCCAAGTGAGAACTGCTCTCTCCAAAGCAAAAACACAGCATCCATGGGACCTGATGGTGTCCCCGGCTGTGTGCTCCACGAACTCAACGAAGAATTAAACCCACAGCTAGGACAGCTGTTTAATCATAGTCTCACCTCTGGATACGTACCCAGGGAGTGGCGCACTGCAACTGTGGTCCCACTTCACAAAGGCGGTGCCTCCACCAACCCTGGAAATTACCGTCCCATTAGCTTGACAAGCCTTATCTGCAAAGCCATGGAGAGGATCATAATGGACCTCATAAATAAAGACATAGGGAATTTGCAGACTTTGGATCCAACCCAGTTTGGCTTTGTCAAAGGCAGATCATGCCTTTTAAACTTGGTTGACTTTTTTGAAACAGTCACCAAAGCCATTGATGAGGGAAAGGCAGTCCATACAGCCTACCTCGATCTGGCAAAGGCCTTCGATTCAATACCCCACTCGGGAATGATTGAAAAACTCATCAGCTTAAATGTTAACCCATACATCACAAGATGGGTTGCAAACTGGCTGAGTGACAGAACCCACAGGGTCAGAGTTGCTGGCGCCATGTCAGACTCCAAGCCTGTCACAAGTGGTGTCCCACAGGGTTCAGTCCTGGGCCCACTCTTGTTTGGCATCTACTTTTCCGAAGTACAAGCAAACACAGGAGGGTTATGGCTGACAAAGTTTGCAGATGACTGCAAACTGGGTGCCGTAGTTGAAAACACATCTGACACAGATATCCTTCAGAAGGGTCTCACAGAAATGGATAACTGGTGCCAGAGCCATGGCCTAAAGTTAAATGCCAAAAAATGCATAGTCATACCCTTTGGGAAAAACAAGGTTACCCCTAGCTACCATATAGGTGGCAATCCACTGAGCACAGAAGAAGTTATCAGGGACCTGGGGACCCAGGTTGACAGTAGCCTGTCATTCGACACCCATGTAGCTAAAGTAGTTAGGAAGACCTTCTACATTGCCCACCTTATCCTGAAGGGATTCACATCTAGATCAAGGGAGGTCATAGTCTCCCTATACTCATCACTCATCAGACCAATGATTGAGTACAATGCCCCATTCGGAATGTATCTGACCCGACACTTGCAGCAGCTGGAGAGGCCACAAAAGTTCCTCACCAAAAGGATAAAGGGTCTCAAAAATCTGTCCTATGCTGCCCGACTGAAAGAACTCCAGCTCTATTCAGTCGCACCGCTTGCTCAGAGGTGACCTTTGCCTGACATACAAGGCCATGTCAAACCCAGATTTGTTGAATATGCTTCACCTCAAAAAATCTAGATCCGTCAGAGCCACAAGGGCGGGAGACTTAAACCTCGACACGGCTATTAATAGGACGTGCTGGAGGGATAGATTCATCACCCAAAGACTCCCTATGCTGTGGAACAAAATCCCGGTATATGTGAGGCAGAGCACCTCGCTGGCCTTGTTCAAGAGAAATCTTGACCAATGGATGGGAGATCGCAGATATACCCCAGGGATTACCTCAGTGTCACTGCTCGACAGAGGCACAGCAAATAATGGGTATAGTTCCCCATACTAAAGGGGTGGCGTAAGCCACAAAACTATGGGCTAGGCTTGTAAATGCCCTCGGGCAGATAGCCTAGTATGAACCTATGAACCTATGAACTGTTAAGAGTGTGCTAAACAATTAATAAAGGTTAAAATCAATTCTGCTATAAAAATGCAAAATAAATAAGGCATACAATGTATTTGGTAAGCTGCCTGAGGATGACATTTTAACAGGTGTGCTTGTTAGAAACCAGTCTAGTGTTGATTTTTTTTCTTTGAGTCAGGTTGCAGTATGAATGAATTGTGAGTAACTGTATATGTTTAGTGACATTCTCCCTCAGTGTCACTAACAGTATATGTTTAGTGAGACTGAGGGAGAGTCAGAAGTGAGACAGAGATGATCTATGTTTTAGTCACCCGGAATTAATGTTTCCTGGTGAATATTTCATGTAGTCCAAAAGAGGACATTTTCTAATGTGTTAGGGTATCACCAGATGGGATATATAGGGCTATGATACAGAGACTTTCCCTATTATTTAGTTTCAGGATGGAGATGAGTATCTTGTCATTAATAAAGGTGGGGGGGTATTTGGGCAGATTGCGAGAAAGTTCATGGGTGTTAGAGTACATTATAGCTGCAATACCACTATATTTTGCCTTTCTGTTGAGTCTATATATGTTGTAAGCCATTGGGGTGATTCTTCATCTTTGATGCCTGGCTACAGCCAAGTTTCAGAGATGGCTAGCATGTCAAGAACATGCATGAAGATCAGTTGTTTTGTTACTGATGCTTCTGATGTTGATATGACAGAATTTTAGTGTAGACTAAGCTATAGATTGAGTACATAGGTAAGTGGTTGGAAAATATATAGGAATATTTATACCTGTGGTACTGGTGGAGAAGATGGATTATGTCAATGACCTTACCAACATGTTACAAGACACTGATAAATACTCACCAGCATCCCTTAATGAAATACAAATAGCCCACAGAAGGTTACAACTATTTCACAAGGACAGTTTATATCAAGGGGCCATTAATGAGGGTGTTTTAAAATTTTTAGTGAATGACCATCCATTAATACCTACAATTTTTGGAATACCCAAGGTGCACAAAGATGTGCACCCACCCCCCTACAGATTAATAGTAGCTGGACAGAATAGTTTGACTCACTCCTTAGGGGATTTTGTGGATTGTGTGGTAAAAGGGGCATTGCTCCAGGTCACCCATGTATTGAAAGATTCTTGGGAGTTTCTAACCAGAATTAAGGGTGATTTTTTTCAGATGTTACTGAGTTTTCGACCATTGATGTAGTGGATCTTTTCAGTTCTATTCCACATGAAGAGGGACCAAAATTATTTCATGAGGCATTAAGTGAATACACTAATCTAAGGAATACCATGGTGAATTTTATAATGGAATTAATGGAATTCATTTTAAACAACAACTATATCACCTTCGAGAATAAATATTACAGACAAGTCAAAGGCGTTGCAATGGGGGCAAGTTGTGCCTCCATTTATGCTAATTTGGTAATGGCAATGTGGAAATTTAACCACGTATTTCATTCTAGATTTGCCCAAGATTGGTTATTCTATGGGCAATACCTGGATGACAATTTTATTTTATGGAAATGTAGGGAGTCCTTAGTTTACGATTTTGTTGAATATATCAACGGTGTTTGTCCATATTTTAGGTTTACACACAAATTTAATGTGGACAGTACAGACTACCTGGATGTCACTATTTCCAGGGATATGGACTCAGGTACTTTTACCACCACAGTTTATCATAAACCTACCTACTCTAATTGTTTTTTAAGTTACTGCAGTCAACACCACCACCACGTGAAAAGAAACTTGGTCAGGGGACAAATGATCAGGGGAGCAAGGATGTGTTCCACATTAGACAACTTTAAAAGGGAACTAGGCAAATTAAGTCAGATGTTTATAGCCAGAGGCTACCCTGAGAATTGGGTTTACCAGACCAGTGTGGAAATCATTGACGGTTGGGGGATTAAGTTTAAACCACTACTGAAGCAGGATGACCTTCATTTGAGACAGGGTCAACCTGAGGTTCAGAACATAGTTGGGAGTGCTGTTTTCTCGCAGACTATGGTGACACAATTTGGTACCTTTGGTAAAAAGGTGAGAGATGTTATAAAAAAGAACTGGGTGATTTTGGAAGGTAACAATGAACTTGTTAGTTTGTTGGGTCATGGGCCCACCTTTTCATTCAAGGTGGGAGGTAATTTAAAATTTTTGTTGGAACACCCTATCAAAATTAAGGACAGTAGAGGAGCCAGGTCATGTGGTAGATGTAACTATTGTAGGTATGTAGTGAACGCAACAGAAATGTTGGTGGGGGTATCCCCGCAATATGTTAGACTAGCAAGAGGTAATTGTAATACTCTTGGTCTGGTTTACCTGAGTGTTTGTATGGGATGCAACGGTTATTATGTGGGTAAGACTGAGAGGGCAATTAGGAAATGAATATATGAGCATTTATATGCTATTAGTACATAGAATTACAACTATGCCCTTTTTAAGCACACTCTTACTTACCCATTTTTTTCTGGCTTCAAATTTGGTATTTTAGAAGTAGTAGTTACAAATGCCGGGGGGGGGGGTAACTGGTCAAACCAGATTGAGAAGGCTAAGTTGAAGTGGCAACTCCATTTAAATGCTTGCCAGCTCCCTGGCATGAATGAAAATGTATCTGTTAAGCCTATTTTGGTTGAAAGTGCTTTGACACCTTAGTGAAAGTATTTTTATATTCTTCATGCAACTAGTTCTTTTTAATATCCTGTCTTTTTAAGAAAGGGCTGTTTTACTAATTGGTGTAATTATATAAAGGATGGGAAGTTAAGCACTTTTGGTTGTGATAAAGTCTGCATTGAGACAGACAAAAGTGCTTACCTATTGGATTATTTACTGCTTGGATATTTGCTTGTCCTTAAACTTTTTATCTTCAATGGAATACAGGACTACTGAATTATTTTGTGACTGCTGTGGGATTTTGGCTTCAGGTGTGATGTTTCTTTTACGAGTTTCAGAGATGGCTAGCATGTCAAGAACATGCATGAAGATCAGTTGTTTTTTACTGATGCTTCTGATGTTGATATGACAGAATTTTAGTGTAGACTGAGCTATAGATTGAGTACATAGATAAGTGGTTGGAAAATATATAGGAATATTTATACCAGGCTCTAGGTTAGGGTGAATATTACCACAGAGTTGGATTTTTAGGGAAGATGGCATTGAGAAATAGTAGTTTAATAGTAGTTTAATGGTGCACTGCTACAGTCATCCCTCTCCACAAAGGAGGAGCGACTACAGACCATAAGAACTATCGCCCCATTAGCCTGATGAGTTTGATATGCAAAGCTATGGAATGCATCATCATGGACCTAATAAACAAGGATATAGAGAATCTCCAAACTCTGGATCCCACACAGTTTGGTTTTGTGAAGGGTAGATCATGCCTCCTGAACCTGGTGGACTTCTTTGAGTCAGTCACCAGAGCTGTGGATGAGGGAAAGGTGATTCATGCAGCCTACCTTGATCTGGCCAAGGCCTTTGATACTACTGGAAAAATAAATAAGAAATAGCCTCAGTTACTCACAGCAGGAAAAATAAAAAATAAATGTATTATGTTAGCACTTTCACGATATTCACCACTTCATCAGACATACATTCTCTTAAAAAACAGAAGCATTTAAAACTATACCAATTAATGACATCACAAATCAATTAAAGACACACTGTCAAGCACTTAAAATTTTTAAAAATACTACCTAAAAAATAACAGTTTAGTGTTTCATCATACTTTAATGCTTCAAAGGTCTCTCTTTCAAAAAGGGTTTTTAAGGTAGTGTTTTTAAAATTTTTAAGTGCTTAACAATGTGTCTTTAATTTGTTAATTGATTTGTGATGTCAGTAATTGGTATGGTTTTAAATGCATCTGTTTTTTAAGAGAATGTATGTCTGATGAAGCGGTGAATACCGTGAAAGCACTAACATAATAAATTTGTTATTTTTTCTTTTTCCTGCTGTGAGTAAATGAGGCTGTTTCTTATTTATTTTTCCACTGTTTTGCTGCTGCTGGATACGCTGCAAGTGTAAGCTGTTTTCTTATTCATTTACTCCTATTTTGCTGGCTTGTACTTGGACAAGGCAGAAGGGGATGTTGCTAACATCCAAGTTGAACTTCCATATAATCCTTCATCAAGAAAGAATGGCTCTATCAACATTACATGCCACTGGGCTAATGTTTTGAATACTAGCATTAATCCTTTGCTGCAAAATGGAATTCTATCTCACTCTCTTCCAGAGATACAGCATGAGAGTGTGTATGCAAGCTTCTATGAGAAGTACAGGGCATGGGAGAATAAACTATACAAATATAAGTGCTTACAATGGCAGTGCTTTCACTTTGAGGCTTTCCTGCAGCACAAAGTTGTACCAAGAGGTCTCAGGGTGCTTACTATGCCTAGTTATGGACAGACGTATCCAGACTGGCAACTATTGAATCCTGGAATAGTGCACAATATATGCAGCTCCTTATTAATTTCTTTCTGCCACAAGAAAAAGAGCTGCAAGAAGAAATAAATAACTTGCAGAATGAGATACTAGACAGCTATTCAGAAGATGTAATAGGAGAGAAACTTGATGTACTTTGTGATAATATTTTATCATATGAGAAGAGGCTACAGTTAACTAAAATTCAGAAATTGCAGAAAAAACTCAATGATTTCGAAAAAAGGGGCAGTTTTTTCCTGGCCCAGGGGCAGAAATGCTACTGATTCGCAGCCTGTAGATCAGGAAATGAACAGAAGGGTTGAACAACCAACAGAAGCATCCAGGGAAGTACCAGCATCTAATGTTGCGATGGAAGCACCAAATACATTGGCTATTAATGCTAGTGACATTACAAGTATGGATATCGAGCCCACTGAGTCCACACAGTCAGTACAACTGATTAATAGAGCCAGTGCTAATAATCTCTCTAATGAGAGAGTTGTGAGACCACGGATTGTTGCATCGGCTTCTATAGAGGCTGAGCAGTCAGAAACACACATGCAATCAAACAAAAAAATTTTTTATTAAAAGACCCGCTCCCAATACGAGAATGCTCCAAGAGCAGAGGGAGGAGAGGGAGACTGTAATGGTTACAGAGCACCAACACTTTAGACAGCCAGGAACGGAGAAGGAAGAGACAGGTTTAGTGATAAGCATTTCATCTTGTTCACTAACTGATACTCAACTTTCTGTACTGTCAAAAGGTCTTAATTTTATACCTGCCCAAAGAACAGATTTGGTGTAGGTGTTGAAATGTCTAAAGTTGTTTGGGCACAATTTGAACTTAAAAGCTGTATTTAAGGAAGAGACATCTATGTATGAAGTTTTAAAAAACCAAGTACTTTCATTCCACCCTCACACCCTATGGTAGAGACTTTCATTGGAATTTGTGAGAAACAAATTTGCGAGGAATTAGCTGGACAAGGTAAAGCTAAGTTTTATAACATGTTAAGGCTGAACACGATGCACTACATGAACTAAAGAACATATCTAGTTGTTATTAGACCAGCTGACAAGGGAGGCGGGGTTGTGGTCTTAGACAAAGACCTTTACTTGCAGCAGATGAACATTTTATTAAATGATGTTGACACATACTTGAATGTATCTGGTTCCACTGTGAAAGGGATTATTGAGAAGGTCTCTTTTTTGGTATTTGATCTACTCATTACCAATTTGATTAATGAACCTTTATTTGAATACTTTAAAGTAGAATATCCACTAATTCCTAACCTGTATGGACTGCCCAAAGTACATAACATCTGAATTTACCACCCATGTGTCCTATAGTATCCAACAAGGGCTGGGTGACTGAACCTCTATCTATTTATGTGGAGAATAATCAACATCCCTTTCTAGAACAATGTGTCATTATATTGAAGGACACCAAGGCATTGCTACAAAATTTGTATATACAAACATGTAACTTACATACTGATTATTGGTTTGTGACCATGGACATAGAATCTTTATCTACCGTCATCCCCAATGAATGGGGAATTTCTAGTATCGGGAAGTATCTGAACAGTAAGAATTGGATTGACAGGAAGGTTTCTCTAATCTGCACGGTGTTAGAATTAATACTTGACAACAGTGTTTTTACATTCAGTAATGAATTTTACCTGCAGAGGGTGGGCGTAGCTATGGGCACATCATGTGCGAACAGCTACGCCAACCTTTGCTTATTTCAATGGGAAATGGACTATATTTTATCTAACAATGCATTTACCGAAAATCTGAAATAGTATACATGCTTTGTAGATGATGTCTTTTTGATGTGGGGTGGCACTATTGAACATCTGAATTACTTTATTGCATATCTGCATACTACTACTACTAGTTTCCTTAAATTCACACATAAATATTCTTATAGTGACGTTGATTACTTGGATGTGAAGATTAGTAGGGGGGAACTACATACAATACACACAGGCCTTTATAGAAAGCTGATTAGGAGAAATAACATCCTACATAATAGCATGCACCCTCGACATGTAAAGAAAAATGTCTTGAAGGGGCAGATTTTCAGAACAATGAGGCTTTTTAATGATGATGTTGATCTGGAAAGGGCACTATAAAATCTTAAAGATGAATTCCTTACTAGGGGTTACAAAGCTGCAGAGATAGATAGCTATATCACAGAAGGCTGGAGAGAAAGGTAGAATAGATGCAGGCCATATTATGGAGCAGGGGTGTAGCCAGGATTTTCAAATTTGTACTCACAACTCCCAGAATGCTGCCCTCTCAACAAGCCACACCCACATTAACACTGCTAACCAAGCCACGCCCCCTATATATTGCTGATCTCTGAACAGATCACTTGGAAGTATATGCCAGGATAGTAATTACATGATGCATGAACATTTTCATTCCAAAGTTACATCTTCCGTAAGTCAAAAAACAAAATACCTTTCCATTTACACTAGGACAGATCATTTTACCCCCCCCCCCCAATATTACTCTTCTTCCCCTTGCAGCCCCTAACCCCTGTAGTGGCTCATTACACCTCCAGTGATGCTGCTGACTAAAGGACTTTCAGGGTCTAGGCATCACATACTCCTCAGTGTTGTGGTCTGTAGGTACAACATATAGTGCTCTCCCTAGGTAACATCCAAGCTATGAGCCACAACTACCTCCATTTCACCAGCATGGGTCACCTGGCAATGCATGATCACTCCTATGGCCTACAGTCACACTAAGCTTTTTGGAATGCTAAACTTTACATTCCCAAAAGCAAATACATTTTAGCTGGGCTAAGTCATACTGCCACTGACAATTAATGAAGATGTGTACCCATGGGGAGTCAATCAAGCAAAAAGTAAAGCTGTTGAAAGTTACATCCTTACTACCCTATATATGAATCTCAAGCCTTTGCTGAAAGGAAATTGGTTAAAGCAAGAAAATTACCCTAGGCCCCACAACCAATGGAACTATACATGCTCTAAGGCACTTTTTGGAGTTGTTTCTAGTCTTATGATCCAGTGATAGTCTGAGCAAAATTATTGGAAAGAAATGAAAAGAAATTCAACAAAGAGATACGTTTTTTTCTAAAGCATAATGTTCAGAGCTGACACAATACCACCCAATATGCTAAGAAGACAACAGCTTCTAAAGACAAAAAGCATATCTGCAAATGCAGGCTGCCTCCCTACCCTCCCACAAAATGAAAACATAGTTACTTTATGTATAGCCCTATGCTGTTACCCGCTGAAAGAACAAATGAAGACACTTAAGTTTCATTGTGAAAAATGTTAAAGAAAAAAATACCACAACATTCTCAGCTCCCTTGTAAGCTAGTATAAGTGATCTTATGTGCACATATCTGAGTAGTGCTGGTTTCTGACTATGCTGAGTAAAGAGCATTAGTTGGGGATGGGGTCCTTCTACTAAGCCTGTTTCAAACTTCTACTGTACAGAATAATTTACTGCCAAGCTGTATATTTAAATAGCTGCATAGACACACCCCCTCCCTCTCAGAAATTAATACAACACTGAATTCAAAAATAAAGCCCCATGGGAAGCATAATAAAAGAAAAAAAAATACTCATTGCATGCAAAAATAAATGTAACTCTCAGAAAGCCAAAAACATTTTTGCTAAACTAAACAAGGAACTCAGAACTGTGATTAAATCAACCAAAGCCTAATGTGATTTAACATATAAACCCAGGTGAAAGATAGCCACATAGTATTTTTTTAACTGTGCTAGAAATCCCAGTGACTGGCACTACAGTGAGCTGATAACACATACTTGGACCAGAGGATATAGCCAATCCACTGGCCAACTAATTCAGATTGAACTTCATCACCCCAATCTTCCAATATTCTCATATCAAATACCTGCATTTATAACCCCCTTAAATCTGTCAACAATTTTTGAAGTTACTACCTAAGGCTAAGAGAATAATGTCTGTTGGGACTGGATAACATACCAGGCTGCCTACCGGTTCACCTAAACCTGATATGTTGAACTCCTACAAAGGCTATTCAGTACATATCTAAAAATAGGTTTTGCGCTGGATGAATGAAAGACTGCAACAGAGACTTCAGTGGGCCCTGGCAATTATATACACATAAGCCTTATTAGTCTCATACGGGAGCTTATGAGAACAATGATCTGTCCCTTGATCACCACATATTCACTATTGTAAGGAAGTTCTTTGTCATTGTACAGCTTATATCTAAAGGTATAGCATTCATATTCAGGCACATAATTGTTTCCCTCTACTTGGCACTCATTAGGGCAATCACTGAGTGTAATGCCCCTTCTGGTATGTACCTGTCCAAACACTTGTCACAAGTGGATGTCATCTAACTCTCAAACATTTAAGAATTATTCCAAATCAAAGCTCCTACCATGGTAAAAATGTTCATCCCCCCAAACCATGTGAACTCTGCTACCAGTTTGAAATTGTTTACAGAAACCATATACCATCATGTAAACAGCTGTACCCACAAGGACATAGCAGAGAACTAACTCGAGTAACAAGCCACCCTGGTGGAATCCCAATATCAACAAGTTGTATTACAAAAGGAGGACAATTATGGCCAAAATAGGAAGTGCGATACCTAGCAAGGTAAGAAACCACTCAAACTAAATTATCAAGCCCACCAAAGCCAAATTTGAGGCAGAAATATCCTCAAACACAAAGGATAACCACAAGGTCTTCATCAGCTTTGTCTGCAACCTCAAAGGTAACACAACACTGTACTGAACAAATTGTAAATGGAACCACCTAAAAGGAATCAGAGGATATAGCAAACCTGTTGACTGATAAATGTAATCCCAATTTCTCCTCTTCTTTCCCTCAATACCTCTCAGGAGACACCCCCGACCATAACTCTTCTGGCTATCACTAGCAAACATGTCTTCAATGCACTCTTTAAAGCAAAGGATACTACATCAATGGGCCGTGCTAATACCCTGGGGTACCTCTTGGATAGCATGACATATGAGCTATCAAATGCTCTAAAATCACTGCTCAGCATTAGCCTTCTAACTGGCTTCATGCTTAGTGAATGGAGGACTGCAACAGTTAATCCTCAATACAAGGTTTGGCCTTCTATGGACCTGGATAACTACAGACCATAAGCCTTACTAGTCTTGTATTTTAAGTAAAGGAACCTCTTATTTACTTCTACAGTGATTACAGATATTGAAATAAACTAGCACAAGCACTGATAGCCATTTACTAAACAAACAATACAGTCTCACATTGAAAACAGACTTAGCATGAGCAGCAAACTTCTATGCCCTTGCAACTCACATTCATTGAAATGGCATGAAAACCCATATTAAAACAAAATGCATCTGGCCAGTGGAGGTTAAGTTTACTTTTGAGCTGTTTTGAGCTGTTTTTAAACCATAGGCTCCTTCCATACATTTATAGGGCCATGCACATGTGTTCTTTGATTCAGCTTCCTGATTTATTAAATTATACTCCTTGTGTAATACAGCACCATTTATTAGAATTGCATTTTAAATTTGTAGTTATGAACATTCTTCTAGTAAGCAATGAAACAAAACATATGAACCAATAATGAAAAAACTACCCATTTCAGAAAATTTCAACCATAAAAGGCCACTCAAATGTCAGTCTTTACAATCCACCAATATTACTCAATAAACACAATGTCTACAGAATTAAAAAATCATCCGAATAATTCTGCATTAGAGAGATCTGTAACAAATAAAGAGGTTGCTACTAGCAAACAACTTTACATTTCAGTGTTTCATCTGCAAATTCAGTGCCTGCTACCCTTGAAGAATTGCCTATGGAACATTAAAAAAAATTGATAAGGTGGTAATATTGCAATAGGGAATGACTGACAAAGTGACAAGTGCATAGTTACTATGCATCTCATACAAAGGAGGACACACTCAGGAGTGCAGAACTCCTATCCCCCCTTAAAATGCACCAAATAATCAGCAATCAGAATGGCACTACAGTATCAGCACTCCATCTACATGGCGTGGAAGTAGAATCCACAGCCTTTGGCACCAAAGGCAATTATGCTACTAACACTGCTTTCAGATTCTACAGCACAAACAGTGACTGCCATTTGCTAAACAAAACAGTTAGTTGCATACAGAAAACAGACTCAGCATGAGCAACAAGTAAACTTATCTTCCCTTGAAACTCAATTCCATGAAAATGAAATGAAACTCATTCCCTTGAAAAACTTAGTTCTCTGAAAATGCATTGAAACTCAAACTCACAAGTCCGTCTGCAGTTTTGTAGTTGCTATAGAGGATTCAGACTCTTGACTCCTGTAACCAAGTTATAGGGTTAAACCTGATCAAGTTAATTGGCTAACCTGCCCTCCCCTAAACTAGAGCATTACACACCATACCTGTCACCTATTAGTATAAGAAATCTGGACAAATCCTAAAATAATGGGATGACAAAGACCCCAACATGGGGACAGATTTTAAATATTGCTCTTACAGACTTAGAAAGTTGCTAGAATAACAGCGTTTGTCTTAGCATGTATTTTCTAAAGGAAATGAAGTCTGAAACTCAAATGAATGATATTTAGTTATTTCAGTCCTCAAATGATTTGCCAGAAAACCACAGATATTGAGAAACAGGCCAAAAATATGAGGCAAAAATAAGGACATTCTGCAAAAATCTGGACAGTTGAGAGGTACACATATGTCTCAGTCTCAATGCAAGAAGTCTGGACAATGCCTGAAATAAATGGACATACAATAGCCCAAAATAGGGATCATGCCTCTCAACCAAATCAAGCAAGAAATCTGGACAAAACCAGTAGTAATGGGGGAAGAAAGGCCCAAAAATAGGGAAACTTTTTTAAATATTGCCCTTACAGACTTAGAAAGTTGATATAATTGCAGGTTTTTCATTAGCGTGACTTCTGAAGGATACGGAGTTTGAAACTCAAATGTCTGCATTTATTTTCTCACTTCAGTTCTTAATGGTTAGCCAGTAATTTGGAAAACCACCAATTTTAGGAGAAATGGAACAAAAACATGAGGCAAAATCGGAATATTCTGTGAAAATCTGGAGAGTCGAGAGGTATGATAGGGATAGATTTTAAATAGGTTCATAGGGAATTACTAGGCTAACAGTTTAACAGCCCTTGAAAACCTATGCAATATAACTTGATTTTACCCAATATATGGCCCCCTAGGGGCAAGAGGATGGCATGCGTTTGCGTTTATGCCTTGAGTATCTTACAGATGGCCCCTGTTCATAAGGGACATAAGCACTACCCCAGGTGTGAATTTGTGATTCCCCATCCATTGATCCAAAATGCATTTGAAGTGGGCCAGGGAAGGGCTCTGCATAATGTGAATAGGAAGCCTCTTCCAAAGAAAGGACAATCTCTGAGACACGTATCTGTCTCTAACATGTTTTATTTGAGTCGCTGACTAAGTTTAGATCCCTAGATCAGGTGACCCTCATGCTGTTTGATTTGTGGATGTGTAGCAGCTTCATCAGGGCGGGATTGTAAGTGCCTTGAAGGTCAGAGATAGGTCACCCCTTAATAGTGTGTAGGAGACAGAGTAAAAGGACAGGACTTTGTCTAAACGCACAGGACATGTTGTTTACGCCCTGTATTTTCTTTGTGAGGAACCTCTGAGGTCACTCCAGCTGCTGTAAGTGCCTAGTCATGTACATGCCAAATGGCACATTGTACTTGATTACTGGTCTAATGAGGGCTGAGTATAGTGGGAATATAATTTCCTTGGATCTGGATACCATACCTTTAATCTTAATTTATATCATATCTTTAATCTTCTACATCTGATACCTTGTCCTTAGTCTGGTAGACTCAGGCATTGTTTTCTTTACCGGTGCAAATGCTAGTGTAGTGAGGGTGTTTTGTGCTGTACATATGTATTTGCATTCTTCTTACCACATGTGTTTTGAAGTAAGGAGGTAGCAGTCAAGTTCAGTAAATACTTAAATCTCTTACATATTAAACCATTAATTTAGACCCATAAAAGGAGTTACAGACTGAAGTTTACAATAAAATCTGTAGCTTAACTCTTCACTTTAATTTGGGTCCTTAGCAGGAAGTTTACACCACTGGTACTATTCAACCTTCTTAATTACTTTATTTGTTAATTGGGAAAGCAAACTGCTCTACTGCAGGCACTTTTCAACTGTGACTGAGACAAAAGGGTTAACAGTAAATTTAATACATATTTTTCTGCCACTACTTTAACCACTGTATTTCAGGAGAAAACTGGAACACACACAAAAAAGTTAATCACACAATCAATTGATAAATAAAAATCCCTAGAGGCATGGGAAAAAGATACAAGTTCTACACAGACAATAATTTATAATCCCTCGATTTTGGGTAGATAAGGCAAAAACATTAAGCACCAATGCTTCTCTTTTTGATAGGATGCACTACAACAGAAATGGGACAAATAACAACTAGTGTCCCTTGATAAGCGACCACACACACACACATCAGTATTTTATTAAATGTGTGGCTAGATAAAACATAATGAAAATTCTATTTTGCAAACACTTTTAAAGAAATAAGTCAGTTCATTATTAGCACAAGTTCTATATATCTCTAAAACAATGTCTAGGCCTTAAACTGCCTAGTTACTTTTTTGTTCATGGTTATAGGATGCATGGTCATGGAAAAGTACAGTTTTGTACCTACCATAAATGTAGATGTCCGAACTGGATAGCATCTGCAGTCATAACAACTGGGTTGTCCTGTCGTCAGGCAGCCCTTCAGTCGGCCGGATTCCAAAGTCCGGGTCCGGCTTCGGCTGATGTCGTACTTCACCCGACGTCATCTCTGTTGGTCTTCGGGTATAAAGGCATCAGCCGACGCCATTTTCCTCAGTGTTTCTTGCCCCAGATGCCAGTAGCCCTCTTGAAGGCTAAAAATTTTGGATAAATGCCAATGTTTCCAAAAAGATAGTGGTAAACACAAAAATAAGCATGTATGTACATATATACAACAAATACACCATAAAAGACTCCCCCCCACCAGCTAGCTATTAGGAGGGTAAACACCCTAGGAGTACCACAGAGGGAAGGAGGGAGGGTAATCCTGACTGCAGATGCTATCCAGTTCGGACATCTACATTTATGGTAGGTACAAAACTGTACTATGTCCTTCATGGATGCATCTGCAGTCATAACAACTGGGTTGAATACCATAGCCAACTAGGGAGGAGGAAGAAACTAGATTATGGTGTGTTTAGGATCCCTTGCAGTACAGCAGTGGCAAACCCTGCTCGGGATCTGGAATATAGAGGCAAATTATAATGCTTGGCAAATGTATGCACGGAGGTCCAAGTAGCCGCCTCAATAATGTCTTTGGTTGCCACTCCTCGTAAAAATGCTGTGGTAGTGGCTGTTGCCCTTGTAGAATGAGGTTTTATGTTCTGTGGAATTGGTTTTCCATGGAAGGAGTAACAGAACCGTATGCAATTTCCTATCCATTTGGAGATTGTCTGTTTGGAAATAGCTTTTCCTTCCCTTCCTGTTGCATAGGCTACAAAAAGCTGATCAGTTTTTCTGCTACTTTTTGTTCTGTCCAGGTAGTAGCGTAGCTGTCTGTGTACATCCAAGGTATGCAGTATTCTTTCCCCTCTGTTTTGTGGGTGGGGAAAGAAGGTAGGTAGGTGGATTGCCTGGTTTAAGGACACTCTGGATACCACCTTAGGCATAAATGTAGGATTAGTCCTCATGGACACTCTATCTTGATGGAAGATTAGGAAGGGTTGTACTGCCATAAGGGCCTGGAGTTCAGAAACCCTCCTGGCTGAGGTTATTGCCAGTAGGAAGGCGGTTTTCCACGATAGATGCTGTAGGTCTGCTGTTGCTGCTGGCTCAAAAGGTGCTAGTGTCAACTTTTCTAGCACAAAGTTCAAGTCCCAAGCTGGTAATGGTGGTTTCCTTGGAGGTTTTACATTCTTGATTCCTCTGAGGAACTGTCTGAGTAATGGGTGTGAAAAAACAGGTGGGTCAAAGCTGTATTCTACTGAAATAGCTGATGCATGTATCTTGATGGAGGAGTAGGACAGGCCTGAATGTAGAAGTTCTGCCAGGTACTCCAGAATGTTAGGCATATCTATGTTTGACACATCTTTTCCTCTTTCAGTACTCCAAATGACAAACCTTTTCCATTTTCCTGCATAGTTCCTTCTTGTTGAAGGTCTGTGGGCTTCAAGAATAATGTCTTTCACTCTTTGTGAAAGTTCTGGATTAGCTGCTGCTATGTGATGTTCCATGCAGTCAGTTGCAACGTTTTTAGGTTTGGATGCATGATGCTGTAGTTGTTCTGAGTTAACATCAAAGGCATCAGGCGTATTGGCCACATATTGTTCTGAGACATGCTCCTCAGCAGTGGGTACCAGTGTTGTCTTGGCCAGTTTGGAGCTATTAGGATTATCCTTGGACGTTCTTCCTTGATTTTTAGTAATACCTTGTGTATCAAGGGAAGAGGTGGGAATGCATATGCTGTTAGGCCTTTCCAGCTGAAGGAGAGCGAATCCACTTTCCATGCTAGTGGGTGGGATGTCCTTGTGCAGAATTTTTTGAGCTGGTGATTGAGAGGGAAGCAAATAGATCTATCTGAGGCATTCCCCATTTCTTTGAGATGGTCTTGAAGATGTCCGGATGTAGCATCCATTCGTGGGCATCCGATGTGGTTCTGCTTAGTATGTCTGCTAGAGTATTTTCTTTTCCCGGTACAAATATTGCCTGTAACTGGATGTTGTAGCTGAGTGCCAGGTTCCACAGTTCCAAAGTCATTCTGCATAGGGGGTATGAATGAGTGCCTCCCTGTTTGTTGATGTACCACATGACTGTGGTGTTGTCTGTCCTTATCATCAACTGGCCTTCCTTGAGAAATGGTCTGAAGTTTTGGATTGCCAGTTTTACTGCCAGCATTTCTTTTAGGTTGATGTGCAGGTGAAGTTGATCCTGCGTCCACAATCCTTGCATGCATTTGTCCAGCATGTGGGCCCCCCATCCTAGGTCTGAAGCATCTGTTGTGATGGTCTGGCTTGCTTGACATCTGCGAAAGGGTAGCCCTGGGTTTAACTGGCATGCTTGAGCCCACCATAGGAACTCCTGTTTTAAGCATGGAATTAGGGGAATTTCTGTTTCTAGGCTGTGCCTGTGTTGAGACCATAAATTCTTTAGGTACCACTGTAGTTTTCTCATATGTAGTCTGGCAAGTGGGACCAAGATAATGCATGATGCCATGAAGCCCAAGGCCTGCAGTACTTTTCTTGCTGTTAACTTGTTCTGTTTTGTTAGTGCCAAGAAGTAAAGAGGGAGTTCTCTTTGTTTTTCTGCAGTTAGGAAAGCCATTTGTCTTACTGTGTCCAATTCCGCGCCCAAGAATGTCCTTGTCTGGGATGGTATCAGCCTTGATTTTTGTAAATTGACTGTGTATCCCAGTGCTTGTAGCAAGTAAATGACCCTTTGTAAATCTGTTGTCAGCTTGCTTTTGTTGTCCCCTTGTAGCAGGCAGTCGTCCAGGTATGGGTAAATTTGAATTCCCTGTAACCTGCAGTGGGCGATTACTGATGCCAGGCATTTTGTGAATACTCTGGGCGCAGTAGATAAGCCAAAGGGCAATGCTGAGAATTGATAATGCTCTGATCCTGCAAGAAATCTGAGGTATCTTCTGCAGATTGGTCGAATGGGGACGTGCAGGTATGCCTCCTTGAGATCTAGAGTTACCAGCCAACACTCCTTGCCCAGCATGGGAAGAAGTTGCTGTAGGGTCAGCATTTTGAATTTTGGGACAATGATGTATGTATTTAAGGTGGACAGGTCTAGAATAGGTCTCCAGCTTGTTTCCTTTCTTGGAACTAGGAATAGTCTTGAGTAGAATCCCTTTCCTTGTTCTGTTGTTGGCACTCTTTCCACAGCTCTCATGTTTGCTAACTGCATTATCTGTTGTAGAGCCTCTGTTTTTTGATTTGGAGGTAGATTTGGCATTCCTCTTTGACTGGTAAAGTGTGGAAGTGGAAGCGGTAACCTTGATCTATGGTTTGTAAAATCCACTTGTCTTTTGTGATATAGTGCCAGTTCTTTGAAAATAAGGTTAATTTGCCGCCTAATGGAGCTGCTATTTGTTCCCTGGTAGGCGGATTTAGAATTAAGTCACTGTGGCTGTGTTGTTGTAGTGGCAGCGGTTGTGTCTGTGCCTCTGTTGTTACCTTGCCACTGTCGTCCTCTGTAGGCACCTCCTCTGGATTGGTTTCTGCCTCTGGAATGTCTATTCCTGCCCCTTTGGGATCTTGTGGAGTCAGGAAAGGACCAATTCTGGCAGGCCAGTTCCTGCTAAACCTTGGGGGTTGGACCTGCAAGAAATCTTTAACCGTTTGAACAGATTTTGCCTTTTCTTCCATTTTCTTCATTATCTGCTGGGCAGGTGTACCAAACAAGCTGGTTTTATCCATAGGAGCATCTAATAGCTTAGCTTTAACATGATCCGGTAAAGCTTGTTCCTTTAGCCATGCATGCCTTCTTATCACTGTGCCAGTCATGGCTGATCTAAATGAAGCCTCCAGTGCATCATAGCCACATTTTAAAGAATGGTTACTAACCTGTTGTATGTTATTTACCATTTCTAATACATATTTCTTATCAATTGATTCATCAGAGGATAGCTTTTTTGTTAACTGATCAAGCATAAACTCTTGGTATTGTATCATGTGAAACTGACAGTTTAAAGCTCTAGCTGAGAGAGTAGCTGAAGTGTAAACCTTTTTGCCCCATCTGTCTAAAGACCTGGCTTCCCTTTCAGAAGGAATAGGGTTTTAGCTGTGGTCGCGGCTACTGCCTTGGGACCCTGGGATATAGTTTCGGGGTCTGCAAGAGGGGCCTTGTAAAGGTGGTGATGAGTGTCTGGTACCCTGTAAAATCTGTCTGGTTTGACAGGGGCTGGAGGTAAAGAATCTGGTGCAGAGCAGACATCATTGAAGGCATCATCCACTACAGAGAGCACAGGAGGTATAGCTAAGGGCCTGTGTTGTGGAAGGTGCAGAAAAGTTCTAAGTATTTTTCTGGAGTCTGAGAAATCCTGCTGCTGCCATTGGAACTGCTCTCGCATGGCATGTAAGGTTTCCCCAAAGGAAAATTCTTCTGGTGGGGAGGCAGCTGGAATGGATTCTTCAGCATCTGAGTCTTCAAAATTGGAGAAGGGAGCCTCTGGCTGGTCTGTTATGTCTGATTCATCAGCAGAATCATCAGAGGACACAGGCTCGGGGGGTTCTGCCCTAGGTCTCTTCTCTGGGGGCTGAGAGGCCCTGTCTGGGTGAGATTGAGATCCCCTAATTAATGAAATTAAATCTTCTGCCAGGGTAAGCATTTGTGAACTAGAAGAGGGTCGTGTTGTAGGGGGTTTAGCAGGCACTGTTCTAGTAGTTTTGGCTGCTTTGGCCCTGGCAAAGGCCTTAATGGACATGGCTGCTGGAGGCCTAGCAGCACCACGTGCTGGGGTAGACACATCCAAGGGAATGGTGTCTGATAAGTCAGTGGCAACCACCGTGGTGGATAAAATTTCTGAGGCCGATTCAAGAGAAGTAGCAGGGGCCTCGGTGGTAGTGATAGATTCTGCTGTATTTTGATCAGTTTTCTCGGTTTCGCCGAAACCGAGACACTCGCGTTTGCTTAACCATGGTTTCGCCGAAACCGCGGACGCGAGTGTCGGTCTTTATCTTTGCGTTTTTTAGCAGTTTGGGTAGTCGGAGGATCCGACGGCATAATATACGCAAAATCAGAACCGAAAAACTGTTCAGCAAACTCCGACCGACGCCTAAGCGCTCGCCGGTTGAAAGAAGCACAGGCGAACAGGCTGCTACGCCGTGGGCTGGGCCTAAACAAGGCAGACAGTAAGAGTGGAAATCCTTATGAGGTATTTGTTTCCCACAGGTTAAACAATTATTAACTTTTTCTGACATCGGCTGAGGCAAGAAAGAGTCCCCAACGGGGTACTTAGCTTTAGAAGTCTTCGAAGTAGTATTCGGTAGAAGTAATCTCTGGATCCGACCGACCGGCACTTGCGAACAGCTTCTGCTTCGGGCGCCACGCGGCAAGAAAGACTGAGGAAAATGGCGTTGGCTGATGCCTTTATACCCGAAAGACCAACAGAGATGACGTCGGGTGAAGTGCGACATCAGCCGAAGCCGGACCCGGACTTTGGAATCCGGCCGACTGAAGGGCTGCCTGACGACAGGACAACCCAGTTGTTATGACTGCAGATGCATCCATGAAGGACATCAGGAAAGCTACACAGGCCATATGCCATCTGCCTCCCCCTCAGTATGTTCATCCTGCAGTGTGCATGCCAATTGTAAAAAGTGAGACCCCTGAGATCCTGTGCCAACTACCTAACTTTTAACCAGCCTGTAAAAAACTACAGTCAGTCGGAAGCCCAACAGCTGCTTTCCACGTCTGAAATCAAGAAAACGTACAAAAGACTTAAACTGCAGTGTAATAAGTGAAACCACTGAGATCCTTCACCATCTACCTAACTTTTAACCAGTCCGTGAAAAACTACAATCATTTGGAAACCCAACAGCTGCTTTCCTCTTCTGAAATTAGGAGAACCTACAAAAAGACTGAAACTACACTAGGTATGTTTTCTAAAAGTGAGAGCAATATTTAATCATTAGAATCTGCACTTGTATATACAATTTGTTAATCACAAGTCAACTTATATGGTGCACACTGCCAGTGAACATTGTTAAGCTCTAAGTCGGTTGGTAATTAATGGCACTTCTAAATCATAACAACATTGTGTTCATTACAGGGGAACTCTTGCCATCACTTAGCATACAAATCTTTGGCCTGACTGAATATTATCCTGTAGCCTAATAACCACATATAATTGAGATACCAACTGTGAACCTCCTAAATAGATAAATGCATAGCATCTCAAGTCATAGTCCCTTTAACATAAAATAAATCCATCTGAAAACTCCTTAATTTAGTGTGGCAATTCTAATCAGGGAATCTACTCACCTAAGTAACATGAAAGTCACCGAGTGACTCTGGAACATCCTGCATAATTTCAGGAGAATTCTGTCCCATCCCATTTGCCTTTACGATTCATAGCAGATTACTAAACTAACGGCTATTTTAAATTCCACGCGAGAGTGGGAAATAAGTTTACATTCGCATATAGGCGCATGGCTTTCCTTAAAGGAGAAGACTCTTCTTTAGCTTTTCCCCTGGATCATAGTGCCTGCCTTGTGCTACCCCTCCACACAAACACTGTACTGAAGTGCGTACAGTGAGTATGCCTCCCGACGTCCCTGTTATGGAGAAGAGACTCCACTTGTAATAAACTCAAAACCAAATAGAGTGAAGCCTGGTGATTTTAGGCTCACCCTGCCATACTCCAATGATATTAACAGTATATGTGATATTGTGAAAGCTAATTGGAACATTCTAAGAAGTAGAGATGAATTTGAAAAAGTGATAGGTGAAACACTGTGCCTTTCATTTAAGAACAACAAATACCTTAAAAAGCATCTTTGCTATAATCTGAATAAGAACCAAGGAATTCCTTCAGAAAGAATTGCTACACATAAATGCAGAAATTGCAGTGCATGTAAATATGTATATAGTGGTGAATCTTATCAACACACCCTATATTGCACTTTAACATTGACTTTAATTTTTACGCTGATTGTAGGACAAATAATGTGGTTTATTTCAGTTTCTGTAAGATATGTTATGCATACTACATTGGTCAAACCAATCGTATGCTGAAAGACAGGATGCTTGAACACTACAGGGATGTACAAAACACAAAAGAAACTAGTGCCTTGGCACAGCATGTTTTAAAAGAAGGAATGAATCATAGCTTTAGTTTCTTTGTATTAGAAGTGTTAGCTGAAGGTATAAGGGGTGGAGACTTCACAAACAAAACTGAAGTGGCAGGCAAAACTGGATAATTAAACTTCAGGCAGACAGAGCTCCGGGACTGAATGCCAAAGTCTCCCTAAGACCCTTTTTGAAAGAGAGACCTTTGAAGCATTAAAGTATGATGAAACACTAAACTGTTATTTTTAAGATAGTGTTTTTAAAAATTTTAAGTGCTTGACAATGTGCTTTTAATTTGTTAATTGATTTGTGATGCCATTAATCGATATGGTTTTAAATGTTCTGTTTTTTAAGAGAATGTATGTCTGATGAAGTGGTGAATACCGTGAAAGCACTAACATAATAAATTTATTTTTTCTTTTTCCTGCTGTGAGTAACTGAGGCTGTTTCTTATTTATTTTTCCACTGTTTTACTGCTGTTGGTTAAGCTGCAAGTGTAAGCTGTTTTCTTATTCATTTACTCCTTTGATACTATTACCCATTCAGGAATCACAGAAAAACTCAGTAAGCTAGGCATCAACCCCTATATCACTAGGTGGGTTGAAAACTGGCTCACAGATAGAACCCGCAGTGTGAAGGTAGCTGACTCCAAGTCAGACTGCCAACCAGTCATGAGTGCAGTCACACAGGGTTCGGTCCTGGGTCCTCTCCTGTTTGGTATCTACTTCTCTGAAGTCCAGGCCAAGACGAAGGGACTCTGTCTGACAAAGTTCACAGATGATTGCAAGTTGGGAGCTATTATTAACTCCCCAAGTGATATTGATATCCTGCAGAAAGGCCTCACTGAGACCAACGACTGGGGTCAGAACCATGGCCTTAAGTTCAGTGCCAAAAAATGTGTCGTCATCCCTTTGGGAAAAACTCAGTTCCCATGAATTACCACATCGATGTTAGTCCACTGAACACAGAAGGCATTATAAGAGATCTGGGAACACAGGTTGGCAGCAACCTCTCTTTTGACCACCACATTGCCACTGTGGTCAGAAAGTCCTTCTCTGTGGCACATCTCATTATTAAGGGTTTTCCATCCAGGAAGAAAGAGGTAATTGTCTCCTTCTACTCTTTCCTCATTAGGCCAATCATTGAGTACAATGCCCCATTTGGTATGTACTTCAATAGACACCTGCAACAACTGGAAAGGCCGCAAAAGTACCTCACAAAGATGATCCTAGGCCTTAAACAGTTGTCCTATATGGACAGACTCAAAAAACTCCAACTATTCTCTGTCTCATATCACCTATTTAGAGGTGATCTCTGTTTGACTTACAAAGCCAGTTCTGACCCAGCTCTGTCAGAAATGCTACATCTAAAGAAATCCCAATCCCTCCGCACCACACACTCCAGAGACCTTAATCTCATTACCACAATCAACAGAACATGCTGGAGGGACAGATTTATAACCCAGAGACTGCCCATGCTATGGAATAGACTTCCCATACATGTCAAACAGAGCACCTCACTGGCCCTCTTCAAGAGAAATCTTGATGAGTGGATGGGAAATAGAAAATTCAGCCAGGGAATCACTCCAATGGCTCTACTCAACAGAGGCGCTGGGAACTAATATCAGGTAGCACAATGCCAGGGTAATCTTATGCTCTAGGCTTGTAAAGGCTCCAGGGCCATTAGCCTAGTACACACCTATGAACTTATGTTTTATTCTGGTTCTGTGGTAAGTTTGGGCATTGCTGGGTAAACGTTAAGACTTGGGCATTTAGAGAAGTCTATGTAGGAACTACTATAGAGGTTTGGTGATTTATACTATGTTGGCAATAATATTGCTGGGGATATAAGAAAATCAGTGGATGGGAGGTGTATACAGTAGGAGGAGAAGTGTGTGAGTATGGTGTGTATGAAAGGAAGCATTGCATGTTCTATGGGCAGGTGACATGCATCTGGAGCATTTCTCCCTGGGCCTCCGCTGAAAACAGACTCTGTGGAGCCTGGTCAGACTTTCCCGGTCAACAAATGTAAAATAAAAATAAATAAATAAATATATGTGTCATGATGTAGGGGTGGATTATTGGGGAGGTGAATAAGGACAGGGACAGGGGCAATAGTAGATGTAACTGGTGCAGGGAAAAGGGGTTGGGAAATTTATGTGATTAGATTTGCTTGGGAGAGAAAGGTAAAGTGGTGGGTATTTTTTGTAGAGATAGGTTAGTAAAACAGGAATTAAAACACTTGGGTAAGGAATATTGGAGGAGGAGGAGTAATTGACAGCTGAGTGGAGAAGATGAAGTCAGTTGTGATCACTGGGGAATGGCATGGCATCAGTTAGTAAATATAAGGGAAGAAAGAAGTTAGAGTGCCTAATTGCACAGTGATGGTATAGGAATTATCTATGTTTTACTGTGACTCAGGCCTCCCCTGAAAAGAGGTCATTGGCCTAGTGAGACTAACCTGGTCAACAAAAAATAACACACAGATTTGCAGTAAAAAACAGTATTCTGCTTATGAAATTGTATAAAAACAAAATTATAGAAAAAATGCCACTGTGTTGCTTCTCAAAGAGTAATGTTGCTCCAGTAAGCCAACAGTAAGATTATGAATATTATCCTCATTTATTCCACATCTCAGCATACCATAGGATTGTCAGAGTTACAAGGCAACTGAGCCGTAAGGCCATATCCACATATTACAAAGTATTTTTGTAGCTTAATTACATCAGTGGCCATATAATGTAAATAGCATACATATTTAAAGTTTTAATATAATTGTATCACATTTTGACTTTAAATGTTATATTATTATTTTCTGGCTCCCTTTACTTGCTCACAAGCTGACTACAAACTGATTTAAAACTATTCCTATTTCTTACTTTCCTTTGGAAAAGATCCACACTAGTTTTATGAGAAGTGATTTGCAGCAGGTGAGATACTGACATTCCTCACATCTTTGCACAGAGTCAAATAGATCCATCCCATCCCATACCATATTCCTGATAGTAATATGTTAAGTGATTATATCACTGCCCCATCACTGGGTATGTGCACAATCATAGGTAGATGCCCCTCCCTTCATCCCTTCCTCCTAGAGTATGCAAGTCAGTGAAATGCTGCTCCTCGCAACCCTGCCAATAATAGAATTTGGTTCACCACAGATGCAGTCAGGGCTCCATCCCGCCATGGAACAGAGGCAGATATATTATTGTTTTTCAACAAGAATAGAAGGAATGTTAAGTAATGATACTGAGACAAGTGCAGTATATTTACTTTTGGAAGTATCATACTATATAAAACTGTGGATTAATATGTTTTAAAAGGTTGATAGAGCAAGCTTAAATGTATCATTCTGTGCTGACCATGTTAATATGCCTCAATGATATTCTACAGGGGAAAAACTCAACAGTTCTACATGGTATTTATTTACAGTTCAGGTACAGTTCTAGTAACATAAATATGGACATTTGATAAGGTCTTCATTATATGCTACAGATATAATAACTAAAGTGATGCACATACCTGAAATTCTGCCAGAAACAGTCTGCCTTCATCCGCAATTTTATTCCTGTAGGCTTCCAACAAGCGTTCACAAGAGATTGGATCAATATTCATAAGCTGCTTCTCATCATCTATGAAAGAATTATATAAAATCAGATATGCATATGGAGATATAATATTCAATACATTTATTCGCATAATATATACTTCAAGTGCTAAAAAAATGACATTTTAAAAATCTCAAGGACATTTTAATAATCTAAGGCAGCAATTATATAATAAGAGTCCCAAAATAATTACTGCATTTATCAATAAAGCAGAGACAATAATTCTGTTGTCAGGAAAATTGTGGTATATAACCAAATTATATTAATATAAAACTGCATATATGTGGCTTCACCCAGTTCTAAGGCAATTTTAAGCCTTACATCAAATAACATTTTCTGCTGTGATGACATGATCTGTTACATTCAGATTTAGTTTGGTTGCTGCTTATGGTCTAATTTGTATATAAAGGGGCACACATTTCAAAGAGCAATCGTGCTAACTACAGCAGGCTATAAACCCTGTAAAATCATTATAAACTTTGTGTCCAAGATTAATTGAAGATTTCATGTAATATCAATTTTTTCTCCATAATTAATGTAGTCCTTATTACATGAAGTACAACACAAGTAATATATATCTACAATGATTTAAAAATGCCATAGCTGAGGCATATATTTTGAAGTACTACAAACCAATATGCAAAATGCAAGTTTCAAGAATAGTGCTCAAAAGGTTAGGAAGCAAGTCCAATGGTATCAGAAATATTTGGTCTGTGGATCTAAACATCTTCTGCATCATCCTGCAGAAGATATAACTGCTCTGGAACAGATTCCCTAGCCACATTAAATAAAGTTCATCCCTGTTCTTATTCAAGTGCAACTTGGCTCTATGAATGGGAAACAGAAAATTTACCCCAAGACTGCCCCCTGACAGAAGCATCTCCTAAATTCTTTTTCCAATGCATTGCTCCCCTGAAATTATTTATAGTACGAGTATGTAGCCAGCTATTCTCATTAGGGGCAAATTATAATTATCAAACATGGGATGAGTAAGGTCAATCTCTTACCAAATGGGATAAGTTAATTTGACAAAAAATGAGAATCTGGCTAGGCTTAAAATGGTCCACAAAGGCAGCTAGCCTAGTACTTATGGACTTAAAAGATTAAAATATATAAGGCTCTATAATTACAATATTCTGTGATTGTATTACACACTATTTAATTTACCTAAATAACAAAGAAAATAATGAAATCTAAAATGAAAAAAGTTGTGAAAGAAGTAAAAAATATCTAGAAAATTAATATTGTTATATTATTTTAAACAGCAAAACCATCTGTGAACTGCAAAATTAATGAAAAAAAATGCAGATAGGTCTCTACATTTCCATATAATTTCATCTTAGCTTGTTTTTGCCATTGACAGAATGCTTATTGTCACATTTTTCTGAGGTTCAAATGCTTTGAAAAACAGGCTAAAAGCATGATGGGATAGAATCTATCTGTGTCACTAACTGAACTGAGTGAAAAAATGACCATGATAAAAGAAGAGGGTGGTATGGAGAACAGAATGCAACAGATGCAGGACTGTTCATCTGTCCCTGGAATCAGGCATGGACTGTAATGCAGATTATGTGACTTTTGCCTACAAGTCAGGCAGGAAGACAACCATAAGTCAGAATGGAGTTTGGATGCAGCAGCATATTCTGCACACAGGTGGTACAACTGAAATAAAGATGACAGCACTGCACAACTCGCTGATAAATTGCAGCTCTGGTTGTTCACCATTAGACTGACAGCCTTGGGTTTCCCTAGCCCAATCATCCAGGCATGTCAGGCTGACACCGAAAAGAAGCACATAAATTTCTGCTACTTGTAAAATCAGAAGACCAATTTGGCAAACTGCCACAATCAGGGAAAACTAAAAAGGAAAAATGTGGGTTCCCTGAGATATAGTAGGTGCAGATCCTATGAGGATCTTTGCTTAGCAATAAGTAAGCTGTGACAGCCAGAGCATTAGTACTTCCAGATGTTATGTATCATGTTTTATTGCTTATCACTCGTGCATGAATTGTCATTGATTTACAAAAGTAGTTACACTGGCAATGTGGTAATTATCAGATATAGACTGCAATATAAATATGTATAATATTATGACAAATGTAGGTAATTGGCTATCTTTCTACTTCTTTCATTACTTTTTCATTTTAAATATCAGTATTTTTTTATTTACATAAATTAACTGGTGTGTAATACAATCAAAGAATATTCTAATTTGAGAGCCTTATATATTTTAATCTTTTAAGTTCATAGGTAAGTACTAGGCTAGCTGCCTATTCAGATATTTAAATAAGAAAGCATACAGTTTCACAACACATAAACATACTTACCCCTGTCAATCAGTTCTAAGGATTCATCTGAACTCCTGAATATGGACAAATCGAATAAGAAAGAAACAGCGTTATATATGGGATCAAGAATTGGCTGTTGTTAATCTAATGATAAGCTATAATATTTGAAGGTGGCAAAAATTCATAGCAATACATGAAACTCCAACAGAAATTAAACAAATCATAAAAATTTACTACAAATATGCATAGTTATCTGTTTCATCAAGATAAGCCAAAAAATGTACATCTTCATTTTACACTGTACTGAATAAATGGGAAAATAAGGAGCAGAAAGTCATTTACCCATGGCTGCAGCAAAATTGTCTGCCTTTAATTCAAGTCTGAGCTTCCTCCATTTCAAGTATTGTGCTATACTACATATACTAAATACCAAATGTGTTCTACTATAACACTGAATGATATAACAAAAAACACTGTTAATGCACTGTGGATCAGTTCATATTTACTTACTGTAGGATGATGAAAGACAAATTTTCAATAGCTTGTGATGTTGTCATATGTATTGACATTCTTTAAATACAAGCTAGGCATAATATTTGTACATGAACTCTCCAAAGTATGCATATTATGTGCTCATCTGCAACATGTACAATAGAAGTCTATGAAACCAATATTGGATTTAATGATTCACCGACAGGTTTCATGACGTGGACCATCTGTTTGAGTACTAACATAAACTAATCTGGGTTTCAAGCAAAACATTTCCCTCAGCAATACCTCTGTCTAGCCAAACAGCCTTTACAGTGACAGAATGAGATCTCACATCAAAGGCTGATAAAGTCTTTTAGCTGTAGCTTATTGTTCATGACAGAAAGAAAATATGAATGCCATGTTCTCCACACCCTTGTAACGTACTGCAGAGATGATAACTTCCCAGAGTATGGGACACTGTTGGATTGTGTCCAATGGTCCTAAAAACTAATGAAGAGCACAAAATGCATACACTGTCTTTCTACAGCTATGCATATCCTAATTGTCTATGACAATGCATACACTTAATTTCTGAGGTGATGCATATCCTTATTTTCTATAAAAATGCATACACTTATTTTTTACAACAATGCTTACACTTATATTCTGACGTTTAGATGCAGCTTGGGCAGAAAAAAACATAGCTGATAAAATAATACAACTGGTAAAACTGTTGAATGCATTTTTAAAAGGACATTGACCTCTGTTGTGATGATTATAGTCTTAGAAGGACTAATTCTTTGAAATATGGGTATTCTGAGACAAATTTGCCTAACCTGAAAGGTAAAGTTTTGTTTCTGTCAAATCCTTCTTTTGGTAACATGATTTTATGGAGGATGACCCTAGGAAATTCATATATGAAGGCCTGTACCAGATCTAATCAAAAATTATTTAAAGAACTACAGTGATCCATCCCAATAAGGTGTATCTTTGTTTCGCTGTGGCCTTCATAATTCATTTTATTTCATCTTCCCCTCATGATGTCTTGACTGAACAGGGTTGTAAACTGAATTTGCCATCCACAGCACAGTTATCCAGAGTTCAAGAATGATTAACATTCACTACATGGATAGTCAAAGAGGAAATCATTTATTGCCCAGTTGCAAACCTCTATCTTTACATGGATAAAGATGGGTGAGGAGATCATTGTATGATAATATAATGGTGAGAACCAAGGAAAAAAACAGACTTCCAGTGTTGGTATACAAAAAATTGTAGATCCACTGAGCAGGAAAGTCTGAAGGGCAATAACAATGTCACTGTACAGGTAAGACTATGTGTCTAGAAAAGGTTTCATATGGCGTAAGTTGTACAGATGTTTATGCTCATTTATATGTAGCACCTTCCTCCTCTGATGAGTGCTGAATGTTACCCTTGATATTACTTGAAACCACACCGCAAACTGCAGAATTTATATTATGGGGTGTATAACCTTGTTTATAATTATGTTTAACAATATAGGAACTGTTGCAGATAAATTATAGTTATGCACATAGCAAAACTAAACATGTGAGAGACTTTCTAAATGGCTCCACTCTAAGTAATGTTTTCACTTCAGCACTCCCACTGTGAAAAAAGAAATTGCGTCTATATTACAAGATCGAAACTTTAGTTAATTGAATAACTAAAGATCGAACTTGTAATATCGAAATCTAAAAATGTCGAATGGCTGATTCAACCCAGGGAAACACTTCTCTTGGCCGCATCAAAAAAAACCTTTAAATCTGAAATCAAGTGGGGGGGGGGGGCTTTGCCCCAACACCCCCTGCTGTGGGGGGCTGTGCCCCCCACAACCCCCTAACTAAATATACCAACTCCAAGATTGCTTCAAATTGGAGAAAAGGGCATAATCCACATAACGGCCAAGGGAAGTGTTTCCCTGGGTTAAATCAGCTGTTCAACATTTTTAGGTTTCAATATTATAACATCGCTCTTTAGTTATTCGATTAACGAAAGTTTCGATCTTGTAATATAGACCCAAGAAATTGATAGATAAAGGTTAGCAATTTTGCAAATTTTAGTAAAATCCAGTAATCCTGAAAGAAAATAGGCTAAAACAGATGAAGAGAAAACACTGACTAGAAAGAATCCTGCAAAAAGCAATTCAAGCTATTCAGTTCTGTTAAATAAATATGGTTTCCAGTAACTTAAAGAAAAAAAAATAAGTGAAATGTGCTCAGCAATGATTGAAATAAATGAAACATTGAAAGAGTATATCAAATGAAATAACAAAAGGCTTGAAAACACGGAAGAAGCTTTAAACAGCATTTCAAATGACCTAATAAAAATGCAAAATGTGTGAGGCCAAAATGAAGAAAAGGCTGGTTGAGTATGAAATTGCTCAAGAACAGCTCTTTCAAAAAATGGTAGAATTAGAGGACATAGCACATAGAAAAAAAACACTCAGATTTTCTGCTGTACCCGAGAAACTGGAAGGAACAGACTGTGTTCATTTTTATGAAAGCACAAATAATCAACTGTATTGGTACTCCACAGCTGAATTTTTTTTGATTGAAATCAAGTGTATGCTCCAAACCTGGCCATGAGAAAGCAGATAATACCTGTATTAGTAAAGATGCAATCAAACCAACACAAAGAGTTCATCTTGACAAAACATTGGCAGAAGGGCAAAGTATTAAAAATTGGAGACAGTAGAGTGTTTCTGGAAAATGATTATTTACTGTACATTAAGTGGAAGAGAAGCAAATTCATCCCAGCAATTAGGGAATGTTGAGAGGCAGGTGTGAAATTCAAGCTGTTGTATCCAGCTATCTTCAGAATATTTTTTCCAGGAGGATCAAAGTCATTTTTTTATGCAGACAAAAAAACGTTTGTTCCACTGACTCTTTGGTTTTTCAATTCTGATTTTTTTTTTGATGCAGAACAGGCTAAGGAGGAAATACAAAAGTCTGTCCATCAAAATAAACCACCAAACAGAAGGTGACTGCTTCTCATTCTTCTCATGATAAAGTTCATAGATAGATTTTGCCAGTGAAATATTTCCAATATTCCAAAGAAAAATTCTTGAGTAACAGAAAATTAGCACAAGAGTTGACTATAAGAATTGGCAGTAATTTGAACTTGAATAAGACTCCATGATTGAGAGATGGAAGGGAACAGGAAGAAGACCAGCAACATTGAAATTAGTTACAAATGTCAGAGTACAAAGCATCATTCACATTTGTGAAGTCTGACTTTACAAGAAAAAGTGGCTGAGAGAGATTGGACTTTTAGGTTCATAGGTTGGTACTAGGCTATCTGCCCAAAGGCATTTATAAGCGTAGCCAGAATATGTTGGCTTTCGCCGCCCCCTTAGATTAGTTCCCTGTGCCTCTGTCCAGCAGAGCCACTGAAGTGATCCCTGAGGTAAACTTTCTGTTTCCCATCCACTCGTCAGGGTTTCTTTTGAAGAGTGTTAGCGAGGAGCTCTGCCTAATGTAGATTGGGATCTTGTTCCAAAGCATGGGAAGTTCCAGCATGTCCTATTTATTGTTGTGGTGAGGTTTAGATCCCTAGAGCATGTGGCTTGAGGGGATAAGGTTTTCTTTAGGTGGAGCATGTCCATCAATTCTGGGTTGGACATGGCCTTGTATGTCAGGCAGAGATCACCTCTGAGTAGGTGCTATGCAACTGAGTACAACTGGAGTTTCTTCAGTCAAGCTGCAGAGGGCATTTGTTTGAGGCCAGTGATCCTCTTGGTGAGGTACTTCTGTGGTCTTTCCAGCTGTTGCAGGTGTCTTGTAAGGTACATCCCAAATGGGGCACTGTACTCTGTGATGGGTCTGATGAGTGATGAGTAGAGGGGCACAATGACCTCTTTTGATCTGGATGCGAACCCTTTTGTGATTAGGTGGGCCACGTAGAAGGATTTTCTAACCACGTTGGCAATGTGATTATCAAAGGTGAGATTACTGTCTACTTGGGTCCCCAGATCCCTTATTACATCTTCCGTATTTAGGGGACTACCACCTATGTGGTAGTTTGTGGGTACTTTGTTTTTTCCAAAGGGGATGACTATGCACTTTTTGGCATTTAGCTTGAGGCCATGATTTTGACACCAGGTATCCATCTCAGTGAGACCCTTTTGGAGGATGTCTGTGTCAGCCAGAGAATCAATTATAGCCCCTAGTTTGCAGTCGTCTGCAAACTTGGTCAGCCATAGTCCTCCTGTGCTTGCCTGTACCTCTGAGAAGTATATGCCGAACAGGAGGGGTCCTAGGACTGAGCCCTGGGGGATGCCATTTGTAGCTGGTTTAGAGTTGGACCTAGCTCTCGCAACTCTCACTATGTGGGTTCTGTCCATGAGCCAGTTGGCAACCCATCTTGTGATGTAGGGGTTTATGTTCAGGCTGGTGAGCTTGTCTATAATACCAGAATGGGGAATGGTGTTGAAGGCCTTACAGAGGTCTAGGTAGGCTGTGTGTACCACCTTTCCCTCGTCTCTTGGTAACTGTCTCAAAGAAGTCCATCAGGTTTAGGAGGCATGATCTGCCCTTAACAAAGCCAAACTGGGTAGGGTTCAGTGTTTGGCGTTTCCCAATGTCTATGTTAATGAGTTCCATGATGATGTGCTCCATAGCCTTGCAGACCAAGCTAGTCAGGCTTATAGGGTGATAGTTCCTGGGGTCTGTTGTGGCTCCACCTTTGTGGAGCGGAATAAACATTGCTGTGCACTAGTCTATGGGTATGTAGCCTGTGGAGAGGCTGAGTTTGAACAGTGTGTTTAGGTGAGGGGTTAGTTCATCTTTGAGCTCATGTAGGATGCAGCCTGGGACACCGTCCGGTCCCATTGATGCTGTGTTTTTGGCTTTGGAGAGGGCTGTTTTAACCTGAGTGTCTGTGATTTCAGGGACTCTACATTCTTCTGGTATGGTTATGGGCCCTTTTGAGGGTGAGAGGCGGGGTGAAGTTTGCGCTGAACCTGTCTGCCAGGATGTTGGCGATATTGGTCAGTTCAGTGTATTTTGTGCCATTCTGCACTAACTCTAAGCAGATCTGAGCATTGCCGCTTAGATTCTTGACATAGCTAAAGAATGCCTTGCAGTTATCTTTGGAGTCCTTGGCAATTTTTCTTTCAAAGCTCGTCTTCGATGATTTTATGAGGGATCGTAGTTTCTTGCTGATACTCATCAGGGATGTCTTCCCTTCTTGGGATTTTACTCTTTTCTGTACTAGTTTGTATTTCCACTCAGGTACTGTCCAGTACTTCCCTGCTTGGCTACAAAATATAAATCCTGCTTTAAGGGAAGGTCGCCTTACTTGGTGTGAACGCACAGACAAGGTCAACTCCATAGTCCCACTACTACCATAAAGCTCGACCAAGGTTAATAATTCCTGTAATTAAGCATAAATAAACCTATATTTATCTCAGCTAAAGCCAAAATACTGGGTTCACTAACACAGCAGTAAACCCCATAGTCATAGCCAAATAAATCTACTCCCTGGATAATACCAGCAGAAATTGTAGCCTGCATGGACAATAGAGACAGGGTATAGTCTGGTGCTTAATGAACCAAACTGATGAAAACAGGTCCCTCTACGCACACACTTCATTCAATTAACTCACTCTATTCACTGGCCCTTGAAAGTCCGAGGCAGGTATAGCCCCACTCTGCTTCACCCTCGCTTTGCTCGGGCTCGCTACGCGCCCCACCCTGCCCCCTTATTCCACCCGCCCCCACTACTTCCACATTTATAGCTACTAAGCCATACCCCCACTTCCTTTCCAACCTACATAGCTTTCTCTCTATCATCTCCCTCCCCGTCCCACCACTTTAAAGATTAATCACTACCACTCCTTCAAAGTATTTACCCACATCCTTAGACAAAGAATACCATTCCACGCACCATGTCAAAGCCAACCTATAAAATCCTCCCCCTCATCCTGCCGCTCATAATTATACCATACTTCCTAACTAGCTATGAACATCTGCCATTTTCGGGCTTCCACTATACAAAATATCAAACCAGTACCCCCTCACTTCCACTCATTGCTGAACTCTCCCCCTACTATACAACCCCAAAAACTACAAATTCCAACAACCTGTATCTTAATAAATTGTACCAAACAACCCCAAAATCCAAACATGGTCTAAAACTACTAATTAAAGTCCTGAGACTACTAGCTTACCTAAGAAAAAACATAACCAAAGATGGAGACATCCATCCTAATCCAGGCCCATCCTCAACTCCAGATTCTACCAGCCCTCCACTCTCCCACAGAATGGCTAACTCCCTTCTAATTTGCCACTTAAACATAAGAAGCCTAAGCAACAAGGTACATAACCTGCATGCTGTGTTAGCAACCTACCTCCCTGACATAATGTGTCTATCAGAAACCTGGCTTAAGCCATCAACCAAAGATAATGAAATCCTGCCACCAGGGTTCAATATACTCAGGGTTGATCGCATAAAGAAAAGGGGAGGTGGGATAGCTGTCTTATACAAAAGCACACTTAACATCATATTTAATCCCAAGCAAGCACCCCAGGTCTCCAATACGGAAATACTAGCTCTAAAACTACAACTAAACAATCAAAAAAGCATAAATCTAATTGTGATCTATATCTCCCCTGGGAATAATTTGGAAACAATGGAGATCATTCTAAACTGGATAGCTAACAACTACCCTCAAGAAACTATTGTTCTGGGCGATGTTAATATTGACTGGAACCAATGTTCTGCACAATCCAACCCCATCTTTATAAACCTCCATGGATTCTCACAGATCATATCCTCCACCACCAGACTAGGAAATTCTAACCAAAGAGAGAGTATTCTTGATTGGATACTCACCAACAGCCACCCCATAAGTATATGTCTGGGACTCTCCCCAATGATCTTAGTGATCACCTGATCACATACATTATGAAAGACAAAACCATCAGCGCTAGTTTGCCTATCTATAGGTCAGTCAGAACCAAGAAAAACTTTGAGCCAACAAAATTTCACATGGAACTCAAATCCTGTAACTGGTCAAAGCTAAAGTACCTTCCCCTAGATGAGGCAGTGTCATTCTTTAATAACACATTCCTTACCATACTTGACTCTCATGCTCCAAAACGGTCTCTCAAAATTAAAACACAACTAGCACCCTGGCTAACAACAGAGTCCAAATCTAAAATAACAATTAGAGATAAAGCATGGGATAAATGGCGTACTACCAAGTTACCCCTAGATCGCATGAAATTCCAACAACTAAGAAACGAGACTAAAAAAGCCATCACACTTGACAAGAAAAACTACTTTTACCATCTGCAACATAAACACCAAAATAACCCTCAAAAGTTCTGGGCAGGTTAAATAAACTTCTCCAACCAGGCAAATCCTCCACTCCTACCCCAGGAACATTATGCGATAAAGGCCAAGAAGAAGTAGCAAATACCTTTAATACTTTCTTCACAGAGACCATTCAGTCCTTAGCTAACCAACTATTTCCTCCCTCCTCCACATCAAAAAATGCTACACCCAACTCGCTACTCTCTTTTAACCTCCAACCTGTGTCCACATCCTTTATCAGATCCCTATTGAAAAAGCTAAAGCCAACCACCCTTTCTGCTGATCTACTCCCAGCGGAATATCTGCAAATAGCTGCAGATGTCATAGCCTACCCTATCTCGATCCTAATTAACAGAACCATAACCGAGGCCACAGTCCCCTCAATATGGAAAATATCCTACGTTATACCACTCCATAAAGGCGGCTCTTCCACAGAACTATTAAATTACAGACCAATAGCCATACTATCACCACTTGCCAAAATTATGGAAAAGTGTGTGTACAACCAACTAATGTCCTATCTCACCCAGAACAAACTACTAACCGACTCTCAACATGGATTTAGACCCCATCACAGTACGACCACTGCCCTCCTCTCTTTTACCGAAAAAATTAACCATAACCGGAATAACAAAAAAATATCCTCAGCTCTCTTTCTGGACCTGTCAAAAGCCTTCGACATGGTAAACCACCAGCTACTTCTCCACACTCTGAAAACCCTGCATCTAGAAAATGCAGCTCTTGACTGGTTTCAAGCCTACCTCACTGGAAGACAACAAGCAGTACTGTGGCAGAACAAACTCTCTTGCCTGTTACCAAATACCATAGGAGTTCCTCAAGGCTTCATATTAGGACCTCTTCTCTTTTCAGTCTTTATAAATGACCTCCATACAGTTATCCATGAAGCCACCTGTATTCAGTATGCAGATGACTCAACCCTAATATGTTCCATTGCCTCTCTAGAAAACCTACTATCTACAACCCAGCACAGTTTTACTACAGTCGAAAACTGGCTCGCTGACCATCACCTGATCTTAACCCAAATAAAACCAAATTACTTCTCTTCTACCCAACGAATAAACCATCTACCACACATTTTACTATACAATCCAACAATGGGACCATCATCTCCCCAGACTCCTACACAAAGCTACTAGGAGTAAACATTGACAATAAACTTAGATTTGATATGCATATCAACCAAACCATTAAATTAGTAAAAAAGAAACTTGGGTCCTTATACAGGATAAAAACCTTCCTAACCCCAACTGCCAGAGCGGCCACTGCCTGCTCACACCTTCTCTCTACCCTACTATGTGCTTACTAACCTCAACAAATCTGACCTAAACAAACTCTCATCCTGTTATAATCATATTGCCAGACTTGTAACTGGCTTGCCCTACAGAACACACCATTGCATTAACCTGAAAAAACTTGGCTGGATAGAACTTCCAAATCTTCTCCAGCTGTACCTACTCATAGAAGCATTTAAAATCCTTAAACAACCTGAGAACACCCCTGCTCTGAAAAATATAATAATTCCTTACACCAATCTAAGCTGCCTTCATTCGCAAATAGACTCCTTGTCCAAACAATTAAATCTTACAACCTAGGAGGTGACACTCTGTTTGCCAATACCATTGGAAAAATATGGAACTCCCTCCCCAACAACCTCATGCTTATAACTTCACTAGTTCAATTCAAAAAGAGTCTAAAACTCCATTATAAGTCACATTGGCTTTGTCCTTGCACAAACCCAGACTAGCTCCTTGACATTAAACCAAGCCCATACTAGTTATTAGTATAATCCAATCCCAAAAAGAACAACCTAGAGAGGGGATATCTAACATCAAAAAGAACATTGTATCTTAGCCAAATTCTAAGCTATAATTTGTCCTAATGACCTTGCTAGCATGTTTTTAAAGTACTGTATAATGAACTGTAGTATTCTGTTTGCTAGAGCATGGTAGTTTATGATAGTATGTAAATTGCTTTTTTTTTTCTTTTTTCATTTTCTTGTTCATCTTAAACTCTGTTATGTAACTATCTGTCATTGAGACTCTGTTGGAGCTTTTCTCCCTGGGCCTCCGCTGAAAATGGACATGTATTCAGTCGGACTATCCTGGTCAACAAATGTAAAATAAATAAATAAAAATAGTTTCCTCCTTCTATTGTATAGCTTGTTTATGGCAGGAGTCCACCAGACTGGTTTCCTTTTCTTGGAGGAGTGAGTCTTGGTTTTGCTTGGGATGGCACGATCCATGCATTCTTGTAGCTGACCGTAGAATGCATTAGTAAAGGATTTTGCAGCTTGGAGTTATCCTTCAGAATGGGGGCATTGAAACTTTCCACCTTGGTCTTAAGTAACGTGAAGTTTGCTTTTGAAAAGTTTTTCACGGCGGTTTTCTTGTCTGGGGGTGGGGGCAGAATATGGATATCCAAAGTGATTTGTTTATGGTCAGATCTAACCAGCGAGGGGTTGACCTCTGGTATGGATCACCGGTCGCCCATGTTGGTGATGACCAAGTCCAATATGTTGTCACCTCTGGTGGGAGTGTTGACCAGTTGAACCAGGGTATTTGAGTTTATAAATTCTAGGAAAAGTTGGGCAAGGGAGTTAGTACTTGAGTAGTTCTCCCAGTTAATGTTTGGGTAATTGAAATCACCCAATATTACGGTGTTTGGTAGGACCTTTAGGTTTCCCAGTGTTTTCAGAAATGCGGAATGGGGGTCCTGTGACATTGTAGGTGATCTGTAGCAAGCTACAATTTGAATTGCAGTTTTGCCCATTGTTAGTTGCACGTGGATGATCACTGAAGAATCATGCTGTGCCACTAACCTGGAGATGTGGGTATCCTTGATGAATATGGATATGCCCCCACCTTTTGTATTTTGGTTTGGGTTCTGTGGCTGAAATGTATGGTATGAGTTGTAGCCTGGTAGTGCTGGGGTGCTCTCTGGAGCCTTAAACCAGGTTTCTGTTACTGCACATATATCAATTTTCTCCATACTGAGGAGTGCCTCGAGTGCATGCATTTTGAGGTTTAGACTTCTGGCATTGAGTAGCATTGCCCTCAGTTTTTTGTTACTTGTGCTATTTATGGCAGTGGGTTTGTCTTTTGAGCCTTGCCTAAAAAAGGCACTTTGAGAATGGCAAGAGCCTTGGCCAGTATTCGAAAGTCTAAGGGTGACAGGTGCAAGCCATCTCTAGCGAAGCAGCGTAGCTTGTCAAGCATGTCATCCCAGGTGGACAGACATTGGTTCCCCTTTGAATGATGCCAGAAACTTAGCCAATTGTTGAAACTGAGAATTTTTTCTTTATACCGTGGTATCGTTCTTGGTGAGGGCAGGATATTACTCAGGGTCAGGGTCATACCGGCCTGGGCTACGTGATCAGAGAGCTCTTCCATGTCTCTCTTCATGTAGTAAAGGGAGGTATGGCTCAGGTCATTCACACCAATATGGACAATAACATAGTCATATTTGTACTTGTTCTGGACTGACCATGAGTGCTTGTGTTATGTGGCGGATCCTGGCACCCGAAAGGCAGCTAACAGTAACCCTCTCCTTATTCAGCCTAGTGAGTGGGACGTCAGTGTGCCTGACTATAGAGTCACCTATTACTAGTATGTTGGGTATGTTATTTTGCCTAAAGGGCTGTGATTGCATGGCACACTGGTTTTGTGAGGTATGTGTGTCATGGTTTGTGTTGGGGGGGTGGAGTTTGCTTGGATGTTTGCTTTGGAGATCTCTGTTGGTTTTGCAGATTTTTATTTAGATCCTCCGAGTATGTTTTCATGTATTTATGTGTGTTTTTTGCCGGGGCTGGTTTAATGGGTCTATGTAAGACTGGTGGTGTGATGCAAGTATTTCCCTTCTCCTCTTGACTGTCTGATCCAGTCTTGGGTTGAGAGGGCTTAGCCTCTAGTTTGGCTGTATAACTGCATCTCTTGCATGTATTACTGTTTGGTGGTAGGAGGAGGGGGTTGTGTGTGTACATGAGGCAGTTGTAACATTGCCTCAAAATGCCCAGATTCACCAGTTGGACTGGAGAGTACACCTGAAACTGCCCTTTGGGCATGCCTGGATAGGTACAGTGAACTGTTTTACTGGATGGCTGGTAAAGTCGAATAGAGAGCCTTGTCCTTTTGTACAGTACAGGAGGGTCTAGTGCTTGCTATAAGTTTTGAGCAAGTGCCGGGCTGAGAAATGAATGGCTTGAGTGCTAAAGTTGAAATTTTGTCTAGTTCCAAGGGAAAAATTAAAGGAGAGACTTTGTGGAGCCGGGAATAGTTTTACCCTAGCTAACCAGTGCTGCCCAGCATGCAAAACCGGGTAAATATGGCATATATAGTAGGGAAAAGAAAGAGATAGAAATTAGCCCAAAATGGCCAATAAATTACTAATTTCTGGGCTGAAACCACACCTCCAGGGACAGATAGGCTGCTCAAAGCTCCCCTCTCTCACAGGTGAACAGAGAAACGTCCAAGTAAGTATCCAAATAAGGTATGGGCAAACACAGAGATTTGTAACACAGCCCTGAATTCAGCACTAACCTGAAAACTGGACTATACTAGCTTAGAAAGGTGGGAAGCTAGTATATGTACATATATATATATATATATATATATATATACATATATATTTGTTTTTGTTTTTTTTTCAGAAAATAAAGCAGATACACTCAAACAAAAACAGTTTAAAAACACAGAAAAGGATACTTATTGCTATATATCGCAGATCAGATTTGTAGTCAATGCCCCCAGTAATAAAGTAGGAAAAAACACAAATACAGTAAAAGCAGATGAATAAAGTGCAATATATATATATATATATATATAAACAATAGAAAACAAACAAACTGACTTAAACAAGTTACCAAATTAACCAGAAAAAAGCTCAAAACTGAGCCCTGTTCCAGCAGTCTTCAATCAGACAAGTTCTAACTGCACACCACTGCTTACTAGGGTGCAGAGGAACCTTCTCTAAAAAAAGATGGCCTGGATCAGTGCTACAAGTTATACAAACAAAGCTAGATTCAGCAGACCTGAACCGGGTCTATGCTACAGCAAAAAGGTGCACCAATTTCAGAAATAAACAGTTCAAATAAGCAGTCACAATAAGCCTGTGACCAGAAATTCTCAGCTCAGAAGGGCAGAATCCAGCCTCTCTTCTTACAAGAGTGCAGACCACAAACGTTCTTAATTTAGAATAACTGGCCTGAAGCCCAAGTGCTTAAGCCAGAACTAATTCACTTTTAGAATAGCAGACACTGGATCTTCAATCAGCAATTCCCAGCTTAGAAGGATGTAAGCTACCTGTTCTGCCACAACAGTGCAGACCACAAGCCTTCTTAATGTAAAACAGCCTGTATGAAGCCCAAGTGCTTAAACCAAAAGACTTAGAATAACAGTTACAATTTAATCAGGCTACAACCAAGCAGTAATAAATGCAGCAGAATAAATAAAATTAAGTACTTTTAAGAAAAGCAAAATAAAGTAGGAGGAAACACAAATACAGTAAAAGCAAATGAATAAAGTGCAATTTTTTTTTTTTTGCTGAGTTGGTTAAACTTGGGGGACTGAAAAGTATATACCTTACTTCATGTTATTAATGTTTGAAAGGACACTAAAAGGAAAAAAAAGAAACTATAAGTAAAACATTTTTTTATCCTAAGAATTTTTCTATAAAAATTTCATGATATAAATTGCACGTTATATAGTAAAACATTTTCAGTAATTGTTGTATGTGATAAAGATGGTAAAGAAAACAAGTGTTTTTTTCTCTTTTACTTTTAAAAAATGTAGGCATTACAATGTAAACAGAGAGAAAAGATGGACAAAAGCATGCTGGAGATCAACATTAAACCAAATACCCTATTTCTGGGAGACTTTAACGACCCCTCGATAGACTGGGAACATATACTGCCTCATACTCACAGGCACAATTCCTCAACTTTATTAACAAAAATACCCTTAACCAAATAATGCACACACTAACTACATGTTCAAAAATACTAGACCTGGTACTCACCAACATGGGAGAGTGCTACACTTCTTGCCCCCAAATGTCATATCCTTACTGGTGAGGTTGGACCACAAAGCTGTCTCCTTCAAAATAAAAATCAATTCAGTAATCCCAGTAAAGCCTGTAACAGTTAGGAACGATTCCAAAACAAATTACACTCTATTAAGCAATAGTTTAAATTCAGTGTCCCTCCCAATCTGGAATTCATAACAGCCTATGTGGGATTGTTCACAGAGACTCTGTACAACCATGTAAACAGTTGTATAGAGGCCATTGTACCTACTAAAAGTAAACAAAAAAAAAAACTCTAAAAGCAAACCTCACTGGTGGAATCCTAATATATAACAAAAGAAAAAAAATCAAGGCTAAAATCAGAAACAGCAACTCCCATAATGATAGGAGCTCTCTAACTAAATTAAACAGGAAACTATGAGGGCAATTAACTCCAACAATGCTAAGTATGAGGTCAAGATAGCCTCACAGGCTAAAGACAACCACAAGGTCTTCTACAGCTATGTCTGAAACCTCAAAAGCAGCAAGTATTAGTGTATTGAACTAATGGTCAATGATGCCACCTTCACTAAGCAGACCAACCCCAGAAGCTGCAAACCTATTAATCTAACTAGTCTGATATGCAAAGCCATGGAATGAATTTGGGCATCGCAATGGTGCAGTGGTTAGCATTGTCACCTCACAGCAAGAGGTTCTCCAGTTTGATTCTCATCTGGGGTGCCTTCTGTGTGGACTCAGCATGCCCTTCCTGCATTTGTGTGGGTTTCCTCCCACATTCCAAACACATGCTTCTGGAGTGTTTCTTCCTGGGCCTCTGCTGACAATGGGCTCTGTCCCAGTCAGACTTTCCCAGTAAACAGATGTTAAATAAATTAAATAAATAAACTTATCAAGGAAATGATCAACAAAGACATAGGCAACCTTCAGACACTGGACCCAACCTAGTTTGGCTTTGTCAAGAGAAGGTTGTGCCTACTAAACCTCGTGGACTTCTTTGAGAAAGTCACCAAGGAAATGGATAAAGGGAAAACTATGCATATTGCCTACTTGGGCCTGGCAAAGGCATTCGATAAAATACCCCACTCAGGTATAGTTGACAAACTCACTGAACCAGGCAACAACCCCTACACCACTCAATGGATTGCCAGTTGTCTCACAAACAGGACACAGGAGGCTAGGATTGGGGATACCACCTCCACTAAGAGACTGGTCATCAGCCATTATTTTAGGGCTTCATGTTGGGACCACTCCTATTTTTGGTATCTACTTCTCAGAGGTAAAGGCTTGCATCAAGGGCATTTCACTGACTAAGTTTGCAGATTACTGGAAACTGGGAGCTATCATAGATTCCCCCATGACACAAGCATCTTACAAGATGGTGTGACATAGAGAAATGACTGGTGCTAAAATCAAGGAATAAAACTCAATGCCACAAAACACATTATAATGCCTTTTGGGAAAACTGCCTCCAAGGCTAATTACTCCATCAATAAGACACCCTTAACAGTTGACCCACTTGTCAGAGATCTGTGATCATATGTAGACAGTAATTTGGCCTTTGACTTAAATGTGGCTAATGTAGTAAGAAAATCATTCTATATTGCCCAACTTATAAGTAAGGCCATGGCATCCAGGTCTATCGAAGTCATAATGCCTCTTTATTTGACCCTTATCAGACCCATCATTGAGTATAATACCCCCTTCAGCATGGACCTGACTAGAATTATGCAACAGTTGGGATGCCCACAAAGGTTCTTTACCAGAAGAATCCAAGGAATAAACACATTGTCCTACATTTACTGCCTTAAAGCACTGTCTCTACAGTCTGTCTCCTACAGGGTAGTGATAGGTGATCTATGCCTGGCATACAAGGCATCCTTGGATCCAGCATTGATGGACCTTTTCTACATATTCAAGAAGAAACAGCATCAGAACCACTAGATCCAATGATTTAAAGTTTTGCCTGTAACATAAATAAGACATGTTGACAAGACAGATATGTATCTCAGGGGATCCCCATACTCTGGAACAGACTACATATCCATGTGAAGAAAATCCATCCTAAACCCTAATTAAGCATAACCTTGACCAATGGATGGGAAACTGGAAATTCACCGCAGCTCTGGCCTTCATGTTTCTGATAGACAGAGACAGACAGTAATGCCCAAACTAACATGCCTTCTACCACATAACCTTTAGAAATTTCTTAATATATCCACACCTAATTAATGCCCATATTACATAGGGACACAACTGGGTTGGATTGCATGACTAGGCTTAAAAAGGCCCTGGTGGTTATTAGACTAGTATGTAACTATGACCTATGAGCTTAAGTTAATAGGCTGCAATATTGAGTAGTTGGGGTGGGGGATGGGGTGCAAAAATGCATTGATTATAATATATGTAGAGTTGAGATATTGTCGCTTCCTTTTGCATAGGTGAAAGTCTTGATTGATGCCTTTGGCTTAATCTAATAACAAGTGTCTTGGGTAAACATGGGGGGTTTAAAAGTAAGAGAGCACTGTGAATGTAATGAAAAGCTTTCCTTCAGCAAATAAATGTTCAGTGTGAGTTAAGAAGTCTGCAGCTGAGGGCAGATGTACATTCTATTCTTATATTTCCATGAAGACAAGCTGACTACAGGTCCAGGCAATATGTCTTGATAGGTCTACATATTCTTTGCTGAGAAAAATGTAAAATTAAAAGGTACAAGGGAAAGCAGCTTAATAAAAAATACAGTTTGAAATGGAGGTGAATAAGAGATAGCAGCTTTTCTTGTACCTATATACTTCCATGCAGATACTAGAACAGTGTATAATTTAGTTTTATTTAAAGATAGCCAGTGCACTATTTCTTAAGACTAACAGTTAATGTTTTCTGAAACCATACAATCTGTTTTTCACATCTGGGAGAGGAATAAATATCAGACAAGAACAGACAGTAATCAGTGTAAGTAGGAACACAGGCTGTAACATGCACATTAGCATGGATAACCATAATTATTGGTTAGGTAATGACCATGGGTGGAGATGCTGATTTGGGACAATTGTTCCTATAAGAAGGGTTAACTTCATTATTTGAAGACATGCATAGTTTTGTGTGTTTATTTTAAGTTAATAGGTTCTGGGGGTAGTCTGTTTTTTTTTTTTATTGAGGGTGTTCATGAAAACAAAAAATTCATGTAAAATGTGACACAGGTTTAAATTGAGATAAGAAACAACTGTATAAAGGATCAACTTACCAAACATTAGTGGGTGCATGTAACACAGAATATGGAAATAGACATTTAAAAAGCTGTCATATATAAGAGGTTGGAATAATACATTTTTATCATAATGACTACACTATCCACATTATTTTGTAATGTGAATGGCCTCATGCATATAAACAAAAGGTAAGAATACTGAATTATATATAGAAATGCAGCATGCAAATAGCAACACTACAAGATACATATTTAGAAAGAAATAAGCATGCAAATTTGATAAAGAAAGGATTTCAGGATGGATATTGAGCAGAGCATCAGGGGCAAAGGAAAAGAGAAGTACTTATACTAATTACTAGAGAAGCTCCAATAGTGACAGTAGAGAAAAAAAAAACAATGACAGATTTGTGGTAGCAGTGGGCTACTGGCAAGTGCCGAGGATTATGCTGGCATGTATTTAAATTACCCCTCAAACTGCTATTATGGATCCTAAGAAAATTTTGGAAGAAATTATTTGCTTTCAGCAGGAAATATTACTTATAGGTGATGATTGGAACTTGATTTCTAACAGTGAGGATGTATCCAGGGGACCCAGGTGGGAAAATACAACAAAACAGGATAGACTTCTGAAGAAATTTATGAAATTATTTGGCATGGAAGATGTGAATTCAACTGTGGGAACTTGAACAGAACTTACATATTACTCACCAAGGTAAATAACTGGGATAGACTAGACAGAAACTTTATTCATAAAAAAGTGTGCATTTAATTGAAAGCTTCAACTCACATCAAACACCTGTTTCTGACCATGTATCTATAACAACTAAGATAAAATTACAGGGTAATGAAGTGAAAATTAGACAATGGGGCTTCCTCACCTGACCATTAAAAGAAAGGAATTTAGGGAATTAGAAGTGGAAATTATATTCAAGAGTTATTAGGGAAGATAGAAATTTCTTCAGAAGTTATAGCTAGTGAGATGGATAAAATGAAAGTGGAGTTTAAAATATGGTAGAAACATAAAAAAGAGAGATAGTTAACAATTAAGATTTAACTAGAGGGGCTGACAAAGGTTAAAGTACTGCAAAATCAGGGAAATTTCACAGAACAAGATGAGGTGCAACTGCAGAGTGATAAAGAGAAAATAACGGACTATCTAGATAATGCACAATTATATTCTGATAATAACTTCAAAGCACAAAAACTTTTAGTACAATGACTTATGCAACAGAAAGTAGAAAGGGTCATTGCCAAACTTAGGAAGCCTGTAACAACAAAAATAACTATAGATCCTGTAGAGGTATAAGATATATTTATGAAATATTGAGAACTATGGAGATCAAGAAAAAGCACAACTGGAAATATTTATGGAAGCCTTAAGTATCCCAAAGTTAGAGGCAGATGAAGCTCAACAAATAACATTTAACATAGGAGGAGATGAGATAAAAATGGTGACATATAATCAAGCTGCAAGAAAATCTCCAGGAATAGATGGCATTCCTGTAGAATTTTGGAAGCTAAGACGGATGAAAGTCAGGAAGCTTTTGTTTAACAGTATTTTAAAAGGTTGGGAAGCAGCAACATCCTGGAAGAAGGCTGGGGTGACTATAATACCTAAACTCAGTAAAGACCCATCAGACCCAGCTTCACATAGGCCCATTTTTATTTTAAAACCACAATTATAAAGCATTTATGTCTATAAATAGCTAAACAAATGGCAAAAGTGTTGCCACTGTTAATAGATAAGGATCAACATGGTTTTGTAGAGGGGAGGTAAACATATGACAACATTAATAGAACAATGATGATCCACAGGGAAGCAGAATGTTAGAAAATACCTTTGTTGTTGGTGAAGCTTGATGCAGGCAGAGCATTTGACAGAGTAAGCTGGGATTTTATCAGTACAGCAATGGAAGCATTTGCATTCCCTGATACCATAATAAGGTTAATTAGGAGGCTTTATCAGGGATGAAGGGCAAAAATTAAAGTAAGAGGGTTCCTCTCTGGTAAGATATGTCTGAACAGAGGAACCAGGCGTGTGTATCCTCTTTCCCCTTTGTTATTTGTATTATATTTGGAGCCACTGGCAAAGCAAATAAGGGACTCAGAAATTCAAGGACACAGATGGTATGGTAATCAAAGAAAGATGGCATTAACTGCAGACGATATTATTTTGTACCTGATAAAATCAGAAATGGACATCTCAGTGTCGTGGAACATTTTGAGGCAGTTCCAAATCTTTTTAGAATTTAAAATTAATTAAGATAAAACAAAGACTATAGCAGTAAACTATGTACCCACAAATGAACTGGTGTGGCAATACTCATATAATATTTATGGAGATACTATAAAATGAAGTAGTTAGGAGTATGGATGAAAAGCATTTTGTTATGGCAGCTAAGGATATTTGGGAAGAGGAAGAGACCAATCAAAAGATAATAGAAAAGCTGAGAAACTGGAAACTCTTCTTTACTGATATGGATAGCAAGATGCAAGCAGTGAAAATGTTTAAGTCACTTTAGTTTCATATGCAGGTCAGATATACTTTTATCAACCAGAGGAGAAGTTGTTGATGTCAATTAATAAAAAACTGAAAGATTTTATCTAGGAGGGGAAGAGAGCAAGGGTCAAGTGGGAAAAGCTGAGTCTTCAAATAGAACAAGGATGATTAGGATTACCTGGTTTGAAGGGATATTTTTAAGCTATACAGTTAAGGAGCATATGCATAACACAAGCAGAAATGTAAAATTCAGAGTGGAAATTGATGATGATGAAGCAGAAAGAATTCAAGAAATAAGGAAAGAGTGGATTTTGGATGCAAATCCTTAAGGAGAATAACAGCAGCCATACAGAATATTATATTCATAAAGTAGCAGAAAGTATGCGATGAACTAAACCACTGTAAGAATGGAGAAAGGAGATTTTGCCAATAAGATGACTGCATTTAGGGGTACAGAGAATAGGCAAAGCGGGGGCTGAAACTTAGTGGTGAAAACTGACAAAGGAATTCAGGTACTGTGAGCAAATAACTAGAAAGGAAGAGGAAATAGAATGGGAAGAGGCCAATCAGACATTTTCACTGCAGGCAAGAGACTGCCTTCTTTATCAGGGACTGATATCAGAATATAGGCAAAGAGAAAGGGATAAGGGAATATTAAGTGAAAGACCTGCTCTAGTAAAGTTTTTAATTGAATCTAGAACAGAAGCTGCTGTTAAAAAGGGATAATTGGTAGGGCATATAAATATTGCACAATAACTACAGGAATTAATCAGTGGAAGTTAGAAAAAAATGGGAAGACAGATATGATAAGCAATTCACAAGGAAACAATGGGTTATCAAATATGCAACAAAGTCCAGAAAATTTAGGATTATTTTTTTCTTGGAAGTGTTTGTATAGGTATATTTCTACCCCAAGCAGACTCCAAAAAATTTTTCCTCAGGTAGATACCAAATGATGGAGTTGTGATGGGAAGAAATAGTTAACTGGGAACATATGTTTTGGGAGTGGAAAGATTTGGCAAACTTTAAAAATACTCTTTAGAGTACTCTGTCAGAAATATTGGGTGAACAAATGGGTGTAACTAGGGAAATTATTTTTTTGAGCTGAGATATAGGATCTCAATTGCCTAGACATAGTAAGGCCTTGTTAAGTTTAATTCCACTGGCTGCCAAAAAAGTAATTACTAGAAAGTGGAAATCAAAGTCTAACCAACTGTATTTGAAGTAATGAATATTGTAACAGAGATAAAAGAACTGGAAGTGGGATCTTTAAAAAAGGGTAGCAGCACACTACATACAAAAATTGGATATTGTGGGAACAATACTTGCAGGATGATGTTTTGAAGAAGAAAGGAGGTTTAAGGGAAGGCAAAAATCGATCAGTGTATGTAATGTTGGATTGATGCTAATTATACAAAAGAATATATGTGCTGTATAATGTTTCCAACTGTGAACTTATTAATATAATGTATGTTTGCCTATGTCTATGATAAATGAATAAAGGTGTTTAAAAAATAAACTAAACGTGAATGAGCAAATGTATCCTTGTTAACAGCAGATTTAATGTTGTCTGGCAATAACAGGTTGGCATCTGAAATTTTTCCAATCTACTAAACTCCTCCCCTTTACCCATATATCACTACCTTGGGATCTACCTCTCCATATTTGTGGTATGCCATGCAAAGCATGTAAAGACATAAAGATAGCCATCCAGACTAAAACAAATACGAGCAGATATGTTAATGAGGCTGGACATTCTCATCCATATCTGTCATTATAAGAATTATATCATTTTTGGACTTGGCATGAGGAGGACCACCTTCATTACCAGCAGCATAGAGTCCTAAGCTAATCTCTGGGTAACCTTCTTACTGCAAACATACCTCTAATGTCTATGGCCCTGAAGGAAGGCCTAGATCTGAATATCATATCCTGCTTATAGTGTATCTTTTAAAAGTATTTAGTGAGGGTCAACCAGCTGCTGTACAAATAACGTTGAAGGCTATACAGTGCTGTATGTATAAGCCCAGAGATTAAAGAAGAAAGTAGCTTCTTCTGTGTCTAGGAACATAGGAGCAATAGTAGATAAGTGATCATGAGGACTGTAAGATAGCTAACCATATACATCTACACCTAAAAGTTTGTACCTCCCTTTTCCAGCAGTTAATAGTGTTCATCTCCTAAACTGAGCAGGGCTGTAAATATCAGACTTGTTGGAAATTTGTATATACTTGTCCAATCATCAAGACTAGGCAAATCATTAAAGCCTAGTGAGTGACGCATACAGACAATTTTGCAGTTACATTTTATTGATGCCTCTAGGTGTCTAATATAGTCTGCTCATATTTGCATTAATAATTCTAAAAATCATGTTGCATACAAGCTACTGAAAGGTGTAATCTTAAAGCTTATATATTAGGCAAGGCAGCTTCACTGATATTTGACCTCTGTCTAGTGCAACCAAAGAGATATTAATTGTTGTACATATACTATTTATTGATATTGTCATAAACTTCATATTTTTTTCTAAATATCTCAACAACTATGCAACACAGACGCAACTGCATTGCCTCGCATGAAAGCTCACAGAGGGTCAAACAAAATGCTGCTGACATTATTTGCATATCTTGGTAGTGAGAAATGGTAAGCTTTTTACAAAATATTACAAAATTATAATTTAGTGTGTTTATTATAACTTATAAGATCCAGTTTATGACCTAGACCCTAATGATCACTACCACTGTAAAGATTTGCTTGTATTGAACAGTCTGTCATTTACATTTCTTTAGTAACCTTTATGGCTCCAGAGACATGAATCTTTGCTTGAAGTGTGAGGACATATCTTGATTTTGTCCAAAAGTTTAGGATTCTTTCAGTGGAAGTGAGACTGCAAACCTGCAGAACTCCACAGGAATTAATTAATTAAAAATAGTCAAAGTAGTACTTTGTTTGAACCTATAGTGGTAACTAATTCCACAGACAGTGAATGAGTTGAGTTAGGAAACTATCTCTCCAACAAATCTAGTTTATTTGTTGGCATAGATTCATGTGCCATTTAGGTGCATAGTGGAGCTGTAGAGTTTAAAAAGAAAAACAGGAGGTCAAATATGATTGGGCAGGATACTTTGGAGCAGGTTGAAGACTACTGAGTATAAGAAGAGTTGTGCTAACATGAGGGGATAATTGAAGGATTTATGATCTTTAATTTTCTTGGAAAGGTATTTTTGGGGACTTTCAGATGAGCATTATATTTCAGTTTATACAGAATAAAAAAAGCATTATATTCAATGATGTGTCTCATAAGGGAAGAGCACAGTGGTAGGATGACCTCTTTGCCTCCTGATGATATTGCCTTGGAAATTAACTGGGACAGATGGAATGTCTTCCTGACTACGGTAGAAAAATGATTATATAATTAGATAGAGTTGTCCACATAAGTACCCTGCTCTCTCATCACAGTGTGTGTCAGAAGAGAAGTACCATTTATAACATATGAGTTCTGAACAGCTTTTTTATGGTGCACTTTTCTTGAGACCATTTTCAGTACACCATGTGTGTGTGTGTATTCTAGTGCTTGCTGGAGCTGTTGAGTATTGGTGGGTGAGCATATAATAGCACCCAGCTTGCAGACTTCAGCAAACTTGGTCAACCACACTCCTATGATATCTGAATGAATGCCTACAAAATAAATGTCAAACAGGAAAGAGCCTAGCATTGATCCTTGTCATATCCAACCAGTTATAAATTTACTTTCAGACAGGTTACCGGCAATTTTTGCAACCTGGGATCTGTTGCGTAGCCAGTTTTTAATCCAGAGATAGCATTAAGGTTTACATTAAGTTTGTCAACATTTTTAACAATATTAGCATGGGGAATATTGTCAAAAACCTTGAACAGATCAAGATAGCAGTGTGCCCTGAGTGACCACTATCCAAGGCTCTGTAACCTTTTTAAAGAAGCTTACTAGGTGTAAGAGACAGGTCCTACCATTTGCAAAAACAGTTTTTCTTACGTGATGATCAGTTAAGTTGTCTTTGTCTGCATAAATGAGTTGTGCTATAATTTGCTCCATGGCTTTACATATAAGGCTGATGTGGAAGATGGGACAGTATTCATCTGAGTCTATAGAGTGGGACACCATTGTGTAGAAGAGTCACAGTGATTGTTCTCCACCCATCAGACACACACCCTGTGAATCGGCTGAGGTTCAACAGTTTAAGTAGACCTCGAGGAAGGTTATGCCTGAGCACTACGGAAACAAAGGATGCTCTGTTCCTGGAAATAATGTCCAACTTATAGTGAGATACAAACATATGAGCTGTGGCCCAAGCAGTTGTGGCACAGATTTCATCAACTGGAGTTCTAGCAGAAAAAGCTGATGAAGTAGACATTGATTTAGTGGAGTGGGCTCTAACTAGATGGGGAAGTTGCTTGCCTTGCTGAGAGTAAACTGTAGAGATACACTCCATTATCCACTTGGCTAATGTAACATTAGACACAGCCTGGCTCAATCTATTTGGTGAAAAGGCAATGAACAACTGCTCAGATTTTCTGTGAGGTCTAGTTCTATGTAAATAGAAACACAACTGTCTGTGAACATCCAATGAGTACAGCATATATTCACCATTACTGGAGTAATTAGGGAAAAATACTAGCAAGTGGATGATCTGATTAATGTTCATCTTGTATGTGAGCCTTGATATGAATGATGCATTCATCCTAAGATAGACTCTATCTTTAAAGAAAATTATGTACGGTGGTTGAGAAGGCAGAGCTTGTAATTCTGATACTCTTCTAGCCAATGTAATATCCACAAGAAAGGCTGTCTTCCATGACAAATACTTTAACTCACAAGAACTAGCAGGTTCAAAGGGTTTCTAGGTGAGTCTTTGCAGTACCAATGTAAGATCCCAAGGGGGAGAAGGATCTTTAGTCAGAGGCCTAAGATAAAAAAACCCTTTTAGAATGGCCTGACATAGTTTGGGAGTGGAAAGTGCAAATTTGTGATAGCCTCGAGTTGCAACTGTATGGTAGAAAAACTAGCTCCCTTCTGGAAAAGCGAGCATAGGAATGTAAGGACATCTGACATTGAAGCTGAAAAGGGGTCAATATACCTTTGTGAGGCCCAGATGGAAAACCTCTTCCACTTGCTAAAATTTATTTTCTTGGTGGAGGTATTTTGAGAGGCAAGAATAATTTCTTGGACTGGAGAAGCTAGCCTGGATATTAGCAAAATCACTGGAAGTGCAGAAACCAAGTGGTTAGTTTGAGGGATCAGAGATTGGGAATCTGTCCTTTGGATGGATGAGAAATCAGATCCTATCTGGGATCTAGTACCCATGGAGGATATCTGCTGTGAGACTGCAGGACAGCGAACCCTACCTGACAAGGTCAGGGAGGGCCAATGAAGATTAGATTGGTTTTCAACCTGCTGGCTTTCTGTAAAACTCTGAGCATCAGGGGAATTGGAGGATAGGCATAAAGGAGACCTGGGGGTCAGTCATGGACTAGAACATCCCTTGGTGACTCCCACACAGGGGGGATCAGAGCAAAGTACTTGCTGCACTTATTGTTTAGGGGAGAGGCAAAGAGGTCGTAGCAAGGCTGGCCCCAATGGCTCTATATTTGCTTCGCTACTGATTGGTTCAGGGACCAGTTGTGAGGACTTAATTTTGACCTGTTCAGTCTATCTGCCAGAATGTTGGATTTCTCCGGGAACTGCATTGCAATGAAAAAAACAGTTTGAAGTGATCGCCCATTCCCAAACCCTCATGGCCTCTCTGCAGAGTGGGTAAGAATGTGTTCCCCCCTACTTGTTGATGTACCATACCACTGACATATTGTCTGTCAAAATTGCAATTGTCCCCAGAGGAAGGCAGTCCTGAAAGGCTTGTAATATGAGAAGAGCCACCTTCATCTCTAGGAGGTTTATGTGCAAGAACACATGCCTTGGACCATCTTTCCCTGAAAATGTTCCCCCCACTCTAACAGGGAGGCATCTGTGGTCATTGTGGCTGAAGAAGGGGGAAGAATGAAGGGTCTGCTGAGATGAAGATCATCTGTAAGCATCCACCATTGTAGATGATGCCTGCAAACTGGAGTAATCCTGAATAGGGTTGATAATGGGTGGCACCGAATAGACCATTGTACCATCAGGGTCCACTGGAGAACTCACATGATCTGACACTGGTCCACTCAGGAGTACTAGGCCTGAAGCCAAGGATAGGATCGGAGGAGGAGGAGGAGGCTGCGATATTGGGGTTGGAGTTCTCACAGATCCAGTGTGGGTCAGAGAAAGCAAAATCCTCAGCTGGATCTGGGCTTTCAGGAAACTCATCCTCATCTAATCCATATCAGAGTGGGTAGGCAGCAAACGAGATCTGAGGGTTTGAAGAGGAGTAAGACATTATGGAACAGAGAGGAGTTTGAGGCTCAGAAGTCTGGAAGAAATGGCCGAGGTGGATCTGAGGACGATCCGACAACCCATTCCAATACATAATGAAATGGACAACATCAAATCACCGTCTAAAGAGGATGTACAACATACTCCTTAATCTCTTAGTGTAAGAAATATGGACAAAGTCTAAAATATTGCGTGGACAAAGGCCGGAAGACATGAACAGATTTTAAATATTGCTCATATTACCTTAGAAAGTTGCAAGAATAACAGCATTTGTGTTAGCATGCATTTTCTGATGGCTATGAAGTCTGAAACTCAAAATATATATGTCACTGTTTAGTGAGGTCAATTACCAACGATATGTCAGAAAACCATAAATTTTATAAGCACAGACCAAAAATATGAGGCAAAAATTTGGGCATATATGTGAAAATCTGGATAGTTGAGAGGTATGAAGCACAGCAAAGGCATGCAACTGAGGAAAACAGTCTAGCTTACATAATGGCAGCTGGGAAATACGTTTTCCAGGATAAAAAATAATAATTTGCAGGAGATACTTTCTTAAAAAAGGAATGTAAGTTTCGCAGCCACATGATACAAATTTCATGGTGGAATAGGATCCTTGAGGAGAGGTCTGAAGAGAAAGTTACTATTTAAACTGGTTTCATATACTTCCAAGGATGCTTATGAGAATGGAGTGTAAGAACAGATTTCACACAAATATAGTTTTGTCAGAATAAATCATACACACATAAGATATTTTTAGCAAATGTTTGGAAATATAGTCTTGTTAAAGCAGGTCTATAACTTTATTTTATATTTCACATTTTACAAGTAAATTTAGTAAAAGCAGCTTCGGTAAAGGCTACAGATGAGCTCAGTGAAATAACTTTCAGGCCAAAACACTGATCACGATGTGCAGAACTAGAACATTTTGTGAAGACCTTGCAGAGATACAAAAACAGACACATTAGAGACAGGCACCTTTGATAATAAATCTTATTTAGGTGGTACAAGGCTTGGGAAACAATCTTAAGGAAGCAAGTAAAACTGAACAGGAAATTTATATAGGTTTGGCATTAAGTGAGATACTTTCAAGATGTTAGTACAGTATAGTTTGTTTCAGTTCAGCAGTTACAGAAGAACAAAACAGGTGTCATTTCAATCTTCAGAGCTACATAAGTTTGAGTATTCAGTTTGCCGTCTTCAAAATTACAGAAACTTCAGTTTGATTCAATTTATCAGCACTGACATTTGAGACAGTTTCAGTAATATACACATACCTCTACTGTATACTGCTATTTCCATTGTATTTTGCTGCTTACTACAAGTTACATAATAAACCACAAACCACCTTTATCAGACCAAAATAAAATCATGAATTTTATTCTGAAAGGTGCAGAAATAAAATCAACAATGTTTCAGTACAGCTTCATTCATCTGGCTCAATTCTTGGTTAATTTATTTCATGAAGTTTGAGCTCTGATGGAAATTAGCTATAGCAATGATGTGTAATTTAACAAAGTAGAAAAGACCTGTTCTCATAGATTTATCTGGTGTTGAGGTTAGAAGCCCATTAAGGAACACTGACTTATTAATCTCAAGATAAAAAACATCACAAAGATTTGTGATAAGTAATCCAAAGCTGAAGATATAAGACCAGAAGAGGGGTCTTGCCTTATATACAATGCCAAATTGTAAAATATGTGTATTTACATTTATATATTTTTCTGATACTGTACTTTTGAGTGAATGTCAGAATCTGAACTATCCTGGAAGGGATGGGATCTATGCTCATAAGTGGAAGTATAGAAACCACGCAGTTAATCATAGGAAATTAAGATCGGGATAGAGCTTGTCAGAGGGATAGGACAGTAAGGTGCTGAAGAGCATTAGACATAAAGCTTTCTTTAAGATATGAGGCAGAACAACAGTAATCAAACTTGTCAAGTCCAAAATGAGGCCAACTTCATGGCAAAAAGTGAACCTCAAGTTAATCCAGCCAGCCCAAAATCAATTAGCAATTCAGAAGCTGGGCAGGGGACAGTAGGAGTGAGTAACAATGTTGGCTCACCCATCCTGGGGGTTACGGATGCAGACAACCCAACTGCAATGCCTGCATCTATTGAAGAAGAGGAGCACTGCAAGGAGTGTATGAGCCAAGGACATGTGCTTGGTTCTGCTAAGATAGATTCACAAAGAAGCCTTTGTAAGGCATATGGATGCATGTACATGCTCACAGAGGAGGGCACAGAAGGCTTTTGTGTATACAAACATGCATGTCGGTTCCCAGAAGAAGGGTGGGGTCATAGTAGAAAAAACTCTGATGACTGCCTGTGACAACCTCTCACAGTCAGCTTTTGCCCTACTGGGGAACAAATGAACTGATTGATTTAGGGAAGATTGATGGCTGGCAGGCAATAGTAGGGAGAAAATAGCCACAGAAAAAAAAAAAGAAGAAGAAGGAAGCAATGGGACCTTCACAATGACACTAGAATTCTGCATTTGGCTTTCTAGGTGAACTTCACCATTAGAGAAAATAGGCAAACCAGTCTAAAGGAGTCCAGGGGGCCATTTCTGGATGACAACATCCCTGAGCATTTCCTGGTGGAGGTATGAGGCAGTAGAAGCTGCTGCATCTGGCACAGGTTGGTAAGGTAACACAGCAAGGCTTTCCTCTAGTAATGGAAACATCTTGTGCACTACAGAGGGTTGTGAATCACTTCTGTGGCATCACTGGCAGAAATTTAACCTGTCCATTAGAGTTGCTCAACCTTGGAATGCAGTTTGCTATCAGAAAGTGGATGGTTGATGTAACCCATTCCCAAAACATCATAAAGTTTTGACATAATGGACAGGAGTGGTTTCTTCCTCTAATATGCCAAACCAGTGCCATGTTGTTGGCATGGTCAGCTACAACAACCTTTGTCAGGGAAACCTAAAGAATTTGTACTGTGAGAAATGGCAGATCTCTAGAGCACTGATGTGCAATATGTTCTTCGAGTGTGACAAGAAACCTTTGACAATATGCTCCATATCATGCTTCACAGCTGCAGAGCAGATATTTCAGTGGTGAAAGATGCAAGCTGAGTAATGATTCCAAACACATTTTATAGAGTTGTAGTTGGAGTATGCAATACCCACTTCAAATATGCTTTGCAGGCTCTGACTACTTTTATTTTCTGAGACACTGGATCTGAGACTTGTGATTTGTAATGACTATTGAAGTACCTTCATATAAAACTGCCAGATGCAACAGCCCTGATGTTCTTAGACCATGATGAAATGTGGCAAATTATGAATAAGCAATTTTAAAGATCAGACTCTTAAGTGGTAGTATCTTGTCCATTGGTAAAGAAGTGCTGCTTGAGACTCTGTCCAGACTACAAACTATGAATATGTAAATCCACGAAAAGCTCACATCGGGTAGTATGCAGAGTTTATTCAAATAAAATGTAAGCGCTTTCATCCCTCCTTTAGTTAATATACAAACTTATTCAGACAACATTACACAAGTTCCATTTCCTGTTAAAAATGTTAAAAACCTGTGACATCACTTCCACCCCCCAATAATAAAGAAATATCACATTTAAAAACAAAATTCTGTATACATTGCCCTGTTTAACATGTATATCCAAAAAAATCCAAGAAGCATATATAACATGACATATGTGCAAAAAATTTTTTTTAAAGTAAACTTGAAAGATAAACTTTAAAAATAGGTTATAGGGCGAGTTGTTTGGCACTTAACTCTCTCATCTTAAAAACTGCATTTTGTTTTATCTTTTCAAGGCCTTGAGTTTTAACAAGCTAGAAATAGAAAGCTGAATCTGAACTTAGTATTTCAGGATGTAGAAAATGTTATGCATCCCTTTAAGATTTCGAGTACATATAAACCTCCTATCCACTCCATTTTGGAAACTTTTGAAAGGGTCTGTGAGGTGGATATTAGGTCTCATTGTGGGAACACCAGTAAACATAGAATTACATAATTTATGTGAAGAGGAAGAAATGGAACTAAAAATTTTGTCAAGAAATATAATTTGAGGGTCATGAAACTGGATAAAGGGGGTGGTATAGTCCTTATGTAGAAAACAGATTATGTGAAGAAAATGGAAGAAATCTTGGGCAGTAAGACATATGCACATAGCTCATTGAATTAACTAAATGGGGCATATAGGAAAATCCAAGGTTATTTAGAAGACTTCTTTATTGATGGTCTCATTACTTTGGAAGAACACCATTTTTTAACCATGGATTTCCCAATTATCCCCACTATTTTTGGAATTCCAAAAATACATAAGGACATACACCAACCCCCGTTCCGCCCTATTGTGGATGCTATAGGTTCCATTACTCATTCACTAGCAAAATTCTTAGATTTATAAGTAAAGAAACTGTTAAAAACTGAACCTTTCTTGTGCGTTGATTCATGGGATTTTTGAAGAAGATTAATTCAATCAATTTTAACACTGCCTGTACATTCATAACTATAGATGTAAGAGATCTCTACACGGTAATTCCACATGATTTGGGAATTCAGTGGTTTTGTGATTACCTGTTGTCCAAAGGGGTTACACAAGATAGAATCAACACACTAGAAAAACTTTTAGAGATAGTCCTAAAGAATAATTTCATTTTATTTGAAAAAGAATATTACGTCCAAGTGGAGGGAGTAGCAATGGGGGTGGCATGTGATAGCATGTATGCAAATGTCATGCTGGAGTGGGAAAGGAGATTCTTAATTGGGTCTGCCTTTTTCCAAAGCTGCCACTTGTATACTCGTTTTTTGGACGATATATTCATTTTTTTGGAATGGACCTAAAGAACAAATTAATCCATTTTTGGAATATATTAACAACTCAACCTATTTTTTGAAATTTACACATACTGTGAGTGACACTGAAATTGCCTACCTTGACATTTTAGTTAAGAAGGATTTAGTGAATCACAGATTTACAGGTGAAATATACTGTAAAAAAACATACTCCAATAATTTTCTAGATGCTTTAAACAAAAATGGGGAGTCCTAAAAGGACAATTTGTTAGAGCAGCCCGCATGGTCACATTAAATGTGTGTTTTTTTAAAGAAGGTTATAAATTAAGGGAGATGCTTCTAAAAAGAGGATATCCACGTCACATAGTGGAAAATATTATGAATTAAGTTATTGATAAAAGGTTAACATGACATTTCTTACCCCTTTAGAATACAGAGTGTAATACAGAGGAGAACTCTGATTTGAATATTCACTCCAACAGATCACTGGATATGACACTTTCTCATACCAACCATAAACCAGTTTAAATTGTGTTTTATGACCACTTTTTTTCCACTGACGTATATTACATAAAGGATATTTTAGAGAAAAATTGGAAATTACTAACCAGCAAAAGAGATATAAGAGAGATCTTGGGGGATAAGCCTACATGTGTATTTAGAAAAGGACACAACATAAAAACCCTACTTGAACATCAGAGGGACACACAATATACAGGACACATGGATAAATGTGGGTCTTGTAAGTTCTGTTCCTACATTTTAGAAGTAAATGAAGTGACAATCAATGGAACAAGGTTAAGAATTAGGAACAGATACTGTTGTATCACAGAAAGGGTTGTTTTCTGTGCCCTTTGTGAATTATGTCCATGTTTCTATATTGGAAAAATGGAACATAAACTTAAAAACAGATTAAGCAAACACCTTAGAAATATTAGAGACCAATGTGAATTTAATGCTCTGGCCAAACACATTTTACAGCAAAATGAACACAAATTCAAGTTTATTATTTTGGATTCAATATGCCCTTCAAATAGAGGGGGTGCATGGCCTTATTTGCTGGAGGAAGTAGAATTAAGCTGGCAGATTGGATTCCACTCACTGGCCAGGCTTAAATAAGAGTCTGTTTCTAGCTTGTTAAAACTCAAGGCCTTGAAAAGATAAAACAAAATACAGTTTTTAAGATGAGAGAGTTAAGTGCCAAACAACTCACCCTATAACCTATTTTTAAAGCTTATCTTTCAGGTTTACTTTTAAGAAAACCTTTTGCACATATGTCATCTTATATATGTTCCTTGGATTTTTCTGTATATACATATTAAACAGTGCAATGTATACAGAATTTTTGTTTTTAAATGTGATATTTCTTTATTACTGGGGGGGGGGTGATATCACAGGTTTTTAAAGTTTTTAAAAGGAAATGGAACTTGTGTAGTGTTGTCTGATGAAGTTCCTGTATTAACTTAAGGAGGGACGAAAGCGCTTACGTTTTATTTGAATAAACTCTGCATACTGTCCATTGTGAGCTTTTTTGGATTTATTTGTCTGCCGTTTGGTACACTACTTCTTAAACTATGAATATGGGCAGGTGAAAAAAAGTCAATTTGAGACTGCAGTGTTCACTGAGAACTCTATAGACTAAAACAGATTGTCTAGGTGTTTTGGTGGAGATTAGCTTGGTCATTAAGGGGATGGTGAGGCAGAAGTCATTCAGATAAGGAAAAACTTTCACTTCTTGCAATATCTGGTTTGCTGCTGCTACAGATACACAGCTGGTGAACATCCGGGGGACTGAGGATATGCCAAATGCGACAGTCATAAACTGACAATGACTGACTCCTACCTGGACAGTAGATACTTCTAGAGTCCTTAGATATTGTTATGTGGATAAAGCTATCTAGGAGGTCCCAATAGCACATCCAGTTTCTTTCTGGCAAGAACGGATGGATGGACTACACTGTGATCATCCAAAAGGCTTGTTTTTTGGTAAAACTCTTTAGGCTGCTTAAAGTCAAGATGGGTCTAAGGTCCTTTGTTTTCCCTATTGACAAAAATAACTTAGAGTAGTACTCTGTCCCATTACAGTCTGATGGACTTTTAGGTAGCTCTTTAATTTAGAAGCTTTAAAATCCTATTCCTTATTTCACTCTTTTGACAGGGTGGAATATCTGGCTAGAGTAAGGGTTAGGGCTTTGGAGAAGGGAAATGGGATTATATACCCTGTGGATATTAACTTCCTTATTCACCTGTCCAGCATGTCAGGCAATCACACAGAAAGCAAGAGGGAGACATAGCCTTTAATGATCTCTACACTGGGGCAATCAGGCAAGGCCTCAGTGATTCTTCTGCTGCACTCGAGAAGGAGGTTCACAGTTTCCCTGCTGTTGCTGATTTTCTCTTCATCCAGGGGGTGAGCAGTTACTATGGAAGTTACCACAATAGTTTTAATTCTTTCTACACCTATGGTTCTATGTTGATTGCTACATATAAACCACATTGGTTATAGGCCTTGCTGCAATCTAGAAATGTTTTTTTATGGAGTATGGAACTTCAGACCAGCAGTCATAAGGGCCTTGTCCTCCTTCTCCACATTTTCCAGGTAGGTTTCGATATAACAGCCAAAAGAAGGTATACTTAAAGGGTAAGTTCAGAAAAGTCACAGTGTGTCTTCAGCAAAATCAGTAAGATGAAGCCAGTATCAACTTATGCTGAGATAACAGCTGCTCAGTGGAACTGTAGTTTTTACTTTGAAGATCTGCCTGGCAACTGTTCCAGAGATGTCTGCATTTCATCAGTCATCTCTCACTTGAACTGAACCATGTGCAACAAATAGTATATTGCCCTGAAACAGAACAGAATTTGAAGGATGCACGAACATGTTCCACAATTTGATTCACTGTCTGTACTCTTTATCACAGGAATGGACTACTCTCCTGGTTTTCTGACTTCTTAACGGACCTCACCACAACAAATGGATCTAGCTTTGGAGTCACCAACTATCATTTCCAGTCTTTAGAGAGCTGGAGGAGACATGCCAGTTTCCTAAACATGAGTTCCAGCCAGGATTACCCAATGCCATACTGTTGCTCAGTCTTATCAATTTTGCCAGTAGGCAAATGGTTGTAATATTGAAAAGGTATCTTGCAGGGAGTGGAGTCAATGGACCATTCTCACTTTGTCAAATCATTCTTGAGATTCTTCTAAATTTATGTTCATCTAAGGAGATGAAGGGCACTCTTCATCCTTCTCATCTTCCACATCATACATGGGTAACTCAAATAGTGAGTCCACATGCTTCATTTTTCATACGTGCTTTCAACCTGTCCATGTGGTGACAGGTCTGAGGATAACAAAGATGCAAGGTCATTCAGACTAGAAGTGGAAAAGCACTGCTTGAGGCCTTGGAATCCCCTGTTTTGCTGCTGGATAAGTGGGACACTATTGACTTCAGCCAAAAAAATAGCTTCAGTCTTAAAATATCAACATCTGAAAAGGTGCAGATGCCAAATATGACACATGCAGAGCAGCATTCATTCTATTCCATTATATTATGTTCAGAACAGACAATATCAGCACTAACAGCCAGAAGGCTGATGTAAATGAAGCTAGTATAATTTCAGTCTGGATTGCTGTTAAGGTAGGGCCTGAAAGTCATTCCCTTGGTACAGATGTTTATGTTGAAAAATTAGTTGTCAGTACTATGTGTAGGACCATAGGCCATGTAATCAGGCCTTCAGTTATTGAAATCGGCTCCATATGGGTCAATGTTGTCATCCCCAGTACTAATTCTGATATCATGTGCATTGATGAGAAAATTAGGATGGGTTAATGGAAAAAGGAAAGGCAGAAAGTGCTTCTATCCACCTTAGAAACAAAGGAAGTTGAATCTACAGAATGTTTCTAAAGCCTGAATACACATTTCTGCAAACCTTTAATAACCTCTCTCTCCCTTTTGGAAGCAGTGAATAGAAACTTATAGGTGTCAATCTGGAGTAGGGGTCATTATCCCCAGACATGCAAGATATCAACAATGGCATGTGAAAGAAAAATCTTCCTGCTGACACTTTCCAATGAATAAACTGCCTGGAAGTTGCAGCAGAGTACAACCATTACATTATCAAGAAGATGTTCATATTATAATATGGCCTAGTGAGCAGGACTGTCTCGAGTGAAAATCAGCATTTGATTTTCAAAGACACAGCAATAATTTTTGCTGTTAATGCTCTGCTTCTATTTTCCCACTTAGTGTCTCATTCTTATTAGTCCAAATTAATTGCATACTGATATTCCAAATCGTAGTTAATTACTGCAGTTCATCCCTGCAGGTATCATCTACTTGCTGTAGTGTTTGGAGCAAAAATAAATGACACAGAAATATTTCAGAGATGTACTTGCTGTGACAGTCATTCTCTAAGGGAAGAAATCAGCATCATATTGAGCTGCCATGATACAAGATAAATAGAAAGAACCGTATTTCTGTATTGCTTTGCCAGAAGTTATGTTTCATGCATTGAAAGTTTTTTGCACACAGTGGTAGAGATTCACAGAGAGGTGCAGCATATCTGCACAATGCTAATTTTGAGATGCTCGCAGTGCTGGGTGCAACAGAGCTAATAATGCAGGTACTAGCAATGAAAACCACTGGCAGCTTGAGTAAAAGATTACACAATTAAATAGAAATGCACTTTTGGGAGAAGTAGTGCTAGACTAACCTATGGCTGGAGTAGATCTACAGGAAGGCATTTGATTGACATGACAGATACCATAAAGAAGACAGTCTAGTACAGTTAAGTCAATGCATGCTTGTGCATGCAAAGTAATGACAAATAGCTGCACCTTGTGCTCATTTGACACAAGCAGAGCAGTACAGCAGTCGTCAGTCCTCAGATAGACCATTGTTGGTGTGTATAGAAAAGTGCAAGGGTTGCTAATCATATAAATTAAAAATAAATTTGGTAGATATTACAGGGAAGGGAAGAAAGTAAAGCTGTTAAGTCCTACTTACCTGCAACAGAAGATATTCTAATTTCACACTGCCTCAGTGGCATATGGGCTTTGTGCCTGCACAAACCCAAACTGGCAGCTTTCCAGAGATCAGGATTCCCTCCTCTCCGTCCCTGGACAGGGGGATATCATAAGCCCCTCCCATTAGAGGAAACAAAACCACTGTCACAGGAAGTCAATTGTTCAGGCTTTTAGTTCTAAGTAGGAAGAACCAAGAAGGACCAGAGACAAGAATTGCCTGAAACTGATCAATTTGCAGCCAAAAATTATCAACACAAGTAACCACAGTCAGCCAGCAATAAAACAAGGTGAATGGTGGATGGGTGATGCCACTGAGACAGTCTGAAATTTGAATACCTACTATTGCAGATAAGTAAGGCTTAGGCAACTATACTATCATTCACACTGCCTTAGTAGCATAGTAAGGATAAGGAGGCTGCAGTCCCTGGAGAATGGTCCTTGCAAAGCCTGCTCTGGAACTTGAAAAAGAATCCAGTTTGTAGTGCTTTGTAAAGGTATAAAGACAAGAACAGGTTGCTGCCTCTAGAATATTTCAAAAGTCCACTTCTTTCTAATATGCCACAGAAGAGGATAAGGCTTTGGAGGAATGTGACTTAACCTTGCCTGGAATAGATTTATCATGGTGGGAATAACAAAAAGTAACAGCAGTGAATAACCAGTGAGTGATCACTTGCTTAGACAAGTTGACCCTTCTTAGCCTTGTTATAGGAAATAGCTGCTCAGCTTTCTTGAAGGGGTTAATTCTGTCAAGGTAGTACCTAAGCTGCCTACCCACACACAAGATATGCAGAATCTACTCTCTCTCTTATTTTTAGGTGCCAGAAAGAAATCAGGGAGATTGATGGCTTGATTCAGGGTAAATTCAAAAACATCTTTTGGTATGAAAGATTGATTAGATCATAAAATGACCCAGTTCTTGTGGAAAATCAGATAAGGTTGGCCCACCTTGAAAACTTGCAGCTCAGAGACTTACCTTGCAGATGCCAGAGCAATAAGCAAAACAGTTTTCCAAGTGATGAACTTTAAATCAGCCTGAAAGGCAGGTTCAAAAGGAGATAAGGTAAATTTTTTCAAGAGCAAAGTTAAGGTATCAAGCAGGAGGAATTTGCTTTTTGGGGAGGAGTCTCAAGTACAGCACTCCTTTCAAAAACTATTTGATCACAAAAAGAGACAAAATGGAGGGGTCCTTGGGCAAATAAGCTGAGATGGCCAGAAGATATGAAAAGCAATTGTTGAGCAGCTCACACAAATATTTCAAAACCAGAAGGGTAGACAAATTATTGGGTCCTCTGTTATCGGATAACCACCACCTGGAAAATCTCTTCCAGTTATAAACATAAGATTTTCCTGCTGCACGTTTTCTTGCCTCCTATAGTGGACTTATCTTTCACAGCAAATGTTAATGGTACCTTTAAATGTGACTTTTGCAATTACTGCTGATTTATTAATGAGAGCACGTTTATTTATTTACAGCATATTAATGAGAAGATTGATATCCCGGCACATTATGTTTGTAATTCTGTAGGTTTGGTTCATATTGCGCAATGTATTTGTCCAGATTTATTAACGCCTACACTAAGTATACACAATCTGTATTCAAAAACATCTGTACCACATTTTTGTGCCTTCTAGCCACTTAGTAAGATTACACTGATTGTACATGTAGTCTACATACTGCTGTAACCTTTATGAATCACTCTCGATATTTAAGGCTGCATGAAAATCAGTAGAAAAACTAAAATTAAGAGGAAGAAGATATGAATTATGCTTGTGTTGTTTGTTCACTCAGAATGGTGTACACTTAGAGAAGGCATTAATGAATTCCCGGATTTGTTGTTTTTATATTGGGATGACTACCATAAAGCTAAGTGAGAGGATTAGGGAACAGGATTATGCTATTATGAGTCAAAATGCAAACAATGCACTTTATAAACACATAACAGTTGTACAGGTCAAAGACAGAATTGTCCTAGATCATGAACACTGCAATTATAATGGGGGAATTTTAAGAACAAGTTGGAGACCAGAGAAACTAAATGGAAAATCACTTTGCAGGTAGATAAATTCCCAGGGATAAATGATTCTGTAAATATAATATTTTTTTTAAGAAATAGAAGGCTGGGTAAAATTAAATAAATGAACTAATCTAAATTAAACTAGTTAAAACAATTTGAGTAAAATTAATTAGTTGAAATAGTTATTTTAGTAATTTAAGTCTGTTGAATTGTTTAGTTTGAGTGTTAATGTTTTGTTTTTATGTAAACATTTATTTAAGTGATGTCACATGGAAAGTCACATAATGATTTTTGATGGTACTTATTACACCAATAGTTGTGATAATATTTTCTGAAAAAAAATCCAAGGTTACAGTTTGGACGAAAGCACTAAAAAAGTTATTTTGGGATTTTTGAGTTTTATTTGTAATTTTTTTTAGCATCTATACCTGAAATCTGTTTTTTTTTTTTCATTTGGTGCTTTTTTAAATTTTTGCTGGTCTTATTACAACTAATGTATCCTTTTAAGGTCAATCTGTTTTTTTTTTTTCAGATTTTAAGAGGTTTTGTTTGTTTCACATCCTTCCCTAGGCTTGTAATATTTTTTTCACTGTTTCTGTTATTTCTGATATTATTTAGCTCTGCAGCATATTTTACTTTTTTATCTTTTGTCATTAAAAAAATTCTTTATTGTTACTCTTGTCTTTTGTGCATATCACAAGTTCCTTCTTCCTAGTTACTGTCTTGCTGTTAGTAGTTGCTAACTATAAAGAGTCCTTTTAATATGTGCAAATGTGGAAACAAAAGGCCATCCATCACAAGATACATATTCGGAACATTATTTTATTTATTTATTTATTTTCTGATGGGCAGCATAATGTCCGTTAATGTGACATATTTAAGGTTGTTCCTCCTCCCAGCACTCTGCAGAATCAAAAGCGTAAACAATCTTTTAACTTTTTCTGTTTGATAAATCACTTTTGAACAATCCCAGTTGAAAGCTGGGGGAATTAACCTTCTCCTTTAAGCTTGCTGCAATTGCCAGGATTTACAATTGTCCTAAGGTTAAAAAAGAAAGGATTGAAAAGCAGAGACCCTCCTGTCCAGATCCTCATGAAAAAAGGCAAAAAATTTGTGATGTGGTTCCATCTCTTCCTTTAAAAGTTTTGCTTTCAAAAATGCCTTTTACTTGGTTGAAATCAGCTAGCTTTACTTTGGTAACACCTTTTACATTGTTGAAATCTCCTAGTTTCACTTCCTTCCCTTTGCAGAACGTACCTCAGATTATGATCTCTGAAAGCTTTCAACCTCTCAGCTCAAGAATCATGGACAAATCCAAAAAATTATCTGATCAAGACCCAAAAATAGGGACAGGTTTTAAATGTTGTTATATACTTAGAAAGTTGCTAGAATGACAGGCTTTGCACTAGTACACATTTTGGGGATAGGAAGTCAGAAACTCAATAGTCTGTCATTATTCCATTATTACAGTCCTCAAATATTTGCCAGAAAACCACACATTCTGTAAGGAACAGACCAAAAATATAAAGCAGATTCATTTTTGTATGTGATCTTGTGACTGTCTTTCTTTCTGAACCGTGTGTTCATAACCATCAAGTCATTTGCCAGATAGAAGTCTGGAATGGACTATCCTTCTTTATTCCTGCTGCCCCACCCATTTGAACCCAGGCAGTTATCATACCTTGTTACGTCTATTCTGATATGTACATTCAGGTCACCCATTATCAACACCAGTTCCTGTTTTCCTGCTTTATTTAGTAGGCCCTGCAACTGCTGTCTGAATGTACTCTTTTGCTTAGTATCACAATCCTGCTGTGAGGCATAGGATAAGATTATGAATATTACTCTATCATTACACTGGGGTCTGACTGCCATGAATCCATCACTACTTCTGATGACATCCCTCACTACCTTCTGAAGCATCTCCCAGTAGCTTATTGACCCAGGGCTAATGGGTTTTATGATGGGCACACACTGGCCAATACGGCACATATACCCCTTATCATTAGCATGAGTCCTTGCTGTAGGTCAGAGTAGGCCGGGTCTTCAACCCACTTATCACCAGCAAATACCCATACCCATTCTGGCAGCATTAGTCAATATAACCAGATCACAAAGAGCCATATTTTAACATTGTTGAGTATCTAGCCCTGCCATCGCATGCAGTCTGTCATCCATGTTCTATTTAGAGGATTCTGGGCACCACAGTAGATGCCCAAAGTGATTACTTTATACAATTATGCCCCCACAGGCACCATCTAGATTCTGTTCTACTGCCCAAAGTTTCTTTATGAATTAATGCATTTCCTTAAAGAATACTCATTTGTTATACTTGAGTTAATGCATTAAAGAAATCCATGAAGCACTGCTAAATACATTAAAATTAACAAGCATTTAAACAGCTGAACAGTTTTGACAGTAGCTTTGTGAAAAAATGATTAAATAAATATGTTTAAATATATCTCACAAGAATACACATTAACTACATGCTGATGTTCCACAAAACACACACACACACACACACACACACACACACACACACACACACACACACACACACACACACACAAAAAAAACAGATGAAATTCCATCTTTGGCTGGGAACTCTTTACCATTTTTTTTTCTGCAGATTGTCCTGACAATACACAACTCTCACCCCAGATTCACTATCCTTCCGTGCATGACTAAGTTAGTCATGCACGGAATCAGCTGTTTAGAAGCCTGATGGCAGCGCACCATGCATATTAATGAAGGCGTGCTGCTTGAGCTCCTAATCCTACACGTTGTGTGGACGAGTGCAGGAGGCGTGTCTGAGAGCAGAGCTCTCAGAATATACACACCCCTGCAATGAAGGACTGCAGAATGATAGTAAACAATGAGCAAGACTGCTCATAGATGCATGTGTATCCCCAGCGACATCCCCCCACATGAATAAAAGCAATACTGAAGAACAAAAATAAAAATTTTTTTTTATTTTTTTTAATAAAATGAAGTTTAACTGTAGGTGCGTGCGTTTGCCCATCACTTAGCTACGGTTAATGCAGGTTAAATAGCAGAAAGAGGATAAAAAGCAAGATATATACAAATGAAGCAGTACAGCAGTAGTGCAGTGGGCAGAGCATTCTCCTTAAAAGCAGTCATTCCCAGTTCGAGTCCCACTGCAGTACATTCCATTTCCCCTTCCAAATCACTTTTTATGATAAATATTTTTTTTGCATAACGTAATAAATAACATATATTTCTGAACTGCATTACTGCATTTAATGTAGATGTGAGGTGTCAGTGTCATAACGTTGCAAAGTCCACAGATAATCACGTGAGCCATACAGTATTACAGATACAAATGGAAGGTAAACTGTGTAATGAATGATAACACCATACATTTCTTCAAATTTCCCACCTCCCTAAGAACCATTACACTATTACTGTCTAAAATGTAGCACTAGTAAGCGGTAGTAAGCATTAGTGAGCATACTTAAGCACTAGTAAGGGGTTTAAGGCCGTTTGCACGGGGGTAAGCAATGCGCACACAGGTGAAGCAAGATTGAAGCTAACTCTCTGTAAGTATATGTAACCGGAGGTTAGTATTGCTTACCCTCGTGCAAAGCTGCGCAAACCTGCTTACAAGTGCTCAAAAGTGCCTTAGTCACTCAGTATGCATCAGCCGCCGATCTGGGCAAGAAAAAATAACAAGGCTTTGTAGGTTGTTAACCCAGGACCTTGTACTCTTCAGTCACAGTACTTAACCACTAAGCCAACACAACAGCACATAAGATTGAGGTTTTAATAAACAAACCTCTCCATAGGAAAACAAGCTGAACATGTGAAAGGACTTTCTATACAGCCTTATGTTGTATACCCAGCTACATCATATAAATATGTGAACTAGAATACTGCAGTAAGCAGAGATGTGAGGTTTTATTGTAATAAAGTGTAGAAGTTCCCAGGACCCCATAAAGTGTATGTACACATGAATCATGGATACTAGACATATATATAACTTGTAATGAATAATAAATCAATGCCAAAAAGCAAATATAATGCTAATTAACTATTAAGCAATGCTAAGTGCAGCACAGCTCAGCTTAGTTGGTGTAAGCAATGTGTAGGGCAGCCAATACAATCTCCCTACTGGTATTCCTCTTTAAGTACTGCCAACCTTAGGTAAGCAGGTGTGCCCATAGCTTAGCCTATTCCAAACCGGACAATCACAGAAAAGTGAGGGAAATTGGACGTATTTAAACCCCACAGGCAGGAATATTTCCCATAACTGGCTGTAGCTTCCTACTGCAGGCAGAATGGCTGTTGTGGGTGAAGGCACTCGATTTAGAGCACAGCGCTGGGGCATCCAAGAGTCAAAAATCATGGTATGGCTCCTGGTAAAACACCATGAGCAGAGACTATTGCAGGGCCAGTACCAGGGCTGGCAGTATAAAACAGAAGTCTGGGACAGTCTCGCCTGTGACCTCACCAGTGCCACAGGTATCCCCTGGACTAGTGAGCAGGTCAGGCACCACCATGCTGACCTGAAGCAGCGGAGGGGGGATGTACTGGAACAGTGGATCCAGGAATCTCGGCAGATGCCTAATGCCCCAGTACTGAGTAAGTACTCATTCTATTAAGTAGTTAATAATTGCCTAGCTTGTGTATACTATGGATAGGTATGGCTAAATATCACTGTATTTCTCTGACAGCTGCAGATGAGTGTGTTGTGAACCAACAAGCCCGTGATGCTAGGTTGCAAAGGCTGCATTGCGAGGCAGGTTAGTAATTATTCTGCATGTACTGTCATAACAAATAAATATAAAAGCCTTAGAAAGTGTTGTACCAGTATAAATAAAGATATAATATTCTGTGAATAAAGGTATAACCCCTGGAGTGCTTCTGTTTACTCTGCTTTCATATGTTGTTGCACTGTTGCATTCTATAAACAGTACTGTTGTATTAAGCAGTGTTACCCACACTGTGGTATGCAGATAAAATGTGTATGAAGTTCTGTATAACAATACTGGAAGTGCCAACAGGTCAGTCATATTGTACAACTGAGGGAGACTTAGACAGAAAACACTGGAAACCTTCACAATTCCCTGATAGTACAGTGTACTGTGATGTTAACTGTAATGTTTTTGTCACACACAGCAGGGGTTTGAATCCCAGGAGTGCTAGTAAGTTGTATGCATAATCATACCCCACAACTGTACAGATTTTGTTAGAATGTTCAGATAGAAAGCTGTATGCATATATACACCCAACAACTGTACAGAATTTGCTAAAATGTTCAAATAAAAAGTTGTATGCATATTCATACCCCTCAAATGTTCCAATCTGTCCAGCATGTCCAGATAAATGGCCCACATCACCTGCCTGGTACCCTGTTCCCCTGACAAATCAGTGTGATGATCCAAGAAATGTAGGCAGCCATTAATGACATATAACTGATATTCTGTACATAGTCAGAGAATGTATATGAAAACAAACCTGTCATTCTAGCATCTCACCCAAAATGTATGAGAGTACTTCTCAAAATATGTTACATTAACACCTACATCTTGTCAAGCCTGCATGTAAGAAACAGGTCACGTATATACCAATCTACAAACATACCATTGTACAAATTAAGGCCATTGGGTAGTGTAATAATACATGTAAGGGACAGATCTCTGCAGTATCTAAGAATGTTGTGAAAACTACAAGGATATATTAGTTGTTAATTGAACTCTCTCTCACCCCTACCATATGTGTAAAAATAACCCAATTACACACCTCATTCGGTATGTGTACACTCCAAACTTTTGTTGGAACATATGTCCTATTGGTTTATAAATATTCATATTTGTTTCTGTGTATGTACCATGTTAAAATACTCCCATATTGGTGGCCTGTTGCCATCAATGAAACCTGCATGCTGTTGTAATGGCCACTGTTCTTCCATATATGCATGTGTACTGCTTGCTCTGCAACTGTTTTAAATCTGGTGTCTTGGGTTAATGGGAATACCTATGCATGCCATTATAACTAATCCTTGCAGGTGATATTTTATCAATTAGTTTTTTAATGTAATTGATCACATGATTACTTTTAAGTATTTAAATAGGAGCAGTTGTTATATGGTGTTCATCTTGATAAAGCTCAGTACTGCACTGAGCGAAAGTGCTTGAGGGATTTATTACTGTGTGGTTTTCATCCAATAAATTTGTTTGTTGAATTTTACCTACTGGACTTTTATTTACCTTTTTTCTGCTGTGGACCACATTTTTTTGGTTTCTTGGCTTCAGTTGGTCATTTGTGTTCACTTAACCCATATCTTTCTTAAACCTGCTACAACATAGCTCTTATGGGAAGATGGTCCCAGCGGACCCACTTGCCCCACCTCAGCTGGCCATGGCAGAGGGCACCTGCACATCTGAGGCCCAGCCTGGGACCTCCTCTGTTGGCCCTGCACCACCTTCAGGAGGAACAGCTGCAGGGGATGGGGCTCACCCCCCCCAGGAGTGGGGGCAGAGAGGAACTTGCCACCCGTCGTCAGGTCTGGGCCATGATACGTAGGGAGATCGATAAGGAGTTTCGAGACAAGCTACACCAGCTTGATGGCCGAGTGGTGCAATTAGAGGGTGAGACTGCCCCTCCTACACAGCCCCCAGCACAGCCACCTTTGGGGCCGTGAAGGTGCAGTGGTGACTGCCCATGGGTGGGGACCTCAGTCCCACTGTTTCTATTTGGGGGCTCATGGGCTTGCGACTTCCAAACACCCCTCCTCATCCAAGGTGTTCCCCCCACATGTGTCATATACCACCCCTGTATACTGTCTTGTCTGTCTTATCTGTCATCCTACCCAAACTATCCTCCCCGAGCATACCTACTCTCCTTCCCCAACATCCCACTCTCACCTTACAAAAAAAAAAGGGGGCAATCTGTTCCCCAAAAAAAAATCACACCCCATACACCATTTTGCAAACGTGTCCACTGGACACATGTAATCTGGTGTAATTGGCATCACAACATATTATTGTTGTCCCCACCCCTCTCTCAGGGGTTGTAGTGTCCAAATGTACCTCCAAATTCATTGCATATGCACAGCTGTTGCTGTAGAAGAAATGGGCAGCTATGGACCTTCCCTACACCCTTCCTGCACATTCCTAGCTATCTTGCTTACTGTCTTTCTGTCTTTGTGCCCCTTTTTCACCACTTTCCTATCACCCCTTTTTTCTTTTCTTTTCTTTTAAAGAAATTAGTGCGGGGGTAAGAGGAAGTAAGCACTTTTAAGCAGTAGTAAGTGGGTTTCCGCCTGTTTGCGCGGGGGGTAAGCACTGCCTACACAGGTTAAGCAATTTAGAAGCAGAGTGTAAGAAACTGTAACCGAAAGTTAGCAGTGCTTACCGTCGCGCAAACATGCTCATAACTGCTTAAAAGTACCTTAATCACTCGGTATCCAACTGCCTTTGCAAAGCTCAAACCCAGGACCCTACAACCCAAAGCCAATGTGATTTACCACTAAGCCATGGCAGCTATACATAAATTTGGTGTTATCACAAACATATCATCCAGCAAAGGCATTCAGCAGTATAGGAAATGTATTTAAATATGTATATGTGTGTGTATGTGTGTGTGTGTGTGTGTGTGTGTGTGTTTATGTCCATATATACATATATATATATATATATATATATATATATATATATATTTATCTATATATATATATATATATATATATATATATATATAATATATATATGGATCTACTTCATTTGCCCTAACTTCCAATTGACTGACACCCATTTGCCCGACCCCATTTAATTGAAATTTCATTTGACTGACACATATATATAAGTATATATATATATATATATATATATATATATATATATATCAAGAACAAACCTTGTGACAACAAAGCATTAAAAAAGAATGAAAAGGAAAACACCAGCAACTCCTGTATTATGTAGTGGTATTTTCTTATGTAATATCAAGAATACCTCAGACAGATGTGTCATTTATACATGCAAACATTTGTACATTGCCCAAATACATTACTTCGAGCAGTTTATTTAAATTAACAAAACAGTTCCTGTCCAATCATAATGTAAGAACAGTAGTCTTACAAGGTGCTGTGTGCAACATCATCATCATTAAAAAGGTCAATGGGGTAACCATAGAGGGACCGGTACTGTTGTGTGTACACTGGGGTCGTGTGCATCACATGTACCTGGAACCTTTAGGAGTCATGTGCATACCGGGATCGTGTGCACCCCATACCTGGAAAGCTACATGCTCAGAATGTCAGACCTGGGTCGTTGGTTCTGCACAGCCAGAAAATGAGGCTGGGCAGGGGTGTGAGCAAACTTCTGCTTCTCAAACCCCTGGCAGAATACTACCAGTGGGAGAATCAGTGCTAACCGGCTAAGTCTAATCCTGAAACAAAAGCATTGTCATCCCTAGTGGGACGACCCAAAAATTTTCTTTGCTAAAAAGAATCCTTGGAGTAACATACCATGTCTCAAAGATAAGCAAAGAATGGTATGTATGTTCGCAGACTAAATGTTTGTAATGCCTGAAGATCCATGGGTTGAGACAACATACGTGATGGGTCCTGAGAAGTGAAAAGTGGCCAATGTGTAGTGGTGTGTTTAGATTCGGCTGGAACCTGTAGAAAGGATGATTGCTGTGGAGGAGGAGCAGGGGGGAGGATTATCGGTATGATATTATGGACCGAGGAATGCTGGGGATGGATGGACCCGGTCAAATTGGAAGGCCTTGTGGATGTAAGTGAGAAAGGAGGGGGGCAAACAGGAAAGGAACTGAGACATACCATTTCCCATGGCAAAGCATGTTATGAGTAATATTTATGTTGCATAACCCACGAAATAACAGATATGTATAAATATATATATATATATATATATATATATATATATCAACTGGAGTATTGCAGTAAATGCACATGTGAGGTGTCAGTATCATAATCCATAAAGCACTAGTTAGGTTAAGCAGCAATAAGCAGTAGTAAGCATATGTCAGCACTAGTAAGCGAGTTTCAGCCCGTATGCGCGGGGGTGAGCAATGCTTTTACAGGTTAAGCAAATCTGACGCACATTCTCTGTAAGCATATGACATCAGAGGTTTGTGTTTGCGTGATGTTAAGCACTGCGTACACAAAGGAAGCAAATTGGAGGCTAACCTGGTATGGCCGGATGTCAATGGCAGTTGGCAACACTTACCGTCGCACAAACCCGCTCACAACTGCGTAAAAGTGCCTTAATCACCCTGTATTCAAAGGCCCTTGTTCTGCCCAGCAACAAAATAAACGACCTCTGCAAGGCTCAAACCCAGGACTCTGCATACCACAGCCAATGTGATTTATCACAAAGCCACGGCAGATATACATAACCCTGATGTTTCCACAAACATAGCATTCAGCTAAATAAGTCAACAGTACAGGGAATGTACTTATACATGTAGATGTATGTGTGCGTGTTACATGTATTCACAACTAAATAGATATATACCTGTCTCTCTCCATTATATCTATCTATATATAAATATCTACATACATATATATATATATATATATATATATATATATATATATGGGTTACCTTTTCATCTAACATTCAAATTTTCGACACCGATATGATCAAGACCATATCATCGAACATTTAAATGTTCGACAATGTAAAAGTAAATAAAAAACCCCAGGCCAAAAAAGTAATCTGTTTATAGCAGGCCCCCCCTGTGCCCCCCACACCTCCCTTACTTAAATATTCCAACTCCGAGACCGCACTACATTGCAGTAATGGGAAATAATCCCATTCTGCGCTGTACAGAGGTCCGTATTCCATCATTTACCATTACCAGAATATAGTGCGATCTCGGAGATGGTATATTTAGGTAATGGGGGTGACCGAAATACATGGGATCACTAGGCAACCTCAGTTGTCTAGTATCTATCCCCAAATGTAAACCCTCAGATTGTCGTCATTTAAATGTTCGATGATATGGTCTTCCCCACATTTTAATATACTAAGTCCTTAATGTAATTTAATAAAATATGTATTCATTATTTTAACTATTTTAACTATTAAATAGAATTTTTTAAAGTTATACAATTTTTAAAACATAATTTAAACATATATGGTGGTTTTGTTGTTGTTGGTGTTATTGTAGGTAAGGTTATTGTGCAGCTATTACTTTAACAAACTGTTCTTCAATCAATTAATTATATGACTTCATTAATTTGTACATGGATATATATGGGCTGGGTTTTTCTTGTATTAATTGTTCTGAAGAAGTCCCTACCAAGGGAAGAAATCGCTTAACCAGAAATAAATTAATTCTTGACTTGTGGCTGGTGCCCGAGTGCTGTTTCTACTGGTTTTTGAGTTTGTGCTCTATATATATATATATATATATATATATATATATATATATATATATATTTATATATATTTATATATTCATATATATATATATATATATATATATATATATATATATATATATATATATGTATATATATATATATATATATACATATACATGTATGCATATTTGAAGATATATATATATATATATATATATATATATATATATATATATATATATGTATATATATATATATATATATATGTATGTCTACAGATATACAGACACCTATATATATATATATATATATATATATATATATATATATATATATAAACAGATATATACAACATAAAATATAGATATATATATATATATATATATATATATAATATACAACATAATTTATATATATATATATATATATATATATATATATATATATATATATATATATACACACACACACATATATATATAGAGAGAGATATATAGATGTCTGTGTCTACATATATACAAACACACACGTGTATATATATATATATATATATATATATATATATATATATATATATATATAGATTTATGCTCCATATTTTTGCATCACAGTGCTGCATGCTATGTGGGAGGGGATATCATTCATATCAATGCACAGAAATTTACAGCAGTAACTGTGTGCAACATGGGGACTGGTATGTCACTGGTGTGCCCCTTGTTGGGACCTCATTGTCCTTGTCTGTGAAGGTGGGATTGGGAATTCGGGGAAGGATAGCAGGTATAGCTGTGGCGGTTGTTTGGGTTGCTAGACGGAGAAGAGAGCCGACAGGGATGGTATATGACACATGTGGTGGGCTAACACACTAGATGGTGAGTGTCATATGTAATGTGGAAGCCACATCAGCCCCCATATGGACACAATGGGAAGAAGGCTCACAGCCATTGACAGTCACAACAGCAGTTTCACGGACCTAAAGGTGCCTGGGTTGGAGGCTGAGCTGGAGTAGCATGTGGACCCTGTGAGTGTGTACTGAGGGCCTCAAGGTGCTGTAGCATATCCCCCTGATTTGTGTGCAGCTCCCTATACACCAAAGCCTGAACCTGATCACAGGTTACAGGATCATGTCTGTGTATGCCCCTGGGGGAGTGAAACACCAACCCCTGAGGAGGTTCCACCTGAAGGTAGTGTGGCCAGTAGGCCCCAGGGTGGGTCCCACATATGATGTGGCCTGGTAACATGGCCAGATGATGTTGAAGAGGTGGCTCTGCTGGCAAATATCCCCTAAACATGCTATTGTGTCACTGTTATAGAACATACGTAGGTAGTAATATTCTACACAATCCCTGAACATGTCCAAGAGCATGCATAGATATTCCCAATAACACAGAATGTCAGATGTGCAGCAATCACATAGCAAGCATACCACATGCATATATGGAACCATAGTGGCCTGACAATGCCATGCAGGTGAATAGTGTGTAACACGCCAGCAATTATAGTGTCCTCACAGGGAATATGGCCACGGACACATAGCACAAAGTGTGTTACAATACAATACATATATATCCCAATGTTAGTTAAGGTGTGCCATACCTATTGAGTTGTGTGAATAGTTTGTTGTTGCAGATTTGGGAAGGGGGACAGAAATGTGTATTAAGAACTATGGTAACCTTGATGTATGATTTGCTCAGACCTGTTTCCATCTTTATGTCTTTCAGGCAACATGAACATAGGTAGGCTTCAAACATATTCTGCCGGAGAAGTGGAAGTCATCCTTGGATACGTCACCAACCACTACCCCATCATGTTTGGAAGGGCAGTAGAGGACCAGCAGGAGTGGACTGCCCTGTGGAATTACCTAGTCCACAGGGTCAATGATGTTGGGCACCATAACAGAAGTTTATGAGCAAGTTCGGCATCGTTGCTCAGACCTGCTTTGCAATGCCCGTTGCCATGCTGCTGCAGTCCGGGGGAATCACCTTGCAATGGGGAGGGGGATCATGCAGACCATCCCCCCCGACACAAGTGGAAGAACTACTCAGCAGCCTCAGTGCACATGCCCATAGAAATCAACATCAACTGCCAGACAGCATTTTGGAGGTGGGTGCTACCTACGCCACCAGCTGAAGAGCGTGCAGGTAAGACCACAGGGAACATCAGAAGACCACTGTTGCATATGCATATTCATCTGTATAGGTAGAGCATCTTCTTCTTCCTTTGGCTTTTCCCGGTTAGGAGTTGCCACAGCGGATCACCTCTTCCCATTTCTACCTGTCATCTGCATCTTGCTCTGTCACACCAACCACCTGCATGTCCTGTCTCACCACATCCATAAACCTTACCTATGGCCTTCCTCTTCTCCTCTTACCTGACACCTTCATCCTTAGCATCCTCTTCCCAAAAATAACCAGCACCCCTCCTCAGCACGTGAAAAGCAACACAATCTCGCCTGTTTGGCATTGGCTCAGAACTGTCCAATCTGGGCTGACCCTCAAATATACTTATTCCTAATCCTGTCTACCCTTGTCACAGCCCGTGCAAATCTTAACATCTTTAACTCTGCCACATCCAGCTATGATTCCCACCTTTTTGTCAATGCCACAGTCTCCAACCCATATAACATAGCTGGTCTCACTACCCTCTTGTAGACCTTCCCTTTCATTCTTACTGGTACTTGTCAGTCAGAAATCAGTCCTGACACTCTTCACCACACACTCAACCCTGCCTGTACTCTCTTCTTCTCCCCCCTTTACACTTGACATTGCTCTGAACTGTTGATCCCAAGTATTTAAACCCATCCACCTTCGCCAACTATACTCCCTGTATCCTCACCATTCCTCTATCCTCCCTCTCATTCACACACATATATGCTGTCATAGTCCAGCTGACCTTCCTTCTTCTACTCTCTACAGCATATCTCCACCTCTCCAGGGTCTCCTCAACCTATTTACTACATATCACAATGTGATCTGCAAACATCATAGTCCATGGGTACTATTGTCTGATCTTGGGTGTCAACCTGTCCATCACTACTGCAAATAAAAAAGGGTTCAGAGCTGATCCTTGATGTAATCCCACCTCACCTGAAATGCATTTGTCACTCCCGCTGCAGATCTCAATGCTATCACACTACCCTTGTACATATGCTGTACCACTCTGACATACTTCTCAGCCACCCCCGACTTCCCCACACAATACCACAACCCCTCTATAGGCACCATGTCATATGTTTTCTTGAAGTCCACAAAGACACACCTTCTGACCTTCCCTGTACATCTACATCAACACTCTCAGAGCAAACATTACATCTGTAGTGCTCTTTCTTGGCATGAAACCATACTGCTGATCACTATTAATCACTTCCCTTTTTAAACTAGCTTCCACTACTGTGTCCCATAATTTCATGCTGTGAATGGTCAGTATTACCCCTCTGTAGTTACTACAGCTCTGCACATCACCCTTATTCTTAAAATCCAGTACCAAAACACCTTCCATCCACTCTTCAGGCATCCTCTCACATTCCAAGATTTCATCAAACAACCTGGTTAAACATGTCACTGCCATGCCTCCTAAACACCTCCAAGCTTCCACAGGTATGTCATCTGGACCAACAGTCTTTCCATTCCTCATCCTCTTCATAGCTATCTGTACTTCTGCCTTGTACAGCATGCATATCTGACATCATAAATATTGTTTGATGCATAGCAGTAATGAACAGATGTGCATAACTGCTAGTATTGTGGACTTGTACTGTTGATGTAGTGTAATGCTGCACCTACCCTGTAGCAATGCCACAGCTGTGGCCACTAACATCGCATCACTCACAGTCGTATGCAGGTCCTCCGGGATACCACTAAGGCAGCAGCCTGTGGCTGGTGAGTATGGTTTATATTGATGTTTGCAAATACACTGGACATGTAATGGCTATGGTATATACCATGCACACATCTAACACACCTACCCTGAATGCATGCTGTACATGTTCATGTATTGTTGCTATTAAATGCACTGCATCACAGTGGTGACCATAATGGAGTATTGGAAAGGTATGTCAGATGACTGCGAGATAACTAATGTCCTGTCATTGTGAAATTTGTCCACAGGGCTTAACATAATGGTGGCATACACAGCCTACAGTAGGGACACATGTGAAACATCACCCTTGTACAGTGCACCAACAGATTATATACCAGTATTACGATGGCAACTGTTACAGATATACACTACAGCATAATGTATTAGTGTGGTCCACATTATTAGCTGGGACTTGGCTGTAACACGTGCTGTTCAGTGCATGGTGCACTGCAAACTGACACATGTGTAGCCCATACTTGTCAAGCATCTGTGAAAAGGCTGAAGGTGGGGAGGGGTTTGTCAGCATGACACACCAGTGCACTGCAGCAGGGAGCCATAAGGATGTCAAAAATGGCTGTATCTGCACACAGATAGGGTCAGTAACTGTGGCAGATGTAACTGTACACTCACAGAAATAGTGAAGGCAGTGTGGGAACACCAAGGGATGTGCATATGAGTAGACCTTGCAATCATGCACAGTTGGGGAACATGTGTAGGGCAGACTGACCATACACAAGCAAATGCAGATGGGCCATGTTAGTATACCCCTGGCAGGAATAGTGACAACTGTAGTACACATAACAATGGGTGCGACAACACGTCATGATAATCGTGTGCACACATAGGCACACACAGGACTGTATGCAATGCGGTCAGTATCCCCAAACCTAACACCTTTAGTAGACACTGCATGTGGATGAACAGGATGTATGGCACATATCAGGCTCATGTACTGTTAATATATTTATTGATGTCCCATGGCAGATCAAGGAATGGTGCCTCACATCAATAAGAGTGTGTAGACTACCCCATAGCCACGGTATGATCTGGCAATTGCCAGTGTAATACTATTGGATTGTTCATACATGGTCTGCTAATGTTGAGAGCTGTAAACCACACATTAAGCATTCACAACTGACATCTGACCACACATCATCCCAGGTATGTTTTGCTGGAAAACATAGGGGCTGTGAGCATTACAGCTGACATAACTGGCACAGTACTACACATGCAGCAATGGGATGTACACCTCTGAGTTTTGGTGCACAGTACATGACAGGGTGCATAACAGGTGCACAGCAATACTGTGTACATGGGTGCAGTGTTCCCCTGGGGAAGGGGTATCACCTACTAACATAGGGTGTGTGTGTGTGTGTGTGTGTGTGTGTGTGTGTGTGTGTGTGTTCATTTTGTCTGTAGGTTAAATGTGGTGTAGTGGAGGGAGGTTGCTGCATGTAGGATGTCTGTGTGCTTGTGTGTGTGGTTGTGTGGGTGGCCATGTATACACATGTGTGACTGTGGAGTTTTTCATGTGGCAATACTTCCCTTTGCAGTACATGGACTAACACAAGACACAACAAGAATACTTGTCTGATATGTAATCACAGGACAAATGATAGTCTAATAAAGTCTGTAGCATGGAATATGCATTGGGAGGGAAAGTAGATACCGGGTATATCCTCAATATCGCATAGAGCAGGGAGGTGAACGACAACCCCTGTAGGCAGCACTACAAATGCATTGAGGAATTACTAGACAGCACCAGAGAGTGTATACATATATCACAGTTGTCACATGATAGGTTGATTGTGCAGCATGTCAGGCATGTACTGAGCAATCCGTACACATGACAGTACAGTGTGTGACATTATGGAGGGAACGTATCAGCACCTTACATATAGGGGCCAAGCTCACAAAGTCCCAACATACATAGGGTGAACACTGAATGATAGCAGTGAGGCTATGTACAAAGTACTACATTCAGGTCATGGACTTAATGGAGTAACAGATCTTGTGTTGTCATCACTTTTGTAGGCATTTAGAGGAATGAGATGTTAATGAGTGGCATTAATGAGTGTATCTCACCAGGTGTGATGTATGATGGGTAATGTATGGGAATAAACGTGGGACTGTCTGTAGCATCACAGACAGGTAGGCACTAAGATGGAGAGTGTGTGTGTGTGTGTCTGTGTGTCTGTGTGTGTGTGTGTGTGTGTGTGTGTGTGTGTGTGTGTGTGTGTGTGTGTGTGTGTGTGTGTGTGTGTTGTTATGCAATGCTGGACAGGTCTTAAAGTGCGTTTCTATTTTCCCCCCACAGGTGGCGAGGTGGCTCAGGGTCCCTCCTGCAGGCTACCTGATGTTGGTGTGCATGCAGATACTGACAATGATGAGACTATGATTGAGGCACAGGTGGGTTTGTCAGGAGTCGACACAGTGCCAACAGTTGACATCCCCCTCTTAGCCACCCCACCCCCACACACAGTTTCTATGCCTATACATACCCCATCACTAGTGGCCATAACTGAGGGACAGTTGGCAGCTAGTGGCAATGCGCAGTGTAGTGTGGTGACCATGCCAGATGTGTCTGTCCACAGCAGGCATAGCCAGATGTCTGGCAGGCCACCACATAGGCGGATGTGTCAGGGTGCTCATGATAGGGACACTGGTCATCCTGCCTCTGGCAGAGGTGCCGCAACTGGTTCCACCAGGCGTATGTTTCAGGCTGTCATGGAGGCACAGGCACGTATGGAAATGTACACCAGACAGGGCCTGAGGCTGCAAAGGGCTGCTTACTCATCTGTAAGTGACAACATCTGTGAACTTGCTCCTGCTCTCTGTGAACACAACGAGATCATGGATAGATGGTGGGGTGAGATGGTGGGCCTCCTCGACTGTGGTATGTTTGTGCTAGAACACCTGGTGGGAGTGGTGCGACGGCCGCATGGACGTACATCAGAAACACCATCTGGCAGTCGACGTGGGCATGCTAGGATGCCAAGCCACTCCCCTAGTAGAAGTAATAGCCCCAGCATATCACTGGGGTTGCTGTCCACACCACACCAAAGCAGGCCTCGTGCACATGGCCCTGGCCAGTCCCGTGCAAGACATGGTTCCAGTGGACATCTGCCATCATCAGGGAGAGCAGCACCTCAAGGCCTGTACCTGCACGTGCCCATGGAACTCCTGGTAGGCACAATCACCATGTCCATGGCCAGAGGCAGTGAATTGCACACCCTGCCAGATATGGTCTGCAGCTGTCAAAAAAAACCTGTATAGGGCAGCCACATGGCAGAACTGTGTGCATGCATACCCACACACTATGCACACACCCTAGGCCAACACCATACCATCACACACCACATCAGCATGCCCCATTCCAATAATTCAACCTCTCACCCACATACATGGTGTCAACTGTATGGACCACCCTCGGCCTCTGGCAAACCAGCAGCACACCCTGTGCATATGATGATACCTGTGCCACATCCCTATCATCCATAACATCGATGCAGGGACAGGCTAATATGGTTCTGATGCACATGGTGACTGCAATACAGTGCAGCAATGTACTGCAGTATAACATATTAGTAGTAATGTGTAATGCATACATGTCAGGTAGCGTAGCCATCCAGCTATGATGCATGTCAGCTGTTAGTTACACTGGGTGATTGTGATCTCCATAATGTTATCTATATGTGTTGCAGGTGTACATGTGTCAGCAGGAGGATGGTCTGCAGTCAGATTCAACAAGGGTTATGGCACTGTGGTGACACCATGGCTGTGGCATATCTGGAGTACAGTTGCACACATGTCACAGGTTTCTATAACAGTTAGTGCCTGTGCCACATAGACAGGTGACCCACTGGGACATATATAATCTGCAACCTTATGAAGACCCATCCACATACATGCACACTCTTACCTGGCAACACTCTGACTAGACCACTACCTAGGTATGTAGTGCTAATGAACTGTGTGGCTTTCATTATGCACAACACACAACATTTAGGGTGAGGTGTGCACCAGCTTACATGTTACTTGCAGAACATACACAGCCATGTATAGTATGGTAATGGGTGATGTAATGGTTGTATATGGATAATACATAGTGTGACAGTGTGACATACCATCATACACACATTGACAGACACATAACAGACAGACACACATCCAAGAGACCTGGGCCTATTGGTGATAACTAACTAGTCCATGTGTCCAATGGGGTACAGGAAGGCTGCACACAGCACATGTGTAACTAGGCTGTATTGTGGTGTCACTTACCTGTATGGTTGATGGTGACATTGGTCAACATAAATTGGTACAAGGGACATATACTGGGTGTACCATGGTGTAATAGTGTAAACAGAACACGCATCCCCCATTGGTTATTGTATGCACTGCAACCCATGATGACACTCTGATATACCCACTATCACACATTGGCCACAACTGCAATACAACCCAGTGTATATCACAACAGTGGTACTACATGGATATGCATGTAATGCACATGCCACAGGCATAGTAGGGTGTTGCATCGCCATGCCTCACCTATGGGCAGCAACAACAGTGTCTTTACTTGTGGCAATGTGTAGTGTAATAGGAATATGTGGTCTCAGAATGGTGTACCCTACAGATATGCAGACATGCACAAATACACAAAACACCAACCAAAAAACAAGAAATAAATGGTGAACAACAGACGAAGAATACACTCAATTTATTGTACCTCTAGCGCTTCGGCAAACGCCTTCAAAAAGTCTGTTGTTCAGCATGCACACATACACACACTTGCCAGACCTCAATGGTTTTTCCATGCCTATCAATCCATTTGTACAACACTGTTCTGCTGGTACTGCAATGCTCATGTAGCCTCTAGGGAGAGGAGTGTAACAGGGTTCATGTCATGTCCAATACAGCTGCAGCACCATCTGATTATGTCAATGTCTGTTAAGGTGGTTGTGAAGGCTGTCATGGAATTCACAACTACAGATGTACTAACACACAGACACTGATATCATCAGTAATGCACATGTACACATGTGTCGGTATTGTGGTGCATTGCTGCAGGTGGTCATACCTGTGTACCTGGCTCTTGTCCATGGAGAGATGGGTTGTGTAGGGGGTGTGTTTACATCGGTATCATGGCATGTGCCATCAGGCAATCTATCGATAGACACCATGTTGGTGACTATCAGGGTGATAGTGACATGCATCAGACAATCCTCTGGGTGACCTCTGCACATGGCCACTGAGGTGATCCAGTTGACATGTATGCAACATGCATTACAACGCATGATTACTGTCTGTGATGGAGACCTGTACCCAATCATTTTCTGTTGACTGTGGTAGTATAGTGTAGGTAGCCGTAGCATATTGTCCATAGAGGGTGCTGTCTCCTATATGTGCCAGTTAGTACACAGCTGGGCAGCCATGTCAGTGTCAATCAAGCATAGGTTTTCTGTATGTATTCCAGCTGGATACATGTCATCTGCACATCTGTAGAGGGACTGACAGACATCAGTTTGGCAAGTAGCTGTGCATTTGGATGACTGTATCGACAGATGGATGTTTGACAACAATATGTATGCCATTACTACATGTAAGCCCTCACTAACATGTGCTTTACAGATGGTACTCTAGAGTTACATTCTACATGTCTGGTCATTTTCCAGTAGGAGTTATATATGCTGACACAGCCTACACCCCAGGAACACCACAGTGAGTCCTCAGAGTCCAGCTATACCTGCAGTTGTGCTTGTTGTCATTAGTACTTTTAGCACTCTAACCTTGCCTGGGACAGCCCTTTAAACGGCAGTACCACCATGTTATACTACATGCCAGTGTGACAGCACACACCCTGGGTTACTACCTCTGCATGTAACACATTCACACAGATAACAGTGCTGTGCATGTCTCATATACTCGTGCGTCCCAGACATGACACTTGCACCCCTTGCTACTGTAATGACAGCACATAGACGGATGTATTGTACATGGCATTACATATACTTATTACAGATGTCATTACACAGGGTTTGACATGGCCTTTTATGTTAAGCAGAGATTGCCTCTGAGTAGACGATATGCCACAGAGTATAGCTGGATGTTTTCTAGATGGTCAGCATAGGACATCTGCTTTATGGCTGTGATTTGTTTAGTGGGGTATTCCTGCGGCCTTTCCATCTGTTGTAGATGTCTCGCGAGGTGCATACAAAATGGTGTGTAGTACTCGATAATGTGTGTAATGAGGGATGAGTACAGTGGGACATTTACCTCCTTTACTGTGGATAAAAAGCCCTTAGTGATGAGGTGTGCCACATAGAAGGATTTCCTCACTGTTGTGGCAATGTTATTCAAGGTGAGAGCACTGTCCACCTGTGTCTGTAGGCCTGTCATCACACTTATGGTATTTAGTGTACTTGCACATATGTGATAAATCAATGGTACATGGTATTTCCCAAAGGGGATAACTATATATTCCTTGGCAGTAAGCTTGAGCCCATGGCTCTGGCAGAAAGCATCTGTGTCTGCAAGGGCCTTTTGTAGAATATCCACATCATGTGGGGATTCAGTAATGACTCCCAGGTCACAGTGATTCATGAAATTTGTTAGCTGCCAGAGCCCTACCGGTGTCCCACAAGGCTCTATTCTGGGCCCCCTTCTCTTTAATATTTTCATTAATGACTTTTACCATGCTATCCCTCAGGCTAATATTATTCCACAATCATCTGCGCTGCCTCATCCATACCAACTCTACTAAAGTTTATCCAGGATGCCTTCTCCACCACTGAAAATTGGATGAAGGACAACTATCTAGCTCTTAATGCTGCTAAAACCAAATTCATGATATTTACTCCTTCAAAAACTACTAACATCGATCATAAATCATTCTCCATCTACAGCCAAATTAACATCCCCCTTGAGCTTGTATCAGAAACCAATCTATTAGGAGTCCAAATTGATGACAAGCTTAAATTCCATTCCCATCTACTACAAAACATAAATAAAACCCACCAAAAACTTGACATGCTCTACCGTCATAATCGTTTCCTCAGCTCAGCTACCAAGATTACTCTCTCAACTACATTTCTCTTACCCTCCCTTCTCTATGGAGCACCCCTTCTTACTAACCTCCAATCTTCCCTCAAAACCAAACTATCCTCTTGTTACAATAAAATTGCCAAATTTGCCACTTCTAACAAATCATCAACCCACCACTGTGAACCACTCCAAAACTGAAATGGTTAGAACTACCCAACTACCTCTCATATACCCAACTCACATATGCTCACAAACTGATTTTCCAGCCATCCCTCTGCCCCTCACTCTCTTCTACCTTTAAAATGCACCACACACAAAGACAGCTAAGATCAAACAATCAAAACCTCATAGAAATTCATAGACCCCT
>NC_056744.1:1369417461-1369444961 GCF_019279795.1 Protopterus annectens | reverse complement strand
ACTATGCTTCTGCAGTTCTCAGATAGGTGTTCTGTGAGTAACACGAAAAACAACTGGTTCCACACACTGACCAGTCCACAGGTGGCCCTATAGATGGGGGTTTCCTCACAAACATAGCACTGTTATGACAATTATTAAAACATGCAGACTAGCCATTACCACACACAACCTGTTAAACTGACAGTAGCCTAAATGAAGCATAGCTATGCGTACATGCTGTAGTCATGTCTGGCACATCACCCTCCTGTCTTTAGGCTTTTTTCCACAGTGTATGTTGTTTGAGGTAAATCCAGATTTCATCTGTGATGCTGTTTGCCAAACATCAGATCTATGTTCCACTCACAGTGACTGTCATGGCAACACCAACATGATATTCCCAGATATTGTATTGTGTTTCCATGCAATTGGCTATGGGAATGTTACCACAGCTGTTCCTCATTCAATCAGCTAGAGGAGGACTGCAATTGGTGCATAGGCCATCAGCTGATAATGACCACATGCTGCTGCCTAAGCTAGCAGGTGTACATCTCCACATCCACCAGCAAGTGTGTGGGAGGGACAGACAAAGACAAAGTGTATCAGAGAAGAGATGGGAGAGTAAAACCTAAGCATGTTGGTGTCAAACACCTACCACTGCAATGATTCAAGCCCCTGACTGAGTATGCATTACTATTACATGTGCATGCAGTTATTGCATGTGCCACATAGCTGACATGTTGGTGAGCTGTCAAAACATCTATGTGTGGGTGAGTGACATCTGCAATGGTGATATAGTATAAATACATCAGGTGTAGCACACATGCCTGTCCACATGAACAGGTGTCAGTGTCAACACAGCCACACTCTAAGGGACTCACACATTGCCACACTTTGGCAGGTCGAATACAGTTCCACCTACTTGGTTTTACCAATACAGTAATGCACAGGTATCACATGCACCACATGGGTTATCCTGAGGTTCTATGGGAAAGGGCATGTGAACATGTCAGACATCAGTCAGCATGCTTCAGTACACCATTTGGAGTTCTACTGGGTGTGAATGTGGTTGGAAACATCATACTCTCCATAAAGACACAAGGTGCCAGTACTGACGTGCATGTGTGCATTGCTTCATGGATGTGTAGTGGTTGGCTGTGCCAGATGGCTGTACAAGGCTGGGTGAGGTATACCTTGGCATCAGGCACATGACAATGGTCTGCAGTGTGGTTCAGGGGTGTAGTGTCTGCAATGTCCCACACAGATGGGTACTGTATTAACCATCCAGTCACCTGGGTTACTATTGTGTGTGGCCAGTGCTGTGCAATGCTAGCCATGTCAGTGTTCGATAGTCCATGACATGGACATTTTCTGGGATGTGCACATGTCCCACATTAATATACAGTGACATGTGTAAGTGTACGTGGGTTTCCTGGCAAATATTGTGTACACAGATTGTTATCATCAGATGTGCCAATCCTGGCCTGTTGTGGCAGGACCTGCTAATGGACAGGAGGTTGACCCAGCACCTGCATTGATAGCATGATACAGGTATTCCCTGGTATCAGTGGCATCTGTCCATACAGGGCATGTGTGTAAGGCATTGTCTGTCCTTTGTGGATCACATTTGATGGCACCACATATGTTTCCAGGCCCAGTGGGGAACATAGTGAAGGGGCATCATCCACAATTATGTGCCTACTGCATTGATGGACAGGGTGCCATGCCCTCTGTAGATGACTGCAATCACACCATGCTTACTATCTGTCAACAATATACAGGGTACTAGCAACATAGCAGAAGTTTCCTAGGCAAGTGTGTTTGTGTATGAGACATGGGTTTAGAGTGTAGTCTGGGTAACATTAGGGTTGCTTACTTTGTTCACCAGGCCTTGTATTACATGTGGGGGTATGGCTTGCCACCCCAGTCTCTTGGCTAATTGACATCTGTAATCCTTGTGAGGTGAACATTGTGACATATAAATATGGCCACCATAAAGGAAAACAACAAAACCCGCCCCTAACAAGTCCAGTTGTTACACACTCACAGCCACCTCCACACAGGATATGACTGATGCACACAGACAATTGCCATGTCTCAGACTAGAGCTCCTACATAACTAGCTTACCACACTGCAACATTATGCAGTTATAGCACGTGTCACTCAGATTACTGGACTATTCCTTCCCCAAAGGTGTATTTCACAGTTACTGACATCAGCAGACTTGCAAAGTCAGGCACTGGAGGTTGCAGTGCCTGTGAATGGTCTCAAAAGCATTGCTCAATAAACTGATAAAGGAACACACACACACATCCACACTTGCCATGTCTGAAAATAGAACACCTAACTAGTTCATCACACTACAGCATTAAGCAGTTATAGCACGCGCCACTCAGATTACTAGTGATTCCCTCCAAAGGTGTATTTCACAGTTGATGACATCAGCAGACTTGCCAAATCAGGGCAATGGAGGTTGCAGTGCCTGTGAATGGTCTTAAAAGCATTGTTCACTACACTGATAATGGAACACACACCTCCACACTTGCCATGTCTGGAAATAGAACACCTATATAATTAGCTCATTGCATTACAGCATTACACAGTTATAGCATGCCCACTCAGATTACTGGATGATTCCTCCTCCAAAGGTGTATTTCACAGTTGATGACCAGCAGACTTGCCAAAGTTGGGCAATGGAGTTGCAGTGCCTGTGAATGGTCTCAAAAGTATTGCTGACTACACTGATAAAGGAACACACACACACGCACACACACATGTCCACACTTGCCATGGCTAGGAATACAACACCTACGTAACTAGTTGATCACACTACAACATTGCACAGTTATAACATGCACCACTCAAATTACTGAGCAATTCCTTCTCCAAAGGTGTATTTCATAGTTGATGACATCAGCAGACTTGCCAAAGTCAGGCAATGGAGGTTGCAATGCCTGTGAATGGTCTCAAAGTATTACTCACTACCCTGATAATGAAACACACAAACACCCACACTTACCATGTCTGGGAATAGAATACTTACCTAACTAGTTCATCACACTACAGCATTACGCAGTTATAACATGCACCACTCAGATTACGGGCATTCATTCCCCAAAGGTGTATTTCACAGTTGATGACATCAGCCGACTTGGCAAAGTCAGGCAATGGAGTTGCAATGCCTGTGAATGGTCTCAAAAGTATTACTCACTACCCTGATAATGAAACACACAAACACCCACACTTACCATGTTGGGAATAGAATACTTACCTAACTAGTTCATCACACTACAGCATTACGCAGTTATAACATGCACCACTCAGATTACCGCATTCATTCCCAAAGGTGTATTTCACAGTTGATGACATCAGTAGACTTGCCAAAGTCAGGCAATGGAGGTTGCAGTGCCAGTGAATGGTCTCAAAAGCATTGCTCACTACACTGATAATAGAACACACAAACACCCAAATCCACACTTGCCATATCTGGGAATAGAATACCTAGCTAACTTGTTCATCACACTACAGCATTACACAGTTATAGCACGCACCACAAAGATTACTGGGTCATTTTCTTCTCAAAGGTGTATTCCAATGTGAATGATATCACCAGCCTTGTCATAGTAGGGCTGTAAGGAGGCCAGTGTGTGTGTGTGTGTGTGTGCATGGGCCATAACCCATTCATCTACAGTTAGACAGCACCACAGTCAGGCACATGTAGGTTAAAATTTCACAGGTATCTGTACACAAATGCTAGATGACTACTGGCTTGTACAGTCATGTTGCACAGCTAGCACTCTGCATCAGACAGTCTGTAATGCTGAGAGATACCAGTGGTCACTTTCTATGGTGAGTGGTATTTACACATCCTTTGGTTGTAGCCATTTGGCTGTGTACTGGGTGGGACAGGCTTGATGATGGCAGGCTCTTTTCACTGTCACTGTCTTCCACACATCTCTGTATGTGTACTTTGGCATATTATTGTGTGTTGTCCTTGAATATATGTGTGTATTCCTATGCAATGTGTGCAAAAGCATGACTGGTGCATACTGAGGGGTTTATGCACTAACATCTGCACCTGTCTGGGATATGTATAGTCCACTGTTGTTGCCAGACATGGGCTTCTTTTGTTTAAGTGTGTGAGTATGCCCGATATGCCCTTCTGTATTGAATGTGTGGATCTATACTAGGTAGTTTATACTTCAGTGCATACCTTTGTGTTCTACACTTATGGGCAGCAATCTGTTTCTGCAGGATATCTGTTGGTCATTTGGCAATGTGGGGTCAGACTGTGCAAGGGATAGTGTACTGTAGATGATTGTGCCTGTGCTGCTTCTACTACATAGTACTGGTGTTAGCAGAGAAATTCAGACATGCGTACTGTCATACACTGTGAAGTTTTATATCTTCAAGTCCTGTCAGGTGGACAATTTTGCTCACAGTAATATACTGGGGAACACAGGGTGAATGCAGCTGTGTCCAGTATTGTGCTCAGACACCTACATATTCATGGAATGTTGTGGCATTCTGGGGCATGAGCTGCAGACACTTGCTGCTGAGTCTGTGTATCCAGTTCAGCATCTTGGTACCATGCTGGCAGAGGATCCCATACCTGTACATCCATTGACCTGACAGTATGGCCTTATCATGCTGTGGCAATACCTCACAGCTGTAGAGATTCTCACACAGGTTCATTTTTCCCCTTTTTTAAATTGCTAACCAACCCCCCCAAAAAAGCTTACGTAAAGTGCCTCCCGCTTACCCCTGATCTAATTTCTTTGAAAGAAAAGAAAAAGGGGTGATAGGAAAGTGGTGAAAAAGGGGCACAAAGAGGGAAAGACAGTAGGCTAAAGAGCTAGGGATGTGCAGGAAGGATATGGAGAAGGTCCATAGCTGCACATTTCTTCTACAGCAACAGCTGTGCATATACAATGAATTTGGAGGTATATGTGGACACTCCAACCCCTGAAGGTGGGGTGAGGACAACAATAATATGTTGTAATGCCAATTAAATCAGATTACGTGTCCAGTGGACATGTGCAAAATGGACAGCTATGTATGGGAACAGATTGCCCTTTTTTTTTTTTTAAGGTGAGAGTGGGATGTGGGGGAAGGAGAGTAGGGATGCTCAGGGAGGATAAGTTGGGTATGATGACAGACAACACAGCCACCCATGGTCAGTCTCCACTGCACCTTCATGGCCCCAAATGTGGCTGTGCTGGGGGCTTTGTCAGAGGTGCAGGCTCACCCTCTAATTGCACCATTTGGCCTTCTGGCAAAGCTGGTCTCGAAACTCCTTGCCAAGCTGACTATGCACCATGGCCCGGACATGATGATGGGTGACAGGTTCCTCTCCGTCCCCACTCCCAGGGGTGCAAGCCCCATCCCCTGCAACGATTCCACCCGAGGAGGAGGTCCCAGACTGGGTCCCGGACATGCTGTTGGCTGGTGCCATGGCTAGCTGAGGTGGGACAGGTGGGTCCACTGGGACTGGCAATCCCATACGACCTATGATGTTGCAGTTTTAAGACAGATAGGGCTTAGTAAAAGTAAACAACATCCAGGATTAGTTATAACAGCATGCATAGATATTCACATTAGTCCAAGACACCAGATTTCACACAGTTGCAGAGCGAGCAGAACACATGCATATATACTACATGACATCTGTACAAAGGGTAACTGACTTATGACTGCAGCTATGAAAACTGGCCAATATTGGCATGTCACAGTGATAACCTCAGACACTTACTGTCATACCACTGTTTTATATGACATATGTCCAATCAGGGATATGATGTCAGTAACTCTCATGGCTGTCACCACGTACTGACTGCAATTCTCACACTATGCTTCTGCAGTTCTCAGATAGGTGTTCTGTGAGTAACACGAAAAACAACTGGTTCCACACACTGACCAGTCCACAGGTGGCCCTATAGATGGGGGTTTCCTCACAAACATAGCACTGTTATGACAATTATTAAAACATGCAGACTAGCCATTACCACACACAACCTGTTAAACTGACAGTAGCCTAAATGAAGCATAGCTATGCGTACATGCTGTAGTCATGTCTGGCACATCACCCTCCTGTCTTTAGGCTTTTTTCCACAGTGTATGTTGTTTGAGGTAAATCCAGATTTCATCTGTGATGCTGTTTGCCAAACATCAGATCTATGTTCCACTCACAGTGACTGTCATGGCAACACCAACATGATATTCCCAGATATTGTATTGTGTTTCCATGCAATTGGCTATGGAACAGTTACCACAGCTGTTCCTCATTCAATCAGCTAGAGGAGGACTGCAATTGGTGCATAGGCCATCAGCTGATAATGACCACATGCTGCTGCCTAAGCTAGCAGGTGTACATCTCCACATCCACCAGCAAGTGTGTGGGAGGGACAGACAAAGACAAAGTGTATCAGAGAAGAGATGGGAGAGTAAAACCTAAGCATGTTGGTGTCAAACACCTACCACTGCAATGATTCAAGCCCCTGACTGAGTATGCATTACTATTACATGTGCATGCAGTTATTGCATGTGCCACATAGCTGACATGTTGGTGAGCTGTCAAAACATCTATGTGCTGGTGAGTGACATCTGCAATGGTGATATAGTATAAATACATCAGGTGTAGCACACATGCCTGTCCACATGAACAGGTGTCAGTGTCAACACAGCCACACTCTCTAAGGGACTCATACACATTGCCACACTTTGGCAGGTCACGAATACAGTTCCTACCTACTTGGTTTTCCACAATACAGTAATGCACAGGTATCACATGCACCACATGGGTTATCCTGAGGTTCTATGGGGAAAGGGCATGTGAACATGTCAGACATCAGTCAGCATGCTTCAGTACACCATTTGGAGTTCTACTGGGTGTGAATGTGGTTGGAAACATCATACTCTCCATAAAGACACAAGGTGCCAGTACTGACGTGCATGTGTGCATTGCTTCATGGATGTGTAGTGGTTGGCTGTGCCAGATGGCTGTACAAGGCTGGGTGAGGGGTATACCTTGGCATCAGGCACATGACAATGGTCTGCAGTGTGGTTCAGGGGTGTAGTGTCTGCAATGTCCCACACAGATGGGTACTGTATTAACCATCCAGTCACCTGGGTTACTATTGTGTGTGGCCAGTGCTGTGCAATGCTAGCCATGTCAGTGTTCGATAGTCCATGACATGGACATTTTCTGGGATGTGCACATGTCCCACATTAATATACAGTGACATGTGTAAGTGTACGTGGGTTTCCTGGCAAATATTGTGTACACAGATTGTTATCATCAGATGTGCCAATCCTGGCCTGTTGTGGCAGGACCTGCTAATGGACAGGAGGTTGACCCAGCACCTGCATTGATAGCATGATACAGGTATTCCCTGGTATCAGTGGCATCTGTCCATACAGGGCATGTGTGTAAGGCATTGTCTGTCCTTTGTGGATCACATTTGATGGCACCACATATGTTTCAGGCGTCCAGTGGGGAACATAGTGAAGGGGCATCATCCACAATTATGTGCCTACTGCATTGATGGACAGGGTGCCATGCCCTCTGTAGATGACTGCAATCACACCATGCTTACTATCTGTCAACAATATACAGGGTACTAGCAACATAGCAGAAGTTTCCTAGGCAAGTGTGTTTGTGTATGAGACATGGGTTTAGAGTGTAGTCTGGGTAACATTAGGGTTGCTTACTTTGTTCACCAGGCCTTGTATTACATGTGGGGGTATGGCTTGCCACCCCAGTCTCTTGGCTAATTGACATCTGTAATCCTTGTGAGGTGAACATTGTGACATATAAATATGGCCACCATAAAGGAAAACAACAAAACCCGCCCCTCAACAAGTCCAGTTGTTACACACTCACAGCCACCTCCACACAGGATATGACTGATGCACACAGACAATTGCCATGTCTCAGACTAGAGCTCCTACATAACTAGCTTACCACACTGCAACATTATGCAGTTATAGCACGTGTCACTCAGATTACTGGACTATTCCTTCCCCAAAGGTGTATTTCACAGTTACTGACATCAGCAGACTTGCCAAAGTCAGGCACTGGAGGTTGCAGTGCCTGTGAATGGTCTCAAAAGCATTGCTCAATAAACTGATAAAGGAACACACACACACATCCACACTTGCCATGTCTGAAAATAGAACACCTAACTAGTTCATCACACTACAGCATTAAGCAGTTATAGCACGCGCCACTCAGATTACTGGGTGATTCCCCCTCCAAAGGTGTATTTCACAGTTGATGACATCAGCAGACTTGCCAAAATCAGGCAATGGAGGTTGCAGTGCCTGTGAATGGTCTTAAAAGCATTGTTCACTACACTGATAATGGAACACACACACACCTCCACACTTGCCATGTCTGGAAATAGAACACCTATATAATTAGCTCATTGCATTACAGCATTACACAGTTATAGCATGCGTCACTCAGATTACTGGATGATTCCTCCTCCAAAGGTGTATTTCAGAATTGATGACATCAGCAGACTTGGCAAAGTCAGGCAGTGGAGGTTGCAGTACCTGTGAATGGTCTCAAAAGCATTGCTCACTACCCTGAGAAAGGAACACACACGCACACACACACACATCCACACTTGCCATGTCTAGGAATAGAACACCTACCTAACTAGTTCATCACACTACAGCATTACACAGTTATAACATGCACCACTCAAATTACTGAGCAATTCCTTCTCCAAAGGTGTATTTCATAGTTGATGACATCAGCAGACTTGCCAAAGTCAGGCAATGGAGGTTGCAATGCCTGTGAATGGTCTCAAAAGTATTACTCACTACCCTGATAATGAAACACACAAACACCCACACTTACCATGTCTGGGAATAGAATACTTACCTAACTAGTTCATCACACTACAGCATTACGCAGTTATAACATGCACCACTCAGATTACCGGGGCATTCATTCCCCAAAGGTGTATTTCACAGTTGATGACATCAGCCGACTTGGCAAAGTCAGGCAATGGAGGTTGCAATGCCTGTGAATGGTCTCAAAAGTATTACTCACTACCCTGATAATGAAACACACAAACACCCACACTTACCATGTCTGGGAATAGAATACTTACCTAACTAGTTCATCACACTACAGCATTACGCAGTTATAACATGCACCACTCAGATTACCGGGGCATTCATTCCCCAAAGGTGTATTTCACAGTTGATGACATCAGTAGACTTGCCAAAGTCAGGCAATGGAGGTTGCAGTGCCAGTGAATGGTCTCAAAAGCATTGCTCACTACACTGATAATAGAACACACAAACACCCAAATCCACACTTGCCATATCTGGGAATAGAATACCTACCTAACTTGTTCATCACACTACAGCATTACACAGTTATAGCACGCACCACAAAGATTACTGGGTCATTTTCTTCTCAAAGGTGTATTCCAATGTGAATGATATCACCAGCCTTGTCATAGTAGGGCTGTAAGGAGGCCAGTGTGTGTGTGTGTGTGTGTGTGCATGGGCCATAACCCATTCATCTACAGTTAGACGCACCACAGTCAGGCACATGTAGGTTAAAATTTCACAGGTATCTGTACACAAATGCTAGATGACTACTGGCTTGTACAGTCATGTTGCACAGCTAGCACTTGCATCAGACAGTCTGTAATGCTGAGAGATACCAGTGGTCACTTTCTATGGTGAGTGGTATTTACACATCCTTTGGTTGTAGCCATTTGGCTGTGTACTGGGTGGGACAGGCTTGATGATGGCAGGCTCTTTTTCACTGTCACTGTCTTCCACACATCTCTGTATGTGTACTTTTGGCATATTATTGTGTGTTGTCCTTGAATATATGTGTGTATTCCTATGCAATGTGTGTGCAAAGCATGACTGGTGCATACTGAGGGGTTTATGCACTAACATCTGCACCTGTCAGATATGTATAGTCCACTGTTGTTGGCAGACATGGGCTTCTTTTGCTTAAGTGCGCGAGAATGCCCAGTATGCCCTTCTGTATTGAATGTGTGGCTGCATTCTAGGTAGTTTGTACTCCAGTGCAGACCTTTGTGTTCTACACTTATGGGTAGCAAACTGTTTCTGCAGGATATCTGTTGATCATTTGGCAATATGGGGTCAAACTGTGCAAGGAATAGTGTGCACCATAGGTGATTGTGTCTGTGCTGCTTCTGCTACATGGTACTGGTGTTAGCGGAGATATTCAGATGTGTACTGTTATATACTGTGATGTTTTATGTCTTCAAGTCCTGTCAGGTGGACAATTTTGCTCACAGTGATATACTGGGGAACACAGGGTGAATGCAGCTGTGTCCAGTATTGTGGTCAGACACCTACGTATTCATGGAAGGTTATGGCATTCTGGGGGATGAACTGCAGACACTTGCTGCTGGGTCTGTGTATCTAGTTCAGCACCTTGGTACCATGCTGACAGAGGATCCCATACTTGTACATTCATTGACATGACAGTATGGCCTTATCTTGCTGTGGCAATACCTCACAGCTGTACAGATTCACACAGGTTACCCAGAGGCAGGGCTCATAAGTTAGGGGACTGCCTCTATTGTGGTGTATGGGCAGGTTTTTAGCCACCCATTATTGTGTTTGCAGCCAGGGATAGTATGTGACCTAGGCTTTGTTTGTCGAATCTTGCATATTCCATGCTGCCCATGCTCCCACCCCCACCCCTTGATTATTCTATCCTCATCTATACATTATGCATACATTTGCTGATACTTGCCCTATAGTTATCACCTCATCACAGCTGTGTTTTGGTGTTGGTCCACAGTTCATGCAGTGGGACATGTTGGACATGTTACTGTGGTTTGTCCACATGGCCTTGCATATGGCTTGTGTGGAGTGTGTTATGTTGTTATTTGGATGTCCATTACATAACATACATTGGAAGTATGGGGGATCACAGGCCTTGGCAGAGGCCTGCAGGCCATCTGATGTCGAGGCAGGCCAGCTGTAGCAGGCCATTGCATTCTGTCAGTTCTACAGTCCCAGACTGCCATACAGTATATTCCCCTGGGGTGACAGGGTAGGTGTGCTAGGTGTTCATGTCAATATTTTATATTGGTATTGGTCAGGTGGTGTGCATGGTGGCAGGGTGCTACTTACGGCTAGGGTCACACCAGCATGGGACACCTGCACTGCATGCTGCATTCTTTTGCTATTGCCATACACTTGTGGGGTCATATTGTACCCCTCCCAACAGCAGGGATACGACTAGAGAGGTACCTGTAGTTGGTGTTTGGGTGACCTGGGTGCATGTGTGCTATGGACACTACTTGCATCTGACTGACAGATATGCATGGGACATGCTAGTCATGCTGGTTTGTGCAGGGACATCAGCCATTGCCCAATACATCGGTCCTATCACCTTTGTGATCTGCAAGTGCTCAGCCAGATGACATCATCATTCCCTACTACAAGGCCAGATACTGAGATGCATACCTGTATGTACAGTTCCATGGGTGTGTCCATTTCACAGTTACACACTATATACTGTATGCCTGGGGTACCTTTCCCTGTGTACTGCTTGTATATCTGGCCCAACAGTCATGCCATGTCAATTTTTCCAATGGTGACACATACTACCACCATACATTTACAATTGCTTACTGCTAGTATGTGTTATACTGGGGGTAATTGTCTTTGGCACTGTGGTTGTTAGGACTTGGCCCTGTCATCGTCACTTGTGGGCAATGGCCACCAGGTCACAATTCAACATGCATACAAACTTACCACTCTCACACAATATGTAACACACACCAAACTAATACATGCATACCTGCTTATTGTACAAATGCTACAAATTAACCTGCTACCTTGGTCAGCTCACGTCATCTGTGCTCCACTGGTGTTATACCTACATATACATGTTACTACATGTCTATATCATATGGGGGAGGCTCATCTGACTGTTACTACATTTCTATATAGGATTGGGGGGGGCACACCTGACTGTTACTACATTTCTACATAGGATTGGGGAGGGCATACCTGACTGTTACTACATGTCTATATAGGATGGGGGGCATACCTGACTGTTACTACATTTCTACTTAGGATTGGGGGGCATACCTGACTGTTACAACGTTTCTACATAGGATTGGGGGGCATACCTGACTGTTACAACATGTCTACATAGGATGGGGGGGGCATACCTGACTGTTAACTGCATTTCTACATAGGATTGGGGGGAATACACCTGACTGTTTCTAAATTTCAACACAGGATTGGGGGGTACACCTGACACTTGTACACATTTGCTATGACTGTACTGGTATGTCAGGTACTCCATTTCATTCTGTATCGTAACCTATCATGCTGACTAGAGACATATCAGTGTACTACAGCTCTTTGGTCTGGTTGACCTACATATCAGTTTCTGACTTCCTACCCTTCTGAACTAACATCCCACTACCTGACCTGTTGCAGTCTGTCTGTGTAGGTCTGGGGTGGGATGTTCTCCATAGCCATCAATCAGATGCCTTAGCACTGCCTTAGTTTGTGTTTGTCTACAGCTGTCCTGCTGGCTGACACTGTTGTTGGGTATGTGAGCCTCCCTGACTGGCATGTGTGTGTCATATGGACATCCATTTGTCCCGGCACATTTCCTGCAGTGGGTTTTGGCACCTTGTTTAGTACTGGCTACTGTGGTGACACCAGTATTTCTGAATGTTTATCTAGAATCCCAGATTGGTCAGAATAGTTAAAGCTGAAGTGGGGGACTCTTGACATCTGGGAGAAGACTCTGCAAAGATAAGTAAGTTATCTAAATAAGGAAGCAAATGATTATCATTCAGCCTGGTAAAGGTTAAGGCTGCAGCAAACCAGAAGAACCTGAGAAAAAAATTTGTCTGGTTTGAAGGGAGGGAAGGAAGTCCCCAGAAAGGAGGTACTTGTATCCATTGGCATCTTTATCCCTCCTAAACCACCTTTAACACCCATGGATGGATCTGTCAGAGTCTGCTGTCCAATGAGAGTTAAAAGAATCAGTTGTTGGGACAGGTTTAAAGAGATTAAGGCAGGAGGGAAGGTAAAGTGGAAGAAAGAAGGTATGCTAGCATAGCCAATCTGAAGTTGAATCCTGTCTATTTGTTTTTTGCTATTCACTTGATGAGCTGATGGGGCAGGTGATGGTTCATGGTACCAGCACAGAGCATTGAGTGAGTCAGCTATGCTTCTACTATGTCCTGATAAAATAGCAAAAGCAGATGTCCAGGACACAGCATCTGTGTAGTCATACTTACCTATAAGGCATGTTTATATACTCAAGATGTGTCAAAAAAGAAAAGATTGAGATAGACACTCTGTTCATGGTAAAGAGTGGTAATCAGATTCCTTAAAATGTCTTTCCAAAAAGGATAAATTCCCACACATTCTGTATGCCACTGTGGAAGAATAAGAAAAAAATCCTTATAGCCAATCTGTCCCAAAACATTCCCTTCCCTACTAAGTCCACAGGAGAAGTCCTGGATGATATCAGTAGCCTATCTGCTTATATGGATAGTGTCAAGCAGTCATTCTGACTTTTTAGACTGTCTTTGGTTCTAGGAGGATTCCCTTTTGAAAAAGGGTCCTGAGTCAGAAAGTTTTTATTGAACTTAGAAGAGAAGGGTTGGAAAGATTGGATCACCTGCTGAATCAATTTCCCTCTTTCATCATTTCAAGGCCCTCAGCAGCTGAAGAGCCAAAAAGAACTTCCTTGTCTAGGAATGAATCTAAAATGTCTGCTTTAATGACTTCTGGTATGTTTTGAGAACATAAACAAGCAAATCTTCTCAGAAGCAGCTTACTATCAGCAGATGCGAACAGCATCATCAGAACCATAGTAACACTTTAAGAAGTGTTTGGTTGCATGAGAAACAATTAACCAATTCAACATGCTTTTAACTGCTGAAGAGGGAAGGTTGACAGTTAACTTTCTCATGCTATCAAAGTTAAAGTAACAAAAGAATATGCTTTGTTTCCAAATCTATCAGAAGCCTTCCCATCTTTGTCAGATGGAAGGTAGTTAGCATTTACAATCTGTTTAGCAGCAGAAGTTTTAAATAAGGAAATCATTGCAGAGTCTGAGTCTGCTTTATGATCAGCAAATATATATTTATGAGTCTAAGGTACTTTGCATAACCTGTCCAACATTTTAAGAGCAGGAAGTTGACAGTCAGGTGTGTTGAAAGCTGTCAAGAAAACATTCTCTAAAGCTGATAAAATGATGGACAGCTGCAGGCTGTGGCATATTATGTTGCAACAAATCATAATACTTTTGCTGGAAAATAAGGATTTCATTCTCTTCCCACTGAAATAAATATTTCTTTTGGTTAAGGAAAACTTTCCTCAGAATCAGAATTTTCAGCTTGAGAAGAAATTACTGAAGTAAAACACTTTCCCTCCATGCCCTGTTCTTGTGACTGATAATCAGTGTCAGAATGTGAGGGAAATATTTTCTTTCTCTAGTTGTAGTCAGTGAAGAAGCAACAAATCTTCCCTAACCATAGTTAAAGAAACAGGAGAAGAAACATTCTTAAAATTTTGTTTTCTTTTCCTAGGAGACTTCCTGAAAGCAGACTAACCCAATGCAGGGGCACTATCCGGGGAATCAGAGACCCCAGATCAGCTATGCAGCAAACCTTCACTAGTTCCTTCCCCTGAGACCAACACAAGTTGTTCTCCCTTGACTAGAAAAGACAACTCCTACAGAGAGAGATGATGTGCCTAACTCACAGTCCTTAAGGTTTTTTTGAGGAGCTTCAACATAGACTCTGGGAGACAGCAATGAGCAGTCTAAGGAACCAAGTCTGGCAACATCAGTGGCTGAGCCAGTGACGGAGCTAGCCTGACACCTGATGACTTCTTAAAAGCTTTCTTTTCTTGCTGAACAGAAAATGAAGAATTGAGAAGACTGCTAAATGTCCCATTGCTTAGCTGAAAAAAGTAAGAAAAAACACTGAAAGATGGATAGTGTAGTCTATATGAAGTGGTGATAACAAAAAGACAGGTGCAGCTGTGGAGGATGGGATGAGCATAAAAGATCTGGAAAGGAAGAACAGAGTAATATTAAAGACAACAAAAGAACAGAGTGGTACCAAAGACAAAAAGAACAAATTGGTACCAAAGGCAACAAAAGAACAGAGTGGTACCAAAGGCAACAAAAAACAGTGTGGTACCAAAGGCAACAAAGAACAGAGTGACACTAAAGGCAACAAAGTACAGAGTGGTACCAAAGACAACAAAAGAACAAAGTGGTACTAAAGGCAACAGAAAAAGGTGTTACCAAAGGCAACAAAAGAACAGATTGGTACCAAAGCAACAAAGAACAGAATGGTACCAAAGGCAACAAAGAACAGAGTAGCACCAAAGGCAACAAAGAATAAAATGGTACAAAATGCAACAAGGAATACAGTGTTACCAAAGGCAACAAACAACAACAAATAAAGGATCTAGATGTGCTGATAGCATTAATCACAGTAGGAGTGGATCACCAAGAGCAGCTTGAGAGGGTAGTGGCAGCAGTAAATAGAATGTTAGGGAGTATCCAGCTTTATCGTCTAGGTTTAACATTACACAAGTTTTAGATTTTTATATGTATAATCATTTTCTGCTGTACTACTACCATGTTCATTAGTACTTGTTCAAATCTGCTTTCAAATAGTTTCTGATGCATTGCATGTAGTACTGTTGACTGCTTGTACTTGGCCTGTCTATGCATACTGATTACATTGGGGGGCTTTTCCCTTAGGGTCACCTCTGAAACTGAACTAGGCCCTAGACCAGTAGGGATAACCTAGTAAACAAACTGCTACCTCATGAACCTTCGTAAGTATGGCAGATGCACAGGCCCAAAAAAGTCAAACCTCACTTCAAAAAACATGGCCAGAATGCTGAAGTGTGGATATTAAAGCAAACTTTAAATTTTTAACCCACCATAAGGGTAAAGTAACACACATTACCCCACAGATAATAAGGCACATTTGTTCTACTCAAGATTATTTTATGAACTATAGGGAGGATCTTATTTGGAGATTTCAAACCAGGGGTTATAAATATGGAATATTATTTCTGCCAGCAACTGGGTTTCCATACAAGAGAGACATGAACTGTTAAGATATAAAGAAAAACAACATAAGAAATCATCAGATATCTGTCTGGTCACCACATTTGGTCGTAATACCAATCTTCTTATTGATACTGTAAACAAACATTGGAACATTCTAATGGCGGATCACAGACTGTTGGATATAATCCATCCCAAATGTTTGTTCTCCTTTTGCAGGGGACAAACATTAGGCTCTCATTTTAGTCACTATAAATGATGGACTGAGCCCACTTAGCCTAAATAACAATTAATTATTATTGGGGAACCATTGCATGGGTGTGTGTCTTGTGGACACTGCACACATTGCTCCATGGTTGTTAACTCTAAACTATTTTCTAGCAAAAATACCGCCATAGTATACAATATAACATTTCTGGCCAACTGCAGCACACTGGATTATTTACTTGGCAACATGTTCTTGCTCAGCATCTTATACTGGCCAGACATCTCGTCCATTGCGTTTACATATTAGTGAACATCTTAGTGACATTAGGAGCAAGAGAGCCTCTAATGCTTTATGTAAGCATTCATTGAAACATAATTCAGCATGTTTTAGATTGATCATTATTGATAAAATACAAGGGGATAGGATGAATAAAACTGGGTGGCATACTATTTTGAATTGTAAAGAGAGGAAGTGGATTATTAAAATGAGAGGGTTATTTTTCCCTGGATTACATGAGTCATTATAACCAATTAAACTATCAATGTTGTCATGTGGTTCACCAGGAGATAGATATATATATATATATATATATATAAATTATTGTGTAGTTGTATGTATTTGTTACTTACACTGAGGAAGGCTTTACAAGCTGAAATCAGCCTGAACTTATTCACCAAAAAACTCTACACTGCTAGATCTCCGATACCAAATACCACTGGTTCCAAGTTACATTAAACACGATAGGGTCCTTCTTTCAAGGCAAACTCGTTTATTTACTTCAAACTTGGACAAGTAACATCTCTTCTCATAATCTTTCCTGAGTGAGACATCAAGATAGTCTATTGTGTCTCTGTCATATTTGAATGTGAACTGTAAAAAATCTGTAGTGTTGTTAAAACTTGATAGACAACACTCCATTTCATTTTCAGTTCCTTTAAAGAGAATGAAGATGTCATCCAAAAACCGTGTATAAAATATCAAATTATTTTTAAGTTCACTGTTGTTCAACACAAATGACCTCTCCCAGTGGGCCATAACTAAATTTGCTATGGCCCCCCCACATGGTGAGCCCATCGCTACACCTATTTTTTGATGGTAGATGGTGTTGATGAACATTATGTAGTTATAGGACAACACTGTGTCAATAAGTTCCTCGACCAATGAAATTTCACTTCTTGGTGCATTTAGGACACGCAACATATTAGCAACCCATTCTATTGTTATCTGGTGTGGGATGCAAGAATACAGGTCTTTCACGTCTACTGTCACGAAGAAAGATTGTGGAAAGAATTTTAAATCGTTGATAGATTTCAAAAAAGACCATGAGTCTTTAGAAATCTGCTTCTCCTCTATTATGTATTTTTTTTAAATATTGTCCAAAAGTTTTGCACAAGTGTACGTAGAACTCTTTCTCCCATCCACCAAAGGTCTCATTGGTGGATCCTCAAGACCTTTATGGATTTTCGGTATCCCAAATAGATAGGGTGTTCTAGGGAATGACTGTTGTAAATATAGATAAGTGTCTCTGTCAATTCTTGCTTCAATATATATTTCTTCTATAAAGGCTTGAATTTTTCTATAAGCACCATACAATTCATTGGTCAATGCTTTTATATATGTCTCACTAGCAAGAATAGAAAGCATTTTACAATTATATTCTTCTTGTGACATAATTACCAAGCCCCCACCCTTATCGGGTTTCATGATTCTTATGGGGGCTTGACACAAAAATTCTAGATGCTGTTTTTCTTCTTTACTAATGTTATAATTGTGTTTTCTTTTGTAAATGTTTGTTTTCACCAAATCCCTTAAGTCCAATTCTGTTGCGTTCTCGAAGAGGGCTACTAAGGGATGTAGAAGGGGATTGTAAACACTACTCACATACAATTCAGAGTTTTCCTGTGCATTAAGATTATGAGAAGAGATGTTATTTGTCCAAGTTTGAAGTAAATAAACGAGTTTGCCTTGGAAGAAGGACATTATCGTATTTAATGTAACTTGGAACCAGTGGCATTTGGTATCGGAGATCTAGCGGTGTAGAGTTTTTTGGTGGAGAAGTTGAAATATTTTCTTGAGTTCAGCCTGAACTTATTATTTGTGGGGTAATGTGTGTTATTTTACCTTTATGGTGGATTAAAAATTAAAAGTTTGCTTTAATATCCACATTTCAGCATGCTGGCCATGTTTTTTTAAGTGAGTTATAACCTAGTAAACAAAACATAAATAACTAAAATAAATGCATAGAAATCAGAAATGACAGAGGAGTATATTGGAGTAGTTGAACAGGATCATTTATGAGTGATGTGAAAGGGTGACCATGAGCAGGATCAAAAGAGATGCAGTAGGAACAGGAGGGGGAGGCACATTCACCAGACTATAGGGGACCACCTACTCCTCTAATCTGCGGCTGTGGACCCGTGTGATGCAGTACTTGGAAGAGTGGTATAGAAGGATTTTTTTTCAGAGTAATTTGATAGAACATGGGACAGGTGAAGGTGAGGGGAGCTGAGACAGACGTTCACGTGTTCATAAGTTTGTAGATAAGTACTAGTCTTGTTGCCCTTGGGGGCCATTTTAAGCCTCAAAGGTGAGAATCAAACCCTATACCCTATGACTGTGAGGTAAGCACCTTAGCCATTGTGCTAATCCCTTCCCACTTTGGTAGATGTTCAATGCACCAAATGGCCAAACTAGACAAGTGCGCTATCACTTTCTGTCATCATGTTATATAATGTAATGTAATCTTGCTTAAAGTCATGCAAGTCTAGCATAAGTTGTTTGTATGTGGTATCAGGAAATATTGAATCCAATCCCACATCTGCGCTATATGTATGGCATCATTTAAGTCAGACTTAAACAGACTGAATTAAGATCACACAGGGAGAAACACAATCATAAAACTAATCATGAAAAGACTGGCAGCAGCAAGACTTCCTTCTTCTTCATGTAATTATGTGACTTCACAGGGTTAGCTTGGTTTTTAAATGGTGTGATGCAGTTTCTATATGAAGCCAGCTGGCCCTATGCTGGCTAGTATATACAGAATCACTTCAGTTATGCAGCCTTCCATGTTTCATTTTTGGAAAAAATATATAGTTTATTTATACAGATTACAGTCAATTTAAACATAATGAACTCTATGGGGTATTTTATGTACCCAGTGTTTGCACATAGAATACATATTCAAAAGCATGTTTATTGTTTTAGGGCAGTCTGTAGTATCACAAAAGATGTAACAAAATTTACTGGTCTTTTGTTAGTAACAGAAGAATTGAAATAAAATAATTATTTACTTTACATAATGCTTTTCATTATATGCATCCTGTTATACCAAAACTTACCCTGATGCCTTTCTCTGTAGTAAGTAAATTTTATACAGCACAATTAGTAAGGCTATTGATGTCACAATAATAAGGAATGCCAGAAATCCAATTAAGGCTTTATCATTATCTAGAAAGACACAAACATAAAACTTCTGATTAGAAATACTGTGGCAAGGCTAAACAGTTCAGTAAACCCCAGAAGCAAAATTTATTTCTTAGTGCTTTGATAATGAATCCTATCATGCAGTTTGGCAATTTAACTGCATTTCATAAAATGGTTAATGTTAATAATTTATAAAAAACAACCAGAACTGGTTACTTCAGCAACTGATGAACAAACCAATGGTAACCAAAAAAGCCAGAATCGGGGGTTCACTATGAAAACAAATTTATTAAAACAATAAAGCGACACAATTGATTAAAAGCCTCCGTCCATATAAAACACAGAACTTCATTAGAATAAACATATGCAAGCCCCCAATCACATACATATACTTAAAACTCCACCTCTATAATTATTCAATTAAACTAATTGACAGTGGGTTAAAGTGCAAGCCAGCCTTATTAAAAATACAACCTCTATTGTTTTATATATATAATAAAACATTGTGAAACAAAAAAATCATAAAGAATCATAAAAAATAATCAAACAATATATTACCTCCCCAATAAAAACTTAAAACTTAATGGTCTGTCATTTAAAACTCGTTGGATGGAGATATATTCATTTAATCCAGGGTAAAAGGTGGCTTGCAGTTTTAACTGCCATTTAAGTTCTTTATTTTCTAAGGATACCTTTCTATCACTCCCTCTAGGGTGGATGGAATCCATCTACAATACCAAAATATTAAATTTCGTAAACCCTGGGCAAAAGAAGGAATGTTTAAACAATGCATTACTTTCCTTTTTCTTTTTTATATCATATAAGTGCTCATATATACATTTACACAGATCCCTTTCTGTTTTTCCAATATAATAACATGAATAGCCTACACAAATTGCCATATAAATTATCCACATACTGGAGCAATTCCTTTTCATAAACCTCACCCTAGAATGTGCCCCATTATTTAAAATAATAAACTCTTTTTCATAAATATAAGAACATTGCTGGCATCTTCCACATTTTGTTGTATGCTGATGCCAATCCCTTGCATTTATATTCCTAAAATTTCCTTTGTCCAAAAGATCTTTAAAATTCTTCCCTGTTTTATACATGAAAACTGGTTTATTCCCTAGAAGACGAAAAATTGTGCGGTTGGTTTTACAAATGCTCCAGCTGTTTTTAATAATTTCCCTAACTCTAGTTGCCTGTTCATTATATTGTAAAACCACGTTTCTCTCGAAATTTTTATTCTTAGTTTCCTCCATATTTATTCTATCCAACTCTTTCTTTGTCAACCCAACACCTAAAAGTGGTTTATAGTTTTCCCCCATTCAGACTGAGCATACTGTTTAATTGCATATACCAGGGAAGGGGGTTACTTCCTATCCAGGAACATCTTAGCCACCTTTTCCAATTCAAATTATAAATTCACTCTATGGTATATGATATACCTGATATACTGACTCTTCAAAATGTTTTTTTTTACAGCTTAAAGGATGGAAGCTGGTAAAATCCAAATATTAATTGCTAAAGGTGGCCTTCCTATAGATTTTAGACTTAAAACCATTGGTAGTATGTTCAATATAGGTGCCCAAATAGTTAATCCCATTTTGTTAAAACTGTAAGTATACTCTAAGAATTCAGAAGATCCATTAAGAAAGTCAACAAATTTATGAATATCTTCCTCTGTTCCTCTCCACAGGATAAAAATATCATCCAAAAATCTAAAATAAAGGACAACATTTTGAAAAAAAAATTGGACTTAAAAACCACACTATTTTCCCGTTGTAATAAAACCAAATTTGTATAAATGGGAGCACAAGAGGCACCCATGGCCATCCCCTCTTCTTTGTTTAAAGAATTCCCCCTCAAAAATATAAAATTCTTATCCAACACTAAGGCATTCCTCTCCCCAATAAACCCTACTCTGTCATGGGGTAGTCTTGAATATTGATACAAACTTTCCTGGAAAAACTCAATCCCTTTTTCTCTAGGAACAGCTGTAAAAAGGTCCTTAATATCCATAGTTAAAAAATGAAATCCTTGGACCAAATATCCTGTTTTAGTCTCTCTAGAAAATCCCAAGAATCTAGTAAAAGATGTGGAATTTAACTATAAACTCTTTTAAGCCAACAGTCAATGCAAACAGAAAATGTATAAGTCTTAGAGCCTCTAGTGGCTACTATTGGTTGAAAATGGGGCTCTTCTCTATTATGCACCTTGGGAATTCCAAAAATAAAAAAATAAATAAAATAAAAAAATAGAAATTGCAGAATTCTCAACTCTCAAAGTCATGTATGTATCCTGAGAAATGTTTTGTTCAACCAAATATTCTTCAAGTTGGGAATCAATTCTCTGATATACTATATTAATCTCATTTCCTGAAACTGGTAAATATGTATCTGTGTCATGAAGTAGTTTAAGCATAGCACCTGAGTAATCTAAAGCATTAAAAAGGACTGTGCCTCCTCCTTTATCGGGTATGTTATCTTGTCTTAATTGAAATAATAATTCCCTTTTCACACTACTTAGATTAAGATATTTTTTATGCTATTGTTGTTAAGTGCATAAATCTCTTCAGTGACTGTTCTTTCAAATATTTGCAAAGTGGGGTTAAGCTGTGGGTTAAAAACACTTCTTTTCTTAAATTTTGTTTTGTTTGTTCTTGGTTCATTCTATGTTTATCCTCAAAAAAACTACTAAATTCAACTTTCTTTAAAAAAAGTTTTAATTCAATGAACGTATCAACTACATCAAAATTAGTGGAGGGAATAAATTTAAAACATTTTTGAAATAAAGTAAAATGCTCCTTTTCACCTCCATACCCATATAATTAAAAAGGTGATACCCTTGACAAGAAAAAACTATACCATCTGTTGTAACAACATCACAAACAGCTGACCCTTCAATATTTACTTGGGATTATATCTTTCTACCCCTCTCCCCATTGTTCCCAAAAATTTCTGATTCCCCCTGTTCCTTCCTGGGAGACTCATTACTGGGGAAAAAGACTGAAAATTCTCCCTTATATTTCCCCTCAGTATTTTTCTTACTTCTGAAACCATTACACTTATTTTTAGAACTCATAAAAATTATTTGTTTCTTAATATTACATGCCTGTTCCCTGGTATATTGTTCCAAACCCGTGACCGTGACCTTGAGTAGCATCTTACCCTCCCCAAGAATGATGCCACAATATGAAGACAAGATGATCAATTTCAACAATTGGTTTAAGTATTGGTGTCATTCAAAGAGGATCCAATGCCTGTCAGCCTGGGATGACATGCTCGACAAGCCACGATGCTTTGCTAGAGACGGCTTGCACCTGTCACCCCTGGGCTTTCAGATATTGGCAAAGGCTCTTTCTACCCCCATAGTGCCTTTTTTAGGCAAGGCTAAAAAGACAAACCCACCTCCATAGGTATCACAAGGAATAAGAAACTAAGAGTAATGCTCTCCTTAGCATGGAGAACATTGATATCTGTACAGTAACAGAAACCTGGTTCAAGGCTCCCGAGAGCACCCCAGCACTACCAGGTTATACCTCATACCATGCTTTTCGGCCCCAAAACTTGGACCGAACCACAAAAGGAGGGGGAGTATCAATATTCGTCAAAGATACCCACACCTCCAGGTTGGTGGCACAGCATGAAGCATCAGAGACTATCCATGTGCAACTAACAGTAGGTAAAACTGCCTTCCAGTTTATAGCTTGCTACAGACCACCCTCCCAAACCCAGGAACCCTACTCGGCCTTCCTGAGAACACTGGAAAATATGAAGGTCTCTCCAAACAACATTATATTGGGCGACTTCAGCTACCCAAACATCAAATGCTATGGAACAACTTGTTACCACTCCCACAAGAGGGGAAAACATTCTGGACCTGATCATCAACAACAAGGGGACTCTATGCTCCAGACCAGAAGTATATCCCTCACTGGTAAGACCAGACCATAAACTAATCTCACTGGATATTCACATCCCGACCCCAATCCTGCCCAGAAAACCACAGTGAAAAACTTCTCTAAAGTAAATTTCACACTCCTCAAAACCAAGGTGGAATCCTTCAAAGCCCCCGGGCCTGTGGAAAATATGGCCCAGACCGCAGAATCCTTTATAAACACATTCTATGAACACCTTCAGGAATGCATGGATCATGCAATCCAAATAAAACCAAGACCCAATCCTCCAAAGGCAGACGTCCTGTCTGGTGGACCCCAGCCATAAACAAACCATACAATAGAAGGAGGAAGCTACTACATGATAGAGCAAAATCCCAAAAAGGGAAGGCATCTTTGATCAGTATTAGCAAAAAACTACGGGCACTCATAAAATCGTCTAAGGCCAGCTTCGAGAGAAAAATTGCACAGGACACTAAGGATAATCACAAGGCTTTCTTTAGTTATGTTAGGAACCTGGGTGGGAATTCCCGGATATGCTCAGAATTAGTCCAAAATGACAAAAAATACACCGAACCCACAGACATTGCCAACATCCTAGCTGACAGGTTCAGTGCAAACTCCCCTCCCACCAAAGGGCAAATATCTATCCCAGCAGAGTGCTGCCCCCCTGACATCTCAGATGCTCAGGTAAGAGCTGCTCTCTCCAAAGCAAAAACCACAGCATCAATGGGACCAGATGGTGTCCTGGGCTGCATCCTACATGAACTCCAAGAAGAGCTAAACCCAAACATAAAACTACTGTTCAATCTCAGCCTTACTACAGGATATGTACCCAAAGATTGTGGCGTACATCAACAGTGGTCCCTCTCCACAAAGGTGGTGCCTCAACGGATCCTGGAAACAATCGCCCCATAAGCCTGACTAGCTTGGTCTGCAAAGCTATGGAAAGGATCATCATGGACCTCATAAATAAAGATATTGGGGACCTACAGACACTGGATCCTACCCAGTTCGGCTTTGTGAAGGGCAGATCCTGCCTCTTAAACCTGGTTGATTTCTTTGAAACAGTCACCAAGGCCATTGATGAGGGGAAGGTGGTCCACACAGCCTACCTGCTCCTCGCAAAAGCCTTTGATACAATGCCCCACTCGGGCATTATAGATAAGCTCACCAGCTTAAATATAAACCCCTATGTCACTAGATGGGTTGCAAACTGGCTCAAGGATAGAACCCACATGGTTAGAATTGCTGGAGCCATGTCAGACTCCAAACCAGTTACAAGTGGAGTCACACTAGGCTCGGTCCTGGGACCTCTCTTGTTCGGTATATATTTCTCGGAGGTACAGACCAACATGGAAGGACTGTGGCTGACCAAGTTCCAGATGACTGCAAACTGGGCACCATAATCGACTCCCCAGCTGACACAAGCATCCTCCAAAAGGGCCTCATAGTAACAGACAACTGGTGCCAGAGCCATGGCCTCAAGCCAAATGCCAAAAATTGTATAGTCATCCCCTTTGGCAAAAACAAAGTGCCCACAAATTACCACATAGGTGGTAATTCATTAAGTACAGAAGAAGTAATTAGGGACCTGGGGACCCAAGTTGATAGCAATCTCTAATTTGACAACCACGTGGCCAAAGTGGTTAGAAAAACATTTTATATAGCCCACCTAATCATGAAGGGATTCACATCTAGATCAGGGGAGGTCATCGTGCCTCTTTAATCATCCCTCATCAGGCCCATAATTGAGTACAATGCCCCTTTTGGGATGTACCTTACCAGACACCTGCAGCAACTGGAAAGACCCCAAAGGTACCTCACCAAGAGGATCAAAGGGCTCAAACAGATGCCATATGCTGCCCGGTTAAAGAAACTCCAGCTCTGCTCAGTGGCATACCACCTGCTCAGAGGCGATCTGTGCCTGACGTATAAAGCCATGTCCAACCCGGAATTAATGGACATGCTGCACCTCAGAAAATCCAAATCCCATCGAGCTACATACTCGAGAGACTTGAACTTCAGCACTGAAATAAATAGGACATGCTGGAGGGACAGATTAATAACCCAGAGGTTCCCTTCACTCTGGAATAAAATCCCAGTCCAGGTTAGGCAGAGTCCCTCATTGACTCTCTTCAAAAGGAATCTTGATGAGTGGATGGGTGATCGCAGGTTTACCCCGGGTATCACTTCTGTGTCACTGTTAGACAGAGGCACAGTATACTAACCTCGAAAAAGGGCATAGCAAAATTAATTTAAAATGGGTGGCGAAAGCCAAACACACTCTGGCTAGGCTTATAAATGCCCTAGGGCAGATAGCCTAGTATGAACCTATGAACCTATGAACAATTATTAGTTATTAAGCAAAGGGTAAAATCACAATTAAAATACAATACATTGCTCAATTAATTCTTGTTTGCAAGGATCAGTAACATTTGCATATCTACTGTTCATAGGTTCATAGGTAGGTACTAGGCTATTGACCCTGGGGCCTATACAAGCCTGGCTTGTGCCACCCAAGAAAATTATTTTCTTGTGCCACTGTCGAGCAGAGCCACAGAGGTGATCCCCGGGGTGGATTTCTTATTTCCCATCCAATCATCAAGATTTTTCTTGAAGAGTGCTAATGAGCTTTGTTTGATATAGATAGGTAGTTTATTCCAGAGTATGGGAAGTCTCTGGGACAGGAATCTATCCCTCCGGCACATTCTGTTTATTGTGGTGACAAGGTTTAGGTCCCTAGAGCGTGTAGCTCGGAGGGATTGGGATTTCTTTAAGTGGAACATGTCGATGTTGATATTAAATAGCAAATAGCAAAGGGCATAATTATTCAACATGGCATTCATCTTTTATTGTGTAAGGAAAAGCACCACAAGTAGTATCTTTGTCCGAATTCTTTATACAAAATATAGAGAAACAAAATATTCATTGCACTTTCTTTTGTAAAAGTTCACACTGTCTTAAAAGTGTTCTCATTGATTTGTAAAATTGCTTATCATCATATTACTTTCATAATTTCAAAGTTGCATGTAAATCTTTCTTCAGTAAAATATCTAAATAAATACCAGGGTCAAACTACATCAATACTGTTGACAACATTTAGAATAAATAGTGGTACCTACTGTAAACAAGATGTTTGACAAAAGGGGTTGGATCGCATTAAAAATACAGTGCATATTGTATGATAAATGTGGGTACTCTTCATAACACATCAATAAAGATCTCATACTTCACAAGAGAGGAAGACTTGTTCAGCAAATGTATCCAGCTGTTGTTGTTATAACCACCCTAGAGTTGCTCCTCCATCATATGATTGCATCCTCTACTTCAGCAGTCTTTGCCCTTATAAATGTCTCCAGTGACCTGTTGTAGGCTGCGCCCACTGGGATCTACTTCAATTGATTTATATGGTTTCCAGATCTTTTCTGAGGCAAACTCCAGTCTTGTCAACATCTCCCCTCTTGCAGTTCAGCAGTTCCATTTTTTTATTGACTAAACTCTGTAAATAAACAGATACATGACCACCTCCTCACTAAAACTATGCCTTTCTCACTCTGAATTCACTAACACCTTCATATCTTAGTAGGTAGTAATGGCCTAACATTAAAAAAAACTCTCACTTCTAATGATATATGCTCTTCTTCCTCTTCTTCTTCCTCTTCAGTGGACACTTAATTCTATTTATTTTCCTCTCTCATGTCCTTCCACAGCATTCTCATCTTTCTAATAATAACCAACTATCTCTGAAATTCCTTAATTTTCTATCCTACCCACTACTGTTTCTCATATCATTCTATTCCTCTGTCTTTTTTGGCTGCAGAATTAGTCTATTATATCTTACCTCCATATATTATTAGAAATATAGTCAATATTTGGAATACCCATGTATTAGTTT
>NC_056744.1:1369397461-1369414961 GCF_019279795.1 Protopterus annectens | reverse complement strand
CTTGAAGGTATAATCTTGACTTTCATCTCCAAAATGTTCTTGATATTTGGACCTCTCCTGAAAGTGACTTTGGGATGGGAGTTCAACCCAGGGATCTCCGTGGTATCTGCCAATAACAAACACCAATTCTTCTTGATAATCGACACTATATCCCTGGCATCCAGGTTAAAAGAGATGATGAAATTACTATGGAACATATCACTACTGTGGTCAGCCCATGGATGTAAAGTCAACTCGGACTCAGGACAACCCAGAATGGGTTGAAAATAGCAATTAGCCCTCTTGGATTTCACTTCTAAACACAGTTCAGCAATGAGCTCCTCTGGATACCCTCTACACAAAAAAAGGTTCGAAATGAACCTACACTCATCAAGAAAATCACTTTCTACAGATACCATTCTGGCCGCCATGACCAGTTGGCCCTTCACTATAGCTCTCTTCTGGTGGGCAGGGTGGTCGCTGTAGAAATGTAGATAGGAGTTGGAAAATGTAGGCTTACGATGAATTTTGATTAAAAAACAGCTCTTACCTCTATCCTTAACAAGTTCCACATCCAATTAGGCTATCCTTTCTGTTTTGAAAGTTGAAGTAAATTTTAAAAAATCAGTTGACCTGTTGAAACTGTCAACCAGACAATACGCCTCCTCTTGGGTACCCTTAAGAATAATGAAAATGTCATCCAGGAACCGTGTATATAATGACACTTTCTCTTGGATGATGGTATTAGGGAAACCAAATTCCTTCTCCCAATGAGCCATCACCAAATTGGTCACACTGGCCCCACAAGGCGACACCCATCAGGACTTCTATCAACTGATGAAACCATCGGTTGTTGAATGTAAAAAAATTACATGTAAGAATATCCAGGAGCTCACTGACCATCGAAATATCTTCCACCGTTGCTTGTTTGGAGGTAATTTCTAATTGGATCCATTCAACTGCCACACCATGGGTGATAGATGAATATAAATCGATAATATCGATGGTTAAAAAATGACTATCCCCACTGTAGGGAGTTGAACCAACCTTCGCCAAAAATGACCAAGAATCCTTAGAAATATATACATATATATATATATATATATAGAGAGAGAGAGAGAGAGAGAATGTTAAATTTAGCTATAGATGGATATAGATATATGTAATTTGATCTGTTTGACAAATGACCAACTAACATATAGTCAAACACTTGATATTATTACATCAAACAACCAACTGATTGTGGAGAGCCAAGGAGGGACACCAGAAAAGAGAACAGTGAAGAGAAGGAGATAATAAAAGAAATGGTTTAATCCTTAAAAAAGGATAAAGCAAAATGATCAGAAGGGCTACACCATGAAGTCCTCAGGATTATGTAAGGAATGATTTGAACACTACAGTTCTGGACATAGTATTAATTAATACAAGTGTTTCATCTAGGAGAGCATTACAAACTGGCATGCCATACTGGAAAAATTAATTTGTTGTAACTTCTAAATAACAGTAATTTTTTATTGAATGAGTTAAAATTTAAAACAAAATAATTAATGTTACTTAATATACTGGTTGCTACACTATGAATTACTGAACAGTTCCTCAACATCAGGAATGCGTGCATTAATAAAACTAGTACCATAATTCTTCAAAAACATAAGAGCAAAATTCTGTAATGTAGTGTAATATTTTTGTATTAAGAATATATGCATATCTGAAGTAGCTTTGCTAGTCTTTTAGATTTATCTCATGAATGAGAATATAGTATTTCAGAGCAAACTCATTTAAGCTTAGCTTGTGTAGTCAGAAAATGATGAAATGTGTAAAGGTGCCTATAATCACATAACATTAGTATGAAACTAGAACCAGAGTTCTTTAAAACAAAACAGCAAAATTCATAAAATTTCAATGTGAAGACAAAAAGCCTAATACCTCATGAATAGAAGTGTGTTAATTTTGAGAAAAGGAATTTTTTCAGCATCAGAAATGTGCCTTGAGGCAATCCTACCATCCACACTAAAAATGAAAATTGGCAGCAAACACTTACTGTTACTAAGTCTTATACTGCATATCTCCGTAGTAACCCTTTACATTAGATAACCAAAGTTAATATTATTTTGATGGATCATCCCCAAACTTTGTACAAGCAGATAGCAAATGGATGGAAAACCAGATATGTAAGTCACAGAAACCAAATAATTTAAGTAAAAAAATGTCTGTGTAACAGCATACATATCTTCATAAAGAAATGATCATAAAGCTTCAGATAAGATTGTCAGTAGAAAGATATGGTGTAAGTACCTATAGGTGAACCAGGTGTAACAGGAGATTTCAAATATGACAAGTCTGCAAGCTCAGTATTTACCATTAACATACATAAGATAGATAAAATGAAGGATAACATGCTTGCTATTTTCATTTTGTTGAAAAAAATGAAATAATATGAGGAAATCATGCTCAGGTTATCATAGTAAGTTTATTTTGGTTAACTACATCTTGCTTAGTTGATATGCAATTAATTGCAGTCAAACATCACATAAACACCATCAATCCAACCATTAAAAAACTTTTTATACAGTACAACACAATTATTTTTTTGCAAGTTGCTCTGCACCCTTATTGTGGGACAGGCCTGCAAACCCCTCATAACTACATATATTAAGTCTTAGGTCAAATGATTGAGATGGCAGGGAAAAGGTGTATAATTTATTTATTTTTTATCCTTTATTGACCAGGTTAGTCCCACTAGACTAGTAGTCTCTTTTAAGGGGAGACGTGAGGTGGTATTTATACTACTATAAATTTGGACATGGGTTTAGGGAATCTCTTCTAATCTTTTCATTAGGTGCCATGGGATCTTTTAATTCCACCAACTCAGGCAGACAGGAAATCAGTTTAACATCTCATCTGAAGAAAAATACACTCAGGAGTTCAGCCCCCATGCTGCACTGCAATGTCGCTATCTGGTGTGAGAATAGAAGCAAGTCTTCTATACCAAAGGTGGATGTGCTACCTGTTGCACCACTGATACTGCAGCTAATGTGTCTCTAAAACCACAAAATACCACCTTGCAGAATCAGGGCCATTTTTCCATGGCCCTTAATGCAAATGCTGGTCTTCTTCTGAATTTTCAGGCTATATTTGACTATATTCCAAAAATATCTCATACATATGGGTAATATGATCCAGCTTTCTTAACTAGTTATAAAACTGAATTGTTTTTGGTATCAGCTCCTGACTTAGAAATTTCAGAGATTAAGTCTCTCTGAAGTCTAGTTAAATGTGCCATGTAATTCAGCGCACACAAGGCAAAGGTGGCAGAAGCTTCCTAAAACAGTCTAATGCCCATGACTCTATGTTTAGGGGCGAACTGAGGCACTCTTCTCAGGGATTTCCTCTTTTGTGGCATCAATGGCAAGACCATTGTTCCAGAAGGGCTTACATGCAACAGCCACTACCACACTGGGTTCTCTCCATGCCTCCTGCACATAAGGTCCACAAATGCATCCATAGGTAGTCTACCCAAGATGTGGATGAGTCCACACCAACAGCTTTGAGAAAGGCACACTCCTCCAGAGAAGGGGTTTTGATGGTCCAACCCCCTTTACTGTCTAATCAAATTCAGTAAATCACCAAAAAGGCATTCTCTGTGGGAGGATTTAAGGGAATCTTCCCCTTCATCAAGGTTTGAATCTTCTGTTTTGGATTCCTTGGGAAAATCCAAGTGCTTCCTCTTACTTTGTCAGTTCTTATGTACCTCCTTGAGGAAGAATCTGGAGGGGGACAAAGAAGCAGCAGGGGAGCTCTGACCTAGGGCTACTCAAAACCTTTGGATGTGGGTTTTCCATGGACAAGATCAAGACCCCAGAAGGATGAGAGGACTTGGACAGATTCAATGCTACTTGTGATGATCCAATATCTGACTGTGATAAAATCCTCTCCAAGGTGTTGCAAACTGAAGCTGAACAACTGGGAAAAAAACCCTGTGTCCACAGACCTAGGAGAAGTCCCTACTGCTAATGTTGACCCAGCTGGGTCTGACACTGAGACTGGAGCTAGGCTGTCAAGGGCCAATACACCAAGGGGCAAGGATGGCTCTAACAACCACTGAGCCAGCTCTGACCCTTGAGACATAGCTCCAACCTTACAGCTCCAGGATGCAAATGGCTTCTATGATGCCAGAGCTGAATACAGCAAGGTGGTGGTGGTCAGTGCTAATGCCAGCCATGCTGTTGGTGCCAACTTAGAAATAACACAGATGGGCACCAGATTCAGGGTGACCAGTGCAGACAGGCAGAACTGAGAAAGAACCACTAGATAAGGGGAAGGAGGTCCAACTCTCTCTTCACCCTCAGAGCCAAGGAAGAGGGAATGATCCCCAGGTCCATCTGAGCCTTCAAAAGGTTTGCATTAACTTATTAAATCACATTCCCTGAGACTCCTGGTGGACTTTGCAGATCTAGCAGAAGAGGCCACTGAATAGAGTTTTTTGGGCTGTTGTGCAGGAATTTCTGCCTCATGAATCCTAAAGGAAAAAGACTAAACCCGAGTAGGGGACTGTTCCTGTGAAAACTCTGGATCTAGAGTTCTGGCTAGAAGGGGGGAGTGGCTATGACCAGACTCAAAGGCCATAGATATAAATGGGCTAAGAATACCCCAGAATGAAGACTTTACAAATGTGTGTCTTACTTACCCATTACAGCTGATGTCCAATTTCATACTACCATAGGGGCATATGGGTTCTGTGCCTGCGCAAACACCTACACAGGCAACTTTTGAGAGCCCCAAATATCCAAATAATAGAAATAAAAAAAAAAAAAAAAAAGAAAAGAAAAACAATTGTAGATTTATTCCCCCAGCAGACCCCTTCCTTCATCACTGTAAATTGCTAGAAAATACCAGCTGGCAATCAATTACCCCATACCTTTCTACTCTGCACTCTGCTTTTTAAGGTTCTAAATCAGGGACATTGTCCCTTTATAAAAAGGAAGCTTCATTCACAATAAAATTGCTATGATTTAAGAAGTAATCAAGTCAACCATTAGCACTGGCTTGGCCATTGATCAGATCTGCAGTTGGTGAAAAAGCTTTTTCGATATACATCCTGCAACCTGGTACCATTTGCCTGCAGAAGTCAAAAATCAAGATTCATGAGAACTTTAAAAAAAGGACATAAAGGAACATCTCACAGCATTCTATAATGATAATGGTTAATGCCCTCAATATTTGCCATATAAGCAATTATCAGAGACCAACATTAGTATATCTAATGCTGAACAATTATTCACACACTGTAAATACTGAAAAAAGCTGATGCTCATTTCCATGCCATATATATGTACTTTACTTTGCTGTTATTTAACTCTCTGTAAATATTAGGACAACATCTTACTCTCAACATCAAGTCATCCAATTTTATTTTACTATGATACTATTGTCTTGTAAAGTATCTCATTACATAATATCAATGGCATTTCACTCTGTGGGAACAGGTCATGACTGAAGAGGGTCAAGAGACCTTTTTATCTATCCAGTCAAAAAAAAAACAGTAGTAAATAAGTAAATAAGATAAGCATTGACACTAGGGAAGTAATAAGAAGGACTGATTTTTTTTCTTTTCTTTTGCTAAGTAGGCTAACAATTTTATGTTTGAGACATACTGAAAAAAAACTTGATTTTTGTTATCCTAAGAGGTCTGATAAGTTATTAAGTTTAAGAGAAAGCTTGTTAGTTAATGGAACAATGTTTAGGAAGGAATTGTTTGTTTCTAAGGCTAAAACTGTAGTCTTAAGTGATACAGAATATCACAAGTCATGTTTTAATTTGTTACAAATGTGGATGTGGTGGTGCAGCGGTTAGTGTTGTTGCCTCACAGCAAGAAGTTCTTTGGTTCGATCGTTGGTCTGCCAGAGTTCCTTCTGTGCAGAGTCTGCATGTCTTCCCTGCAGCTGTGTAAAACGATAAAGACATATAGTTGCATGCCTAAATGGGTGTACCTTCCATGAAGGTTGGGTGTTGGGCTGGCACCTTGGCACTGTTTAACTCCACTGCCAATCATTAGCGGAACGGAGTTCTGCTGTCGTGACCTCTAACCAGGAAAAGCCGAGAAGACATTGCTTGTGGAGGCAGGAAACAAATTCTTAAGTTCTGTAAACATATTGCTACTTTGAAAACTAAAATGCATACCACAGATAGATAGTAAAATGTACTATAGATTTAGAAGGGAGAGATGTGTACGCTCTTCTAGATTCTGAAAACATGATTCCCTTCTCAAAGGTTCTCTGGTGAGTAAGCATAAGTTAACTAACAATCAAAAAATGTAATCTTCATACATGGTGACAGAAAGCAGCATACATTTACACAAGTAGAAATTCAGACAGTTCTAAGAAAATGTTTTATGTCCTGTGGCTATAACACTTGATTTCCATAATTATATAATACTAGGAAAAGGTATTTTCCATTTTAATGCACAATGGAAAATGTGGGAGCAGGAATAATCCATAGATACAGTGTCGTAGGCAGATATATGAGGCAGCTTGATAGAAACATTCACTATAAGAATGGGAGGGGAGATGGCAAAGAAATGACATTCATGTAGAGATCCCAAATCAAGACCAGGAGAAAGCAGTTGTAATAGAAACTACAAAAGGAGATAGAAATGTTGATTATGCTTAGATGATAAAAAGGATACTTTCTGTTATCAGAAGCATGTCTCAGCGACACACCAACAGAAACCTAGAACTGGTAGAGACACCATTGCAGGGATAAGAGCTGAAGTGTTAAAATGCTCTGAGGTAAAAATAAGTTCAAGACATAAATATACACAAAAACATAAACTTATAAGAAGTGTTAAAAAGTAAAAAAAGAATGGCACTAGAGTATGCAACTTCAGAGAAAATAGAAATTAAAACAAGTAGGATAATGCAGAGTTCTGAGCCTGCCTTTTCTAGCATAACACAGATATTACAACTCATGTTAACAAGTGGTGCTTGGACTATGACTTCAAACTGATAGCCAAGTAATGCAGCATTGTGTCTCAACAACACATACTTGTAAGTAAAGAAAAAAAAATTTTTTTTTCTAGTATACACTTGGTAGTGAAACAGAGACATAGGGAAGAAAAATAAAGTGAGTTAAAGTATCCACACAAACTAAGGTCAAGGGGAAGCAATAGAAAATTAAAGAAAGCAACGAAAAGACCTGCGCTAATAGACAAGAAAGTAAAACAGAAAATTATTTTTGTTTAGAACTAGGCTTTGCATGGAAAGACATAGTAGATGTTGCAGTGTCATCATTGTTTAGGGAGATGAAGCTATATCTTCTGCCTCAAGGCAAATTATTGAAGAAGGTAACTCTGATTAAGCAGAATTACTGATAAGTGACAAACTGTAAAAAGGCATATGATACTTTAAGCTGTGCAAGACAGATCATCGAAGATCAAGGGGAAGACAGTGAACAGAATGTTGTTCCCATTATTTCTTTCCTTAATTAGGAGTTAAACGAATATATAAAGTGAGTAAGAAAAGAGACTACATTATGCATCACTTACTACAGTCATAACCTTATAGGATACTAATAAAGAGAGTCCTTAATCACATGTTGATGAGCACTTTGAGGTAAACAAAAGTAAGGTGAGAGCACCAGATTTTATTGATCAGGCATACTGAAGTAGACAGAGAACTTTTGTGTTTCTTGTTCACAGTGCTAGAAATCCATGGTTTCCATTGCCTGTCATAGTTTCAATTTGAACATATTGCTATGGATGCCATGAGGCCATTAGTTAAATACAGTGCTGGATATCAGTACATAGTAGTGATACTGGACTATGCTACCAAATTTCCAGAAAATGCCATTATGCAAAACATATGTTAAAGCTATTGGCAGGGAGCTGGCATTGCTATTCTTCATTGTAGATATCCCTAAGGAAGTATTTACCTACCAAGGAACTTCTTGTATGCCAAAGATACTGCATTACCTGTTTTGGTGTTTTAAAGTCAAACAGTTGAATATATCAGTTTATCATGTGCAGACTGATGGATTAGTACAGAGATTTAATAAAACTTTGAAATCCTAAAGAAACTTATTGACATAATGGGAAAAGCTGGGACCAATTCTTACCCTACTGGCTGTTTAAAATCAGAAGGAAGTCACAATATTCAACTGAGCTTAACCCATTGGAAAGTATAGTTGTATCTTTAAACTTACCATAACAGCAGGTGGTTGAATAGCCTAAGCTATTTCTTTGTTTCACTTGAAAGAAAGTTACTGTTTGTCGTTTTTGCATTTAAGTTACCTGTAACACATTGTATTTAAGTTACCTGGCACTTGCTCACTAAAGCAATTATATGTCAGCTCTAAAAAATTAAAAGCACTACACCCTCACAAACTCCCCTTGAGTACCTTGTTCCCCATTGGCCCTTTTTTCAATTATAAAGGAATTCCCAATACTATTCTAGCATGTCCAAAGGTCAGTTGTCAATCTCCTCTCCGGTCCAGCTGGTGAATCTGGGAATCAAGAGGCAATGTTACAACTGCCTCATGTACACAGACAACCCTCTCCTCCTTCCAACAAATTCCAACACATGTGAGAGATGCAACCATATAGCCAAACTGGAGGCTAAGCTCTCTCAACTCAGTACTGGCAAAGCCAGTCAGGAGGAGAAGGAAACCACACTCACTACAATTCCAGTCTCACATAGACCTACCACGACAACAAACCAAAGACATAAACACACAAAAACATACTCGGAGGCTCTAAATAAAAATCTGCCTAAGCAGCAGAGACCTCCAAAGCAGACACCTAAGCAACCGCTACCCCAAAACAAAACACGTGCAATACATAGCTCACAAAGCCAGTGTGCCGAACAGTCACAGCCCTTAAGGCTAAACAACACACCTGATACACTTGTAATAGGTGACTCTATCATCAGGCACACTGACGTCCCGCTCACCAGGCTAAACAAGGAGAAGGTCATGGTGAGCTGCCTGTCGGGCGCTAGGATCCGCCACATAACACAAGCAATCAGGTCACTCCAAGGCAAGTACAAATATGACTCGGTCATTGTCCATGCTGGTGTGAATGACCTGAGACGTATCTCCCTGGACTACATGAAAAGAGACATAGAGGAGCTCTCTGAGCATGTAGCCCAGGCCGGTATGACCCCGACCTTGAGTAGCGTCTTACCCTCGCCAAGAATGATGCCACAATATGAAGACAAGATGATCAATTTCAACAACTGGCTTAAGTATTGGTGTCAGTCAAAGGGGATCCAATGCCTGTCAGCCTGGGATGACATGCTCGACAAGCCACGATGTTTCGCTAGGGACGGCTTGCACCTGTCACCCCTGGACTTTCGGATATTGACAAAGGCTCTTGCTACCCCCATAGTGCCTTTTTAGGCAAGGCTCAAAAGACAAACCCACCTCCATAGGTATCACAAGGGCTAAGAAACTAAGAGTAATGCTAGTCAATGCCAGAAGTCTAAACCTCAAGATGCATGCACTTGAAACTCTCCTTAGCATGGAGAACATCGATATCTGTGCAGAAACAGAAACCTGGTTCAAGGCTCCCGAGAGCACCTCAGCACTACCAGGTTATACCTCATACCATGCTTTTCGGTCCCAAAACTTGGACCGAACCACAAAAGGAAGGGGAGTATCAATATTCGTCAAAGATACCCACACCTCCAGGTTGGTGGCACAGCACGAAGCATCAGAGACTATCCATGTGCAACTAACAGTGGGTAAAACTGCCTTCCAGTTTATAGCCTGCTACAGACCACCCTCCCAAACACAGGAACCCCACTCGGCCTCCCTGAGAATACTGGAAAATATGAAGGTCTCTCCAAACACCATTATATTGGGCGACTTCAACTACCCAAACATAGACTGGGAGCATTACTCTAGCTCTAACACCCTAGCCCAAAGGTTCCTAGAATTTATAAACTCAAATGCTATGGAACAACTTGTTACCACTCCCACAAGAGGGGAAAACATACTGGACCTGATCATCACCAACATGGGGACACTATGCTCCAGACCAGAAGTGTATCCCTCACTGGTAAGATCAGACCATAAACTAATCTCACTGGATATTCACATCCCGACCCCACACCCTGCCCAAAAAACCACAGTGAAAAACTTCTCTAAAGCAAATTTCACACGCCTCAAAACCAAGGCGGAATCCTTCAAAGCCCCCGGGCCTGTGGAAAATACGTCCCAGACCGCAGAATCCTTTATAAACGCATTCTATGAACACCTTCAGGAATGCATGGATCATGCAATCCCAAAGAAAACCAAGACCCAATCCTCCAAAGGCAGACGTCCTGTCTGGTGGACCCCAGCCATAAACAAACTATACAATAGAAGGAGGAAGCTACTACATGATAGAGCAAAATCCCAAAAAGGGAAGGCATCTCTGATCAGTATTAGCAAAAAACTACGGGCACTCATAAAATCGTCTAAGGCCAGCTTTGAGAGAAAAATTGCACAGGACACTAAGGATAATCACAAGGCTTTTTTTAGTTATGTTAGGAACCTGGGTGGGAATTCCCAGATATGCTCAGAATCAGTCCAAAATGACAAAAAATACACCGAGCCCACAGACATTGCCAACATCCTAGCTGACAGGTTCAGTGCAAACTTCTCCCCTCCCTCCCCATCAAAAGGGAAAATATCTATCCCAACAGAGTGCTGCCCCCCTGACATCTCAGATGCTCAGGTAAGAGCCGCCCTCTCCAAAGCAAAAAACACAGCATCAATGGGACCAGATGGTGTCCCGGGCTGCGTCCTACATGAACTCCAAGAAGAGCTAAACCCAAACATAAAACTACTGTTCAATCTTAGCCTTACTACAGGATATGTACCCAGAGTGTGGCGTACAGCAACAGTGGTCCCTCTCCACAAAGGTGGTGCCTCAACGGATCCTGGAAACTATCGCCCCATAAGCCTGACTAGCTTGGTCTGCAAAGCTATGGAAAGGATCATCATGGACCTCATAAATAAAGATATTGGGGACCTACAGACATTGGATCCTACCCAGTTTGGCTTTGTTAAGGGCAGATCCTGCCTCTTAAATCTGGTCGATTTCTTTGAAACAGTCACCAAGGCCATTGACGAGGGGAAGGTGGTCCACACAGCCTACCTGGACCTCGCAAAAGCCTTCGATACTATACCCCACTCAGGCATTATAGATAAGCTCACCAGCTTAAATATAAACCCCTATGTCACTAGATGGGTTGCAAACTGGCTCAAGGACAGAACCCACATGGTTAGAATTGCTGGAGCCATGTCAGACTCCAAACCAGTTACAAGTGGCATGCCACAAGGCTCAGTCCTGGGACCTCTCTTGTTCGGTATATATTTCTCGGCAGTACAGGCCAACACGGAAGGACTTTGGCTGACCAAGTTCGCAGATGACTGCAAACTGGGCGCCATAATCAACTCTCCAGCCAACACAAGCATCCTCCAAAAGGGCCTCATAGAAACAGACAACTGGTGCCAGAGCCATGGCCTCATGCTAAATGCCAAAAAGTGTATAGTCATCCCCTTTGGCAAAAACAAAGTGCCCACAAATTACCACATAGGTGGTAATCCATTAAGTACAGAAGAAGTCATTAGGGACCTGGGGACCCAAGTTGCTAGCAATCTCTCATTTGACAACCACGTGGCCAAAGTGGTTAGAAAAACATTTTATATAGCCCACCTAATCATGAAAGGATTCACATCTAGATCAAGGGAGGTCATCGTGCCTCTTTACTCATCCCTCATTAGGCCCATAATTGAGTACAATGCCCCTTTGGGATGTACCTTACCAGACACCTGCAGCAACTGAAAAGACCCCAAAAGTACCTCACCAAGAGGATCAAAGGGCTCAAACAGATGCCATATGCTGCCCAGTTAAAGAAACTCCAGCTCTACTCAGTGGCATACCACCTGCTCAGAGGCGATCTGTGCCTGACGTATAAAGCCATGTCCAACCCGGAATTAATGGACACGCTGCACCTCAGAAAATCCAAATCCCATCGAGCCACGCTCGAGTGACTTGAACCTCAGCACTGAAATAAATAGGACATGCTGGAGGGACAGATTCATAACCCAGAGGCTCCCTTCACTCTGGAATAGAATCCCAGTCCAGGTTAGGCAGAGTCCCACATTGACTCTCTTCAAGAGGAATCTTGATGAGTGGATGGGAGATTGTAGGTTTACCCCGGCTATCACTTCTGTGTCACTGTTAGACAGAGACACAGTATACTAACCTCAAAAAAAGGCATAGCAAAATTAATTTAAAATGGGTGGCGAAAGCCAAACACACTCTGGCTAGGCTTATAAATGCCCTAGGGCAGATAGCCTAGTATGAACCTATGAACCTAACCTATGAACCTATATAGGTTATATCCTGCCAAGGATATGGCAACCAGTGACTATTAAAAGATTCTGGACAATGTGCATATCTACTGAGGGGCTCAAGAAGATCTACATAAATCAGTAGTTAGGGCGCCGTGCATTCAGAGCTTTCTAGTGCTGAAAGTTAAGTGCATCCTAGAAAAAAGAGGAAACAAAAATATCCACAACCTGACAAATGCATCACATAAAAAATGAGAGATGGAGAGAGGGTACCTCTACTGCAACAGAGACCTATTTGTACATCTACTATTATGTGACATCTGCTTTCACAATTGTGTTTATCATTAGATCACTGTTGCAGTGGCCTAAGCTATATGGGTAAATTATAAGAGCTTAGAAAGGTACGTCAGCAGAAGAAGGATGAGAGCCTTTTGAATAGTCCTTGCAAAACCTGCTCTGGAACTGGAAAAGGAATCTACTTTGTAATGTTTTGTAAAAGTATATACAGTGGACCAAGTTGATGCTTCTAAGATACCTCTGCAGTCCACTCCTTTCCAAAAAGCCATGAAAGAAGCCATAGTGCTTTAAAAATGATTCCTAAACCTACCTCGAATTGACTTGTTTTGGTGACAATGGCAGAAAAAATGGCATGAGACAGCCATTTGGAAACTGTGCATTTTAACACTGGTTATCTCTTTTTCCTACCATCACAGAAGATAAATAGCTGATCAGTACTCCTGAAGGTTTTACTCCTGTCAAAATAGTATCAGAGTTGCTTGTAGAAACGCAGATGTATAAAATCCTTTCTCCATTGTTTTTGGGATCTGGAGATGCCTTCTTGGAGGCAGTTCTGCGGAGAGAGCACATGGCTGATAAGCATATGCCTCTCCCTTAGGTATGCCCCATTTTGCATTCAGTATGAATGTGTGGTCAGCCCTATGCAGTATTGCACGTCTTTGCATTAGCGGACCATGTAGCACCATTGTAGGGCAGTTTCTGAATAATGGAAAGGTAGCCAAACTTGTACATAGAGGTTTTCATGTTGTGGTAGCTTCTTGAATCCTCACTCCTAAAAAGGACTGAATCATATTAAGTGTAGTGGTCAAATAGCAATGTAAAAGAGACCCATTTGGATAGAAATGAGCATGTGAATTTGGCAAAGACAGGATTTCAGACTGGACATTGGTCAGAGTATCAAGGGCAAAGGAAAAGAGGAATAATAATACTAATTGCAAGATGGTCTTCAAAAGAGAAAGAAGTGAGGAAAAAAAAGACAATAATGACAGAAGTATAAAGGTAAAGGATTAGTGTCAGGAAAGAAAGATTATACCGGCATGTATTTATATTCCTCCTAAAACTACTATTGTGGAACTTAAAGAGAAATTTTGGAAAGAATAATAAGCTTTCAGCAGGGGATGTTATTTATAGGTTGAAACTGTAACCTCATTTGCAATAGTGAGGATGTATCAGGGTGACCTAGAAGAGAAAATATAACAAAAGATATATTTCTAAAGATATATATGAGAACATTTTAGATGGAAGATGAGAAATCAGTCACAGAAGCTCAAGACAATTTATATATAATTTCAAGGTTCAATAACTTGGCTAGACTGGATAAAAATATATATTTCACAGGAGCATGGGTATTTCATTGAAAGCTTTAAAACACATTCAGTAACTATCTCAGATCATGCACTAATAAAAACCTAAGGTAAAGATACAGGGTAGTGACAAAAAAAATGAGACACTGGCACTTTCCTACTTCACTGTTAAAATGAGAGGAATTTAAGAAATGGGAAATTATTTGGGAGTTATTTAGGGAAGATAAAAATTTCTTTAGAAGGAATAGCTAGGGAGTGGGACAAAATGAAAATAGATTTTAAAGTATGTTAGAAATGAGAGAGAAATATCTCCTGCTGGTGACTAAGAGGCAATCTATGCCTGTCATATAAGGCATCCTCAGATCTTGTTTTGATAGATCTTCTGCACATCTGCAATATGAAAAGCACTAGAAAAACTACACCCAAGGATTTAAATTTTGAATAACACCTAAATAGAACATGTGTGTAAAACCTATATGTGTTACAAAAGATCCCAGCACTAAGGAATAGGCTCCCCTTCCATGTAACCTTGACCATCCACTGGATGGGAAATTGCCACTCCCCTCCCCCACCCATTCTGACCTCTCATATCTCTAATGGAAACAGGCAGACAGTAAGTAAAATATTACCTAACTAACATTACCTCCCCTCCAGCAAGCTCTTAGCCACCTCCAAACTCACCAACTCTCCTAATAGACACCCAAGGTATATGGGAACACAATTGAGTTGAGTGGAATGGCTAGGTTTATAAAGGCCGTGGCAGTCATTAGCCTAGTATATACCTATGAAAGTATAAGAAGAAGCTCAAGAATTAATAAGATATGAAGAGATGAGACAAAATGGTGATGCATAACCAGTATGGAAGTGTCCAGGATTAGATAGTATTCCTGTGGAAGTATAGAAGTTATGAGGGAATTAAGTGATAAAGATATAGACATTTTTTTAATAATATTTTGAAATAAGGGACAGTAGCAGCATCTTAGAAGAAAGCTGTGGTGGCTTTATAACTGAAGAGGGTAAAGACTCTTGTAATTTTTGCACATACAATAAAGCCACTATTCCCAAATATGACTACATAAACTCCTCTTCCTCACAAACTTCAGCAAAAAATTCCATAAACATTTGCTGTATCACTTCAAGTTCAAGAAATCAGGAAAATTATGTAACATTTAAAAAAGGACACAAATGAAAAGCTTCCATCCAGGACCAGAATGTGATAAAACATTCTTGTATACTTCCATGTATCCTTCATACCTGTCCATTAACTCATTTCTAGCTGTGTGAGGAATTGTTTATCAATATCTTCTGAACTTATTCCATCCACTCATTCAATGGGAAGAGGATAATCCACATTCATGCCATTAAACAGTCCCTGTATTCAGTGCTACCTTCCAAATCCTTCCAGACAGTCTTCTGAGAGGAGTTAACAACTCTTCATTTCTGTGGTACCAAAAATGGCTGCAGTAATATCATACCCTGGATACCACACAACCTTGTATTTTCAATCAACAGTTTTACCTCGTGAAGAAAAACTCCATCTGCTACTGCACTTCTTGTTCCTTCTCTATTACTCTTAACTGGTTTATCTAAACACATTCCATGTGTTAAGTAATTTCTGCACCATAATTGTACCATCTTAGGATTCTGATTCCACCCTTGACGGCTTGCCATTCCTAGAAAGAAATCCTGAAAACTCAACCTCAATTAACATTCAAGATTATGTAGCGAAAACTGTTAAAATTATATTTAGACGAGTAATTAATTGCTGTATCAGTAACTGTCAAAAACCTTTACACCACAAAAGAAATAGACTCTCTTCTGTTAATAAATGAAGCACACCCACCTTCATATTAAAAAGAAAACACGATGGAGGTTTCACCCAAACCCATCCCACATCTGACCAACCAGCAAGAAAACTCCTCAATCTGTTAGGGCAAATGCTACAGACACTACCCTGTCCCTATCCATGCATGATACCAGATAGAGTTATACAGTCAGCTGTGATATTTGCATTGACTGGAGCATAATTTGTATAAATTGTAGCAGCACAGTATTAATAAGCTAAATTAACAGAAACAAATGTAAAAATAGTGATGGTTTTATAAAGACCAAGAATGAGAAATAAAAGCTAGAACTGAATACTATCAGTGTACATAGGTCTGTTAGAATAATAACTAAAAGAATTAATAAGGTTTATTATAGCAATAACCCATGCCTGGGTGTGGGTAATGCGGGATTTACCCACAGTTGGTGTGGTTTGGTCCCGAGGGCGAAGCCCGAGGGACCAAACAAAGACAACCGTGGGTAAATCCCACATTACCCACACCTAGAAGTGGGTTATTGCTATTATACTATGACATTATTTAAGAAAAGAAATAATTACTTTTTTTAAATAATGGCATTGTATAATGCCTCTTTGTTGCCCTTCCGCAGCTGTCTGGTATCCGTGGCAGTTCTGATGTACTGCGCATGCCTACACAGTACATCAGAGCTGTGGCCAAAAGCAACGGAGAAAGCAAGATCTCCATTGCTTTTACTGTTTAAGCTATGTTAAATGGGTGTAACATAGCGAGACAGCTTTAAAATAAGCAACGGAGATGTCCGTTGCTTATTTTAAAGCTGTCTTGCTATGTTAAACCCATTTAACATAGTGAAACAGTAGCATGAGATCTTGCTTTCTCTGTTGCTTTTTATTTTTAAACCTGTCTCGCTATGTTAAATACAGGTTTAAAAAAAAGCAACGGAGAAAGCAAGATCTCTGTTGCTTTTTACACACTGTGTCGCTATGTTAAAGGAGTTTAACATAGCGAGACAGCTTTAAAAAAAGCAGCGGAGATCTCCGTTGCTTTTTAAACCTGTGTCGCTATGTTAAACTCTTTTAACATAGCGAGACAGTTTTAAAGACTTATACTAATGGAAAAAGTCTGGGCGACCGGACCTTTTTCCATTAGTATAAGTCGATTTACAACGTGCACGCTGGCCAATCAGCGTGCACGTTTTGGAATATTAATGGGGGGGGGGTCATGGTATAATCATGGTTATTCTGTTGATTACTGAATACAATGACTACAAACAGAAAGGAGTGAAAGTTATCAGAGCAGCTTTGTCTTAACTAACAACAGTTTAAATTTCTTCTGTATGTTGGAAGAATATTTCAGGATCTGAACCTCTCTTTGAAAATACACATTCTCTGACAGCAGGGTGAAAGGCAAGCCTTCATAAGCCTGCAAACTTATATAGTAGATGGGTACAAAAAAATCCTCAAAAACTGCAGTGCAGTGGAAGTGAGACATTAAACTTAAAAAGCCTACTAAGTTGCTGAGAATGAGGGTGGTATGATTTAGCTAATTAAGTTGATCAAAGGGTTACATAGCAATGTTCCCCGAGAAACTAATACACTTTTAGAGCTGAATTAGTGCTGTGCCTCTAGTAGATCTGCATAGACTGACATGGAAACATATCCTAACTCTGAGGCATGTGCACTGCAAAACTATGCTGAGATTCTTGTATGGATAAGTTTGTTAGCCAATAAATTAATGTTAAATGAGGCAATACCTTTTATAATGTTTGGTTGGTGTTGT
>NC_056744.1:1369324961-1369394961 GCF_019279795.1 Protopterus annectens | reverse complement strand
GCAAGTGTTAGCTCCTCTAAGACAAAAATTAAGATTCCAAGGATGAGACACCAGTTTTCTTGGAGGTCTCTTATGCAAAACCCCTTTCAAAAAATATTTTGACATGAGAATGCATTGAAAAAGGAGGGATCCATGTTCAGACATGCTGTAATGGCTGACAAATGAACTTCAATAGAGGAGTAAGTAAGGCTATAGGACAGTAATTCACACAAATATTGTAAAGTCAGTGAAACTCTAATTCTGAATGGGTGCCAGTTACAGGATCATAGAATCATTAGGGGTTACTAGGCTAATGGCCCTGGGGCCCTTACAAGCCTAGCCAAGAGTTTATCCCCAAAAAAGAAACCTCAGTCAGCACCTGTCACCCTTGTCAATGAGGGACAAAGGTGGAACCCCTTTGTTGGCACCAACTAGGAAATCTTTTCTATTTGTTAATATATGATTTTCTAGTATTTGGCTTTCCTGCCTCCATTAGTACCTGTTGCATATCAGTAAAGAAGTGCCTAAAGAGAAATAAGTCATTCAGTTCAAGTTGATCGGATGGGATGTATCAACCACCTCTGTTTTTGTGGGAATAGATTCATTCTGTTAGGGAGCTAGAATAAGAAGCACTATTGCTGGGCCAGAAGGAAATCACCCCAGTGACCTTGGTGGATTCCTTCTGAATCTTCAGAAGTTCTCTGGATATCAGTGGAAAAGCATACAGTAACATTTCTGTCCAAGGAATATAAAAAGGTATCTGCCTTTCAGGCTTTCTTGCTTGAGGAGGCCTGCAGCAGAATTTTGACGGCAACCATTTGAAATGCCGGGACTTACAGCAAGTCCTGAAATACGGAGACTGAATACCTGAAACATCAGACTTGTAAATGCTATCTCTGAGATGCCATTTCTTGGAATATTCCCTTTTCCCCAAGGTATCATGACCTTGGAGTTGGTATACATGAGTTTAGGGGTGTTTAAAACCTTTTTTGGCTCTTTAACTGCAGAACTGAGGGAAGGGGAGGGAGAGTGAATCTGACTTGTAGTGCCAGACTAAGGCCACAGAACTTTTTTCCATTGTTTTGTCTTCATTTGAAGAGCTGAGGGGGTGGGGGTAGGGAATGGGTTCTGGCATGAAACTCCACAACAGGGGAGTGGACCTTTTTTTTTCTTTTGTTCTTCACCTGAAGAGCTGAGAGACCTCAGAGAGTGGGGTGCCAGATCAGGGACCAGCACCGGGAAGTAGATGAGCCAGCTATGGCTCTGCATGCAATATTTTATACACCCTACTATCTCTTTAACAGCAGCTTCTATTCTAGTCTCAAAAATAATAGCCAGTGCTGATCTATCACTTAGCATTCCTTATACTTTTCTCTTTGCATATAGGTTGTTAGCAATCCCTGGTAGTGAAGGTAGTCTTTAACCTGCAGCCCAAAAAATCCGCTTGGTCTTATCCTACTCTATTGCCTTTCACTTCCCAGATATGTTTCCCCAATACCTTAGATTCTTTGCTAATTTTCTCCAGAAATTCTAGCCTCCACTTGCCTGTTTTCTATACCACTATTTGTAGTCATTTCTAAAGGTAAAACTTCTTTCTCAATTCAGTGGTTGATTTAGTTTTTAGAATACTTTCTGCAACCTAATAAATATAACATGCTTACAGTTATCATACAATCAAAAGAGTAGCAATGGTAGGGTGAACAGGGCAGCCATCCTAGGCACAAGGTGTTAGGGATCGCAATTAGGAAGTATAGTTCTCACATTGTTATTTCTCTACAGACATTTCTAAATATTGGTACATAAATAATAATGCAGTTTATTCTTCAGTGATTCAGTTCACATCACGTGGTAAATTTTAGCAAACCATTTGCAAGTGAAGAAGTTCTTTTTTTTGCTCTCTTCAACTGAAGAGCTGAGGGGGCAGGGAGTGGGCAGGAATTGTTATTATCTGTAGTTATTTTTATTCTTCTTAAGGAGATGCATCCAAAATCCTTCTCGCTCCCATTTCCTTGAACTGCCCCCCCCCCCCCCCCCACACACACACACACACACACATACACATTTTGGCATCATACATTTCAACTTTCATTTATAACTTTCCGTTTATGTTATGTATATGAGCCTTAAAACATTAATTCTAAAATATACCTACAAATTAGGTAATCCTAAACCAACTTTTGCCCTTTTCCTCTCTGAAATAAATTCATTCAACACTTTATTACTTATCATCCTTGACTACTCATCTGGTCAATAAAATATGCCTGATATGTATAAAACTAAAGGGACTAAAACATTTTCACTGCTTTTCTCTTACTATCCATATCCATAATGGATAACTTCCAGTTTCTCAATGTTTGCATTGTACATAGTTTACCAATATAGCCTTTGTTTTATCTTAATTAATTTTATATTTCAAAGGGACTTGAAACTATCTGAAAAATGTTCCACAGCAATTTTCTTGGTTATTCAAATACAAAATAATATTATCTGCAAACAAACGTAACTTTTCCTAGTTATAATACATTTTATATCTTTAAAACTGTAAGGCCATTATTTTTGACAATTTCTCTAAATATAAAGCAAATAAAGGTGAAAGAGGATACCCCTGCCTTTTCCTCTGTTCAAACACAGCTTGTTGGAGAAAAAACCTCCTACCTTAATTCTTGCTTCCAACCCTTCATATAGACCTATTAATTTATCAGGAAAGCATATACTAGCATTGTATCACTCATAAAATCCTATCTGACTCTAGCAGATGGTCTTTACCCTCTTTGGATAATACAGCCTCCACAGTTTTCTTTTAAAATGCTCGTACCCCCCCCCCCACGCTTTTAAAATACAGATTAAAAAACTTCTACAAAACTACAAATCTTTACCACTTTCTTCCCTCCAAACTGTTATACTTCCACTGAAATACTGTTTGTTCCTGGAGACTTCTCTGTTGACTGATTATATATCACCATTTTTATTTCAACACTTCCTGTCTAAGCTGTTAAGTGCTGAGCCTCATCTTCATTAAACCTTGGCTTAATTAAATCTTACATAAATATTTCCATTTGTGCCTCATTTTGTTTTCCACATTCCTCTGCTTTATACATATTTTCAGAAAATTTCTAGATCTCTAATACCTCTATAGGATGCTTGTTTACTTTCCTTGCTGGAGGCTAAGTTTGAAGATAACCCTTTCTACTACCTGTTGCCCATGTCACTGTGCTAAATGTTTTAGTGCTCTGGTTTTGCTAATCAAAACAAAAAAAAAAAATAATAGTTGCTTAACAGCAACCTTTGAAACTCCATTGCTCTCCCTTTACCACTCTGTACTTGCTCTCATTTTTTCCCACTCACAAGCTATCTCTTCTTAAAAAATTTCTATATTCCTAATAAATTTTGAATCATCTCCACTTTCCAAACCTTAAATTCCTCTGTCTTAAATGGGTAAGTAAGAAAATATCACTGTCATATCATCATCGGCACCCTTTTTCCCATGTTTTTACATGAGGGGGAGGTCAGGGTATTCTGTCAAAGTTCCCATCTCTCTCTTGATTCAATCCCGCTCTCCTACTTTCTTTGACAGTTATGGCTGACTGTTGTAGGTCATCTGTCACACAGCCCATCTGCTTCTTTGCTGGATGTCCTCATTACTCTTGCCTTCTTACCTGTCCCAAATCTTCTTCACTAGATTGTCTTCTGCTTTTTCTGCAAATGTGCTGGAATCACCCTAATCTGTTCTCTTTGACCTTTTCTGCAATTGGTGCTGCTCTGACTTCTGCTCTGATGTCCTCATGTCTTTGTCCCACAGTGTGCATCCTACCAACCATCTGAGGCACTTCATCTCCATCACCTCTAGCTTCCTCAACTGCTCTGCCTTTACTGCCCAGGTTTCTGTACCATACATTAGTACAGGTTGCGCCACTGTTTTCTATACCTTACTCTTCAGCTTCTTTGGCATTCTTCTGTCATATACTACCCCTGCCAATCGATGTCAGTCCAAACACTGTTTGTACTTGAGTCACTGGTTCCTTGTACATAGCTTGCTCTAATTCTACCAATGTTTCAAGGACTTTGAACCACCACAGGACTGCCTAAACCAGCTATCTTGGGACCATGTCATATGCTTTCTCCAAGTCTAGGAATACCCAGTTAGACTCTTTCCTCTTCTCTTGTTTCTTCTCACCTATCTGTCTTATTGCAAACATCAGGTCAGTTGTGTTGCATCCTGAGCTGAATAGAAACTGCTCATCCCCCATCTTACTTTCTCTTACTCTGTGCATTCACTTATTCATGCACAGTGATAGGAGTTTGATACCTCTGTACTACCCACAGTTGTGAATGTCCCCTTTATTCTTGAACACTGGTACTAGTATTAAAGTTATTAGTAAACTGACTGCCAAATAACCTGATAAACACTCCGTTGCCGAATCCTGAAAAAACAAAGATAAAGTCAACGAACTGATAAGGACGGAGTGAAGCAGGAAAAAGTATATCAATAAAAACGTAATTTATTCACTGGTACTAGTATGCTTATTGTTCAGTCATCTGGGATATGCCTTTTGTCTTCATACTTATATGAGTTCCCTAGGAGCCATTTCTCCCTGATCTCACCCAACATCTTTATCATATCTGCCGTGAACTCATCTGCACCTGCTGCTTTTCCTGACTTAATTTCTCCTTAGTGCTGTTCTTACCTCTTCTGTGATGGGCTCTGCCTCTTCTTTTATTGTAACGTGTACCTGAGGTAGTACAGCTTCTGTGGGGTTTTCTTTATTCTGAAAGTACTCCTTCCATCTGCCATTAATGTCCTGTAGACTGGTGAGCTGGTTGTTGCTGGCATCTCTTATGACAGGTGTCTGACTATCTTCTTTATCTTTCTGTCTTTGTCTTGTAACCTGATATAGTTTCTTTGTGCCCTCTAGCGAGTCCCTTTCCAGAAGCTGGTAGACTGCCTCCAGTGCCTTGTTCTTTCCTATTGCATCTCCTGTCTTAACTTCTTTGTTAGCCAACCAGTATTCCTTTTTTGCCTGGTCCATCTTTTCTGTCTCCCACTTTTTCCAAACTCTTTTACTGACTTTCTGGACTTCTACATTCCACCACCAGCTTCCTTATGTACCTTATTTCTTTACCTGACTCAGCCACATATCTGTTCTGTAGTCCTCACACATGTAGTTTTGAGATGCTGCTATTCTTCTCCAACTCCATTTGTTTCCTCTTCTTGAAATGTCTGAGTAATTCCTCAAACTGTTCTGCTTTCTCGTCAGTCAATTCCAGGTCTTTAGTCTGGTTTCTGTTGACCTCTCTGACCACTTCTTGCAGCTGATTGTGGCAACCAGTGGTTTATATTGTGGGCTGACTGTTTCACTTGGGATGACTTTGCAATCACTGAATATAACCAGATGCCCTTTCCATACTAGGAGGAAGTTTACCTGAATTGCATTGTTGGCCACTCTTGTATGTGATCGTGTGACTGTCTCTCTTTCTGAACCATGAGCTGGCTACTATCAAGCCATTTGCCAGATGGAAGTCTATAATGGCCTCCTCTCCTTCTTTATTCCTGTTGCCCCACACATATGGACTCAGGCCGTGCTCATATCCTGTTCTGTGTGTTCCAAAATGTGCATTCAGGTCACCCATTATCAACACCAATTCATGTTGTCCTGCTTGATCTAGAAGGTCCTGCAACTGCTGTCTGTATGCACTCTTTTCCTCACTATCGCAACCCTGCTGTGAGGCATACGCTGATATTATGAATACTGCCCTACCATTAGACTGGAGTCTGATTGCGATTAGCCAGTCACTAATTCTGATTACATCCCTCTGTTCTGAAGCCTCTCCCTCACCACAATTCCGACAATATTTTAGCCTGTCCTCCTCCTGAGAAGTAGACTATGGATCCCAAGACAAGGTAGTTTGTTATACCACACTTGCACCTTATCTCCTGGATTTACATAAGAGATCCAACCTTTTCTTTACCATCATGTCATCCACTTATAAACTCCATCCCGTCAGTGAGCCTACACTGAGCATAGCAATGTTTGGCAGGTTGACTAGTTTTACGTCCAGCTTTCATTCAACAGAGTTATCTCAGGTACCAAAGCAGAGCTGCTGGGCTTCATGGTGGGCACACACTGGACAACAGGGGTACATACACCCTTCTCACTGTTAAGATATCAATTTATCACTGGAAAATGTCCATACCCATTTGGCAACATTAGTTAACATGACAATCACCTAGAGCCATATTTTATACTGTCAAGCAGCTAGGCCTGCCGTGACAGAAGCTCTGTGATCCATATTCTCCTATTTTGAGGACAATGCATGGTTATTCTATATATCTCTTTCTCTTATAGGACACCATGAAGAATCAGTGTTGCTGCACACAGCTCCATTCTTTTCAGAGATTGGAGGAATTCCACATAGAGACAAGGATAACATGCACACTTCAAACAAGGATTTACTAGAGATCAGGATCAAACCTTGTACCTTGTGCATGGAAGCAATGATGTTAACCATTATGCTATCTGGTCTCTCTCTTTTACTTATTCTGCTTCTTTATCTTTGCTTTATTACTGCATGGTCTGAAATAGTTATTGGAGTGTCAAAATTTAAATTAAATGCACATGGTCCTGAGCAATATAATTTCTATCCAATCTAGTCCAGTTATTGTACCATAGGGAATAATATGCAAATTCTCTCTGAAGCCCAGTTACTGAATTCACATCTTCCATACCAAATATTTTCATATATTTCTTCAGAATCTTTGTTTGTTATATTTTCCCTTCTAGATCTCCCTGATAAATCTTCGCTATTGCAAATCAAGTTCCAGACCCCACCCATAAATAATATCCCTTGATGAAAGATGACTATTTCTCCCAAAATTTTCTTAAACTGCTTAATAGCAGTTTTTGTAGAATATAAATACATCCACCACCCCTGACAATAGCCTCTTACTATCACAAATCTACCACTGTTATCTTTTATTCTCTCTCTTCTATCATTATTGCCTCTCCGGCAATCTCTATCATCACTTCCTTTATCCTTTGACTAAGATATTCTAATGAATGTCCATCCTGAAATCCTATCTTTGTCAAACTGGCATGCTATTTTCTATTCAAATGTGTCTCCTTCAACATTGCTGTGTGCAGCCTACATTTCTTTATATAATTCAGTACTCTTTGATTTTTGTCTATACCTATAACACCATTCACATTCCATGATAATACAGACATCATAGCTATTATGATAGAAAACTATTACTCCCATATATGTGACAGTCCTTTTGAATATTATTTCCAACTTTTATTTTACATGTGCACACTAATGTTTGGAAGGTTAACCTTGGATGCAGTTGCTTCTTATCTCCATTTGAATCTATGTCATATTTTTCAAGACTTTTTGTGTCAATGAAAATGCTCAAACAAAAAATTATTAAGTGAAACAGTATTAGTCATACAACAGAAGTATTATTTTAGCAATATTGTATCTATTATTATTGTATTACTATTATTACAACTGTCATACACTCTCCAGTACCCTCACTCTGCAAAGCTCTTTCACTCATCTACTAATCTTTCTTTATCTCCCTTCTATTCCCTGCTATAAAATTTACCACAGCCATGAAGCATTTTTCTGTGGTGGGTCAACCTCTGAAATGAAGTGCTCCATGGTAAAATGTCTCACGTTTGTCACTCTGTTCCAGCATGGTAATAAAGAGATGCTATAAAACAGCATGAGGCAAAAGATTCAAAAAGGCCTTGATAAGTATTTATTATGGTAGTGTTTTTGTATGAACAATGTTGTTTTATGTCAGTGCTTATCATGTTCTCTGCATATGATTTCTACTACTCTCAGTTAATTTGTTTGTATTTACCTCTGTTTACTGCATCATTGATTTACTTTTCAAGATGTAGCTAAAAACATAAACTTCAGTCAATCACTAACCTGTTAGAAAAAGGCCACTTAATTAAAATAGTAACTTACATCCAGTAGAAAAAGTCTTGATTGCTTTAATTCCATCATGCTCGCCATTGTTAGCATAAATCTGTATATATAAAACAAAAAATTAGTAAAAAGTACAAGGTAGGCTATAAATTAGCTACTGAAACAGACAAAACTGATAAGATAATTTAGCAAACAGAACTCAATAGTGCATTACTCACATCAGGCAGGATTCAGAAAAGCCTAAAGCCTGCAGTGTACCAGTATTTCATTAGCAGGAGTGCAGAATGGAATGTGAAAAGGCTGAGTGTGATTCAAAGCAGTTTTACATTTAAACACAGTGAAGGACTGGGAGTAATGACTAAGCTGTACTAACTAGCCATGTAGTCCTTCAGCATCATTACTGCCATCCATGTATCCGTGTGATGGGATATGTTGCTAATCATGCCATACCACCTATGCATTCTATATCATCAGAAATAAACTATCGATAAATGTTGTGTACTCCAGATTCATGACTATTCTTATAGCAAGAGATATATTTTTATTGTTCAGAATAGTATTGACAGCTACTAAGATTACACAAAGGCAAATCTAATCATAACAGACTACAAACTAGTTTTATATAGTACCAATCAGAAGCACATTGGCTGACTCCACTTCAGCACTCTATTCATTACATAACATAATAAAAGGACAAAATACAATGGCATACTATCCATGTTTCTAACTGCTTCACCTAGGCAAGTAAAGTTCAATAATACTTGTTGATAACAAAACAGATTGGGGTCTCCAATATACCATTACAACATGGAGTTCTACTATAATGTTTTACAGGCATTTTCTAGCCTAGCTTGCTCATAAATAATGTTTAAAGAATCCAAGTATATTCTCTGGCCTAACTTGCTTAGAAATAATGTCTGAAATCCATTCTGACACTTATATTTTAGTATTTCTTTATATATTAACAGTTCTTCCTTTAATCTTTTCATTAATACATTTACTCATTTTATTTACTCAAGAAAGTAGGTATAAGAGATGTGAGTCAGAGTTCCATCATATAACCTCATGATTATCCTCATATTTGCACTAAAATAACCCAGAATAATAGACATGAAGTACAGGAAAAATGAACATTAACTTAGAAAAACAGATATTAGTTTGAGTGCTTTAATGATAGTACTCACTCCTTGTATTGATATGCATACATACTATAACCAAACCTGGAGTTTGGAAAAAGCAATAGCCAACCACGAAGTAGTAATCCACAAAGTTTTATTAACGCTGACAACACAGAATGCGTTTTCATCCTCAGACTTCATTAGATAACACAATCCACAAAATACACATGCTTATATAATTACTCACATTAAATAATTAACTAATTAACCAATAAAACCTTTGCATCAATTAATGGAATAAATATGCAAGGACAAATACAACTTAAAAACATAATATAAAAATCACACTTAAAAAAAACTGTTTAACATTAAATATCAAATTAATAAATATGTATATGTATAATATATGATAAATGTATGTAAAAAAAAAAAAATATATATATATATATATATATATATATATATATATGTATGTATAAATGTATTGTAAAAAATTCACCTTTTAACACAGTTAAAAGAATAAATATGTAACTGAATAACTGTTGAATTTTATTGAGATAAGTCTTATATGGTTACTAGTTCTTTTTTCTTCATTATTTTTTTATTTTTTTTTTTTATTTATTTATTTTTTTTTTAGAAGTGTATAGGTATGTATAATGATTCTATGTAACTGTTGGAAGCATTCATGTACATATTGTAAGTAGTTGGTAGTACTGTATTAGTTGTTTGGAAAAAATAAAATAAAGAATTATTATTGAAAAAAAAAAGAATAAATATGTAAAAACGTGCAATGCTACCCTCTAGTGGCTGATAACAGGAAAAAGCCTTTATAATTTGGCTGCTCTTAGTTTTAATAATGGTGCAAGTGAAATACATTCATTCAGACCAGGGTGCCTTCCTGCATCCAAAAATACCTGCCAATATAGCTCCCTATATTCAAGACGGGTTTCCCACAAATGCTCCCTAATGTCTTTGGGAACAACCTCCAGTACAAAAAACAAAAACGTTGCTTTGGCACATTCCTGTTTGTGTTTATACAGGGCATTCTTATCATTATTTTTACTTATATCATAAAAATGTTCATGGATCCGCCTTTTCAGGTGTCTTTCAGCCTTCCCTATATAAAAGGTACAACATGCCTCACAGTATACCAGATATACCAACCCACTGGAGTTACAATTACTGTGACATGGACTATGATCATATTCATTCCTACTTTTGATACACACCTTGTCAGTATTTATTATGTGTATACACTGTGCACATGCCCCACATCTGTAGGTACCTGGCCTCCTGGCCTTTTGAACAGGCTTCCTTTTTTCCATTAATTCCTTTAAATTAGTTCCTTTTTTAAAAAAACAATATTTAAAGACTTATGTTGCATGTCCTTTAAATCAGTGAGAGAGGTGAACCTGTCCCATTCCTTTTTAACCAACTCTATTACCCGATGGGAATCACTATTATATTCCAAGGTGAATAACCTAAGAAACTTATCATCCTTAATATTAACATTGTTAGAGTTTGACTCAATACTTTTACCCAACAAGGGCCTAAATCTTGATGGCCTTTGACTTTTAATGTATAAAATGGTATGATTCAATAATTCATCTGGGTAACCCCTTTCTAGAAAAAGTTTTCTTAGAAAAAGACATTCTTCATCAAAGTCATCATCTAGAGAGGGGAGCCTACTAGCCCTAACCAATTGCCCTTTGAAAATACTTTTTCTCTGTGAAAAAGGGTGGGCACTCTCAAAATGAAGATATGAATTGGAGAATGTCTCCTTTCGGAAGACTTTTGACTTAATACCACCAGTAATTTTAATAATACTCACATCCAAAAAGTCAACCTTATCAAAGGAGACATTACATCTAAATGTCACAGATAAAAACCATCTTACAACATGACTGTATATATATATCTTATACATCGATGTCAATACCACAGGATATAGGCCGTATAACATATCTATTTACACTATGTACATAGATGATTTCACTGTTAATTCCTCAGTTATACAGACAGTATATGCATTCATAATATCTGAACTTTTATGTGTTCTTCGGTTCCATTACAGTGTATTTCTAAGTTGCTGTGTGATGAATTATGCCAATATGATTTTAAAGGTTTGTTCCCAAATTTCTCTGGATTTCATGTTTTTTTTTTCTTTTATATATTACTATTTTATGAGCTAAAAGGTGTTGTATATCTACTTGTTTAAAATCCTCTCAAGATATATTTATCATATCTAGCCATTTAAAAGCTATATACAGTTTCATTAGTAGGAAGATTGTTAAAAGTGTATTTGCTTGTTTTCTTGGTATGTTGTGTGGGAAAATGTGTAATAGAGTGAATTCCCAAGTTAATGATGATGTTTGATAACCCATTTTTTGTAATTTTACCAGAGTTTATAGACACATTTACAACTCCAAAATACACGGAGTAAGTTAACTATCTGGTCCTTACAGTGTGGGCAGAAATGTGATTTTGATGTGTTAAATTTGTGTAGGATTGCAGGTGTAAAATAAGTTTTATTACTGATCATGAGCTGAGTGTATGCTAACTTTTTGATGGGTATAATCTTCAGTGTTAGATTGATTGCCTGGCTTATTTACTGATCATCTATGGATGGTTTAATTTTTCTCCAGTAGTTAGAGAAGAGGAGGTCTTTCTGGTATTTGATTTCATTTATCATTTTATATGAATTAGTAATAGTTTTCCAAAACATGCTACAAGTTTCTATGTCACTATTGGTCATAGTAGCATTTTGGAGGTAACTGGAACACAGTTCTTTGATTTGTCTTAGGATTATTATGTGTGATTTAAGGAAGTTTAAGTTGGTCCTCATTTCTTGTATTGAACAATTAAGGTAAGGATAAATATCTTGGGTTGTTTTATCTTTCAGTCTGGGAAAAAGGACTAAGTCCAGCATCTTACTGTTTATTTTTAAATTTGGGTTTTTATGAAGGGGATGCAGTATTGGCACGGCTTGTCCAAGGTTCAAGAATTGAAAGAGTTTTTGCACTAAGTTGATAGAATGTTTTAAGGGCTCTATAATGTTATAAGTTTGTATTTCTTTCTGCTTCAGGAATGGAAGTGCTTTGGGATTGAAACCCAGACCTTTAATATATCTATAATAGATTGTCACCCAAACAGGAGACCAAATTTCCATTGACGGGTCATGTTCAGCTATTCTTAATATTCTGTTAGTGTTAATGACTGAGCAGTACATTTTAAAATCTGGTAGATTTATTCCTCCTTTGCTTTTGGGGAGTGTTCATTTTGGATAGGAGATTCTGTTTTTTTTGGGTTCCCATATAAATTTTGCTAGGAAGATATGAATTTGTTTGAAGAATTGATTATGTATTATTGTCTGTGATGTCATGAATATATACATTAGTCTAGGTAAAATATTTGTTTTGATTATTGATACTTTGGCCAAGAATTGGTAGTTTTAGGTTGTTCCATGTTTTACAGTCTTGCATTATATTTTGCCATTTAAGGTTTACATTGTGTTGGTAGAAGTCTTTGTTATTTGGGAAAAAGGTGATTCCCAGGTATTTAGTTTCTTGTTTTATTTTTATTGTGTTTAATAATGGTATTAGTGAGATCAGTTTGGGTGTTTTTAGGGGGAAAAATATTAGTTTTATTGAGGTTTAGTTTGTAGTTAGACATAGTCGAGAAATGTTCAATTGCAGCTATTATTTTGTTTATATCTGTATTTGTAGTGCAGTATATGTTCAGATCATCTGCAAATGCAGTGAGGTATATTTTGAAGTTGTGTATTGATGGAGGATTGTGGTATGTATTTTGTTTAATGTATAGAAAGAGTGGTTCTAGGTATAGGATAAACAGGAAGGGTGATAATGGGCATCCTTGTCTTGTTCCATTTTTTATTAGGATCCTATTTGACCAAGTTTTATTTATATATAGAAATGTGTATGGGTTGCTATAGAGAGTTTGGACGATCTGAATGAAGTTATTGGGTATATTAAAGTAGGGTAGTGTTTGGAGTAAGAATTCTAGGTTAACCCTATCAAATGCCTTGTGGGCATCCACTACCATTGTGTAGATGTTGATACTGTATCGGATAGCGTAGGATATTAGTGCATCTAATGTTAATGTATTGTCACTAGTCTGTTTATGTGGCGTAAAATCAGATTGTTCTGGGGAGATGATTTTCTCTATCAGGTTTTTCATTCTGTTTGCAAGTATAGAGGTAAATATTTTAGTATCTATATTTAAGAGGGAGATGGGTCTGTAGCTGTCAGGGTTTTTGGGGTTTGTGTGTTCTTTTAATATAAAGATGGTTTTAGAGGCATTAAAGTGGATATCATTTATTTTATAGTTTATTATGTAATTCAGAGTATAGTATAGTAATTTGGCTATCAAGGGGGATAATGCTTTGTAAAATTCTGATGTGAGTCCATCTGGACCTGGTGCCTTATGTGCTTTTAAGTGTTTGATTGTTGTAATAATTTCACTGATGGATATCGGTTCAGTTATTTTTTGTTGGTCTAAATTTAGTTTACGGAATTACAGTTTTTGAAGGAAAAGAGTTCTATCTTCCTTTGAGGTTTGTAGTATTTGTGCTCCATATATTTGAGAGTATATTTGTTCAAATGTTTTAATAATGTCTTCATTTTTTGTGTAGTTTTTGTCTCTGTAGTTTATTTCTGATATATTGGAGGCATTTTTGTTGGGAGATAATTCTGGCCAGAGCTCTAGATGGTATTTGAGCTTCTTCTGTGTAAGTAGCTAACATTATGGCTTCATAAACAGATAGGTTCTTGGTTTCTAACATATATAGATCCCTTTGCAGTTTTAAAAATTCTGCTTATGCTTGGTTCTTGCGGTTATTTATTATTCTTTTTCAAGATGCTCTATTTTCCCTTTCAATCTATGCTCCTCTTTCAGTTGTATTTTTTTATAGTATGCTACTTTTTTGATAAACAATCCTCTAATTTGTGCTTTGGTTGCAGCCCATTCTATGTCAGTTGGTACTTAGGTTCATAGGTTCATAGATTCATAGGTTCATACTAGGCTATCTGCCCAAGGGCATTTATAAGCCTAGCCCATAGTTATGTGGCTTTCGCCACCCCTTTAGTTTGGATAAAAACTATGCCAATTATTTTGCTGTGCCTCTGTCAAGCAGTGACACTGAAGTAATCCCTGGGGTATATCTGCGATCTCCCATCCATTGGTCAAGATTCCTCTTGAACAAGGCCATCGAGGTGCTCTGCCTCACATGTACCGGGATTTTGTTCCACAGCATAGGGAGTCTCTGGGTGATGAATCTGTCCCTCCAGCACGTTCTATTTATAACCGTGTTGAGGTTTAAGTCTCCCGCCCTTGTGGTTCTGAGGGATCTAGATTTTTTGAGGTGAAGCATATTCATCAAATCTGGGTTTGACATGGCCTTATATGTCAGGCACAGGTCACCTCTGAGCAAGCGGTATGAGACTGAGTAGAGCTGGAGTTCTTTCAGTCTGGCAGCATAAGACATATTTTGAGACCCTTTATCCTTTTGGTGAGGAACTTTTGGGGCCTTTCAAGCTGCAGCAGGTGTCGGGTCAGATACATTCCGAACGGAGCATTGTACTCAATCATAGGTCTAATGAGTGATGAGTACAGGGGGACAATGACCTCCCTTGATCTAGATGTGAACCCCTTCATGATCAGGTGGGCAATATAGAAGGTTTTCCTAACTACTTTAGCAACATGAGTGTCAAACGAAAGGCTACTGTCAACCTGGGTCCCCAGATCCCTGATGACTTCTTCTGTGCTCAGTGGATTGCCACCTATATGGTAGCTAGGGGTAACCTTGTTTTTCCCGAAAGGTATGACTATGCATTTCTTGGCGTTTAACTTTAGTCCATGGCTCTGGCACCAGTTATCCGTTTCTGCGAGGCCCTTCTGAAGGATATCTGTGTCAGATGTGTTCTCGACTATGGCGCCCAGTTTGCAGTCATCTGCAAACTTTGTCAGCCATAACCCTCCTGTGTTTGCTTGTACTTCAGAAAAGTAGATGTCGAACAAGAGTGGATCCAGGACTGAGCCCTGTGGGACACCACTAGTGACAGGCTTTGAGTCTGACATGGCTCCAGCAACTCTGACCCTGTGGGTTCTGTCACTTAGCCAGTTTGCAACCCATCTTGTGATGTATGGGTTTACATTTAAGCTGATGAGTTTTTCGATGATACCTGAGTGGGGTATTGTGTTGAAGGCCTTTGCCAGGTCGAGATAGGCTGTATGGACTGCCTTTCTCTCATCAATGGCCTTGGTGACTGTCTCGAAAAAGTCAACCAAGTTTAAGAGGCAGGATCTGCCTTTGACAAAGCCAAACTGGGTTGGATCCAAAGTCTGCAAGTTCCCTATGTCTTTATTTATGAGTTCCATTATGATCCTCTCCATGACTTTGCAGATAAGGCTTGTCAAGCTAATGGGGCGGTAGTTTCCAGGGTCGGTGGAGGCACCGCCTTTATGAAGTGGGACCACGGTCGCGGTGTGCCACTCCTTGGGTACGTACCCTGAGGTGAGGCTAAGATTAAACAGCTGTCCTAATTGTGGGTTTAATTCCTCGTTGAGTTTGTGAAGCACACAGCCGGGGACACCATCCGGTCCCATGGATGCTGTGTTTTTTGCCTTAGTGAGAGCAGTTCTCACCTGGGCGTTGGAGATGTTTGGGGGGCTACAATCCTCTGGTATAGATATCTCACCTTTTGGGGGGGAGAAGTTTGCACTGAACCTGTCAGCCAGTATGTTGGCAATGTGTGAAGGTTCAGTAATTTTCACATCATTTTGAACTAATTCTGAGCATATCTGGGAGTTTCCTCCTAGGTTTCTAACATAGCTAAAGAAGGCCTTATGATTGTCTTTTGAGTCCTTGGCGATTTTTCTCTCAAAATTTGCCTTGGATGATTTTATGAGAGCTCTTAGTTTTTTACTTATGATGATCAAAGGTGTCTTACCTTTCAAGGATTTTGCTCAGTCTTGTAGTAGCTTCCTCCTTTTGTTGTAGAGCTTGTTTATGGCTGGGGTCCACCAGACTGGACGCTTGCCTTTGGTACAGAGAGTTTTAGTTTTGTTTGGGATAGCCTGATCCATGCAGTCCTGTAGGTGCTGGTAGAAGGCATTTGTAAGTGATTCAGCGGATTGAGTATTGTTTACCACTGGTTCAGGGGCCTTAAAGGAGACCACACTAGTTTTTAGAAGTGTGAAGTTGGCTTTTGAGAAGTTTTTCACTGTGGTCTTTTTTGTTTCAGGTGGGGGCGGGATGAGGATCTCCAGCGAGATTAGTTTATGATCTGATCTCACCAGTGAGGAGTTAGTGATATTTGTAAGAGCTATTTTTAGTACTGCTTCTGTTTCTTTTATTACATCCATTTTGGAAAGTAAATTAGGGTTTAATGACCAATTATGACCCCTATCCTCTAAATATATCTTTTTGTCCCAGTTAATGTTCAGTGTGATTTTGGAGTGATCTGAAAAGAACCTGGTATGTATAGTTATTGTTGGATCACTATAGTTGTATTTTGTAACATTTAGGATAGTTAAACAAGTTTGTACTCATTTAATACAGGTTTTTAAAGTTCACTGTTATTACAACATTATTTTATTATTAAAGAGTTGAGTATGGGATGTTTTTAATTAAACTTTTAGGGTGTACAAAGTATTTATTGAATTGTAAATGATTAAAGCTTGTAGTAATATTTTAAAGTTACATATGTATTTTTAATATTGATTTGATTAATTGCAGTTGTTTGGATTTTGATTAGGCATTTAACTGACTGAGGGTCAATGACTACATAAGAAAGGAAATGTGGTTTTGTATGTATTTCTGATGAAGTCCTGTTTGTAACAGGACAAAAACGCTGTTTTGTGGTTTGGTGCATTAAAGTACATTAAAATTTGCTGCCTTCACTTTGGAGCAGTGATTTCTGTATTCCAGGAAATGCTTTGCTTGCCATTTCATTAGGTACCCTATCTACCACAAGAGGAGTGGTTCCTGGCCCAGAAATTGTAGCTATTGGCCGTTTGGACAGTTTTTTCCCATCTCTTTCAACTTTCTGGTTTAAAAGCCACACTTGTGCTTGTTTCTCACCTTTCCTGTAACTAGCCTAGTCCAGATACTGAGTTGCTGTATCCAGGACTGTTGGTAAGCTTCTGAGCCCCGCAAGGCTTTCTGTGTTGGAGGGAAGCCTTCTCGCTTATCAGTGGGAGTGGTAAGCACTAGGTAGCCTATCTACCACAAGAGGAGTTGTTCTGGCTCAGAAATTGTAGTTTACTGGCCCTTTGAGCAGTTTTTTCCATCTCTTTCAACTTTCTGGTTTTAAAGCCTGTGTTTGCACTTAATCCTCACCTTTACCGTAAATAGTCTAGTCCAGGTACATATTTGCTGTATCCAGGACTGTTTGTAAGCTTCTGAGCCCCCCCAAGCCTTTGTGTTGGAGTGGAGCCTTCTAGCTTATCAGTGGGAGTGGTAAGTACTAGGTAGCCTGTCTACCACAAGAGGAGTGGTTCTTGGCCCAGGAATTGTAGTTTATTGATCATTCAGGAAGCTGTCCATCTCTTTCAACTTTCTGGTTTAAAAGGCCACATCTGTGCTTGTTTCCCATCTTTCCTGTAACTAACCTACTGGAAAGCACTAGAAAGCCTTAAACTGATACAAGCCTTCTAGCTTAAAAGAGAGACTTTGGCGTGATTATCAGTTTTCTGTATTTTCTTGCTGTACTTAACTGTTTTCCGCCTACACGCTGATTTTCCAGTGCTTATTGTGATTTAAAAGCTTGTTTTTTTCACATATTGTACCTATATGACTGCCTGAACTTTTAAAAAGTCATTTTTTGTTTAAATAAATTGTTTAACTGTTGTAGGCTACACACTAAAGTGCGATAGTCTTTTCTGATTGCTTATAGTCATTTAAAGCTGTTTTAAGTGTACTTTTTACTGTTTTTGCCTTATTGCTTCAAAAAAAACAACAAAAAAAACAAAACAAAAACAAATCCTTCTTTCCTGCCTTTCTAAGCTAGTATAGTCCAGTTTTCAGGTTAGTGCTGAATTCAGGGCTGTGTTAAAAGTTTCTGGGTTGCCCATACCTTACTTGGATAGAGGGAAGTTTCTCTGTTCACCTGTGAGAGAGGGGAACTTTGAGCAGCCATCTGTCCCTGGAGGAGTGGTTCCAGTCCAGAAGTTAGTAGTTTAAAAAATGTGTTTGCATGGTTTTGCACGCTGGGCAGCACCGGTTAGCTAGGGTTAAATTATTCCCGGCTCCACTAAGCCTCCTCTTCAGTTTTTCCCTTGAAACTAGTCTAACTCTCAACCAAAGCACTCAGAAAGCATCCTACAGTCCAGCACTTGCTCAGACCTAATAGCAAGCACTAATATCCCCCAACACTTGACTGCCCAGCAAGGCAAGGCTCTTTATCCACCCTTCACCAACCAAGTGACTAAGCAGCTCACCCTACTATTCAGGCATGACCAAAGGACAACTTCAGGTGTACTCTCCAGTCCAGCTGGTTAACCTGGGTATCCTGAGGCAATGTTACAACTGCCTCATGTACACAGACAACCCTCTCCTCCTACCACAAAAGCTAACATATTCAAGAGATGCAATTATACAGCCAAACTGGAGGCTAAGGTCTCTCCACCCAATACTGGAACAGATAGTCATGAGGAGAAGGTTAACACTTGCACCACACCTCCAGCCTCACATAGACTTACTAAACTAGCACTGGCAAAGAAATGCACATAAATACACAAAATCACACTCGGAGGCTCTAAATAAAAACCTGCAAAAGCATCAGAGAGCTCCAAAACAGATAACCAAAAAACCTGCACCTCCCGTCACAAACCAGACAACACATAAAACACAAAATCAATGTGTCGCACAATCACAGCCCTTAAGGCGATATAACATACCTAACACACTAGTAATAGGTGACTCTATAGTCAGGCACACTGATGTCCCACCCACTAGGCTGGGCAAGGAGAAGTTACTGTTATCTGCCTGTTGGGAGCCAGAATCCGCCACATAACACAAGCACTCAGGTCTCTCTAGAACAAGTACAAATATGACTCTGTCATTGTTCATGTTGGTGTGAATAACCTGAGACATACCTCCCTGGACTACATGAAAAGAGACATGGAAGACCTCTCTGATCATGTAGCCCAGGCGGGTATGACCCTGACCCTGAACAGCATCCTGCCCTCACCAAGAATGATACCTCAGTATAAAGAAAAAAATGATCACTTTCAACAATTGGCTAAGCTTCTGGTATCATTCAAAGGGGATGCATAGTCTGTCAGCCTGGGATGACATGCTCAACAAGCCGTGTTGCTTCGCAAGAGACAGCTTGCACCTGTCCCCCCCTTGGCTTATGAATACTGGCCAAGGCTCTTGCTGCCCCCATAGTGCCTTTTTTAGGCAAGGCTCAAAAGTCAAACCCACCTCTGTAAACAGCACAAGTAAAAAAATGAGGGTTATGCTACTCAACGCCAGGAGTTTAAATCTCAAAATGCATGCGCTTGAAGCACTCCTAAGTATGGAGAACGTCGACATCTGTGCAGTAACTGAAACCTGGTTCAAGGCTCCAGAAAGCACTCCAGCACTACCAGGCTACAACTCACACCACACATTTTGGCCACAGAACACGGACCAAAACACAAAAGGAGGGGGTGTATCCATATTCATCAAGGATACCCACACCTCCAGATTAGTGTCACAGCATGATACCTCCGAGATCATCTATGTGCAACTAACAGTGGGCAGATCTGCAATGCAAATTGTGGCCTGCTACAGATCACCCTCCATGACCCAGGACCACCACTCTGCCTTTCTGGAGACACTGGAAACATGAAGGTCCTACCGAGCACCCTGATATTGGGCAATTTCAATTACCCTACCATTAACTGGGAAAACTACTTGAGTACAAACTCCCAGGCTCAGCGCTTCCTGGAATTTATCAACTCAAATGCCCTGGGATCAGCTGGTAAACTCCCCTATCAGAGGCAAAAACATATTGGACCTGGTCATCACCAACATGGGCGACAGGTGTTCCGCACCAGAGGTCAACCTGTCACTGGTTAGATCAGACCATAAACTAATCACTCTGGATGTCCACACTCCACTACCACCCCCAACTAAGGAAACCACAGTAAAAACTTTTCTAAAGCAAACTTCACCTTACTTAAGACAGAGGCCGTAAATTTCACAGCCCCCACACTAAAGGATAATGTTTCCCAAGATGCAGAAACCCTTACAATGCACTCTATGAGCACCTTCAAGGATGCATGGATCATGCCATCCCTAGCAAAACCAAGACTCACTCCTCTAAGAGAAGGAAACCAGTCTGGTGGACCCCTGCCATAAACAGGCTATACAATAGAAGGAGGAAACTAGTTCAGAAAAAAAGCAAATCCCAAGAAGGATAGACATCCTTGATTAGTATCAGTAAGAAACTAAGGTCCCTCATAAAACATCCAAGGCTAACTTCGAAAGAAAAGTAGCCAAGGATTCAAAAGATATCCACAAACCCTTCTTTAGCTATATTAAGAATCTAAGTGGCAACTTGCAGATATGCACTGAACTAGTGCAAAATAGCACAAAATATACTTAACCTACTGATATTGTCAACATCCTAGCAGGCAGATTCAGTGCAAACTTCACCCCCCTCTCACCCCCAATGGGGCCCACAACAATAGTGGAAAAGTGTATTGTCCCGGAAATCACAGACACACAGGTGAAAATAGCCCTTTCAAAAGCCAAAAACACAGCGTCAATGGGGCCAGATGGTGTCCCAGGCTGCGTCTTGCACGAACTACAGAACGAACTAAACCCCACCTAAACACACTGTAAATTTGATCTGGGACACTCCCCCCAGTCCCATCTCTTTACCTCATTCTACCTAATAGACTCCTTCTGCATTGTTTTTAGTCATTTTTAATTTAATTGCATCTTTTAGACTGTTTGGTCTAACTACTACATACTCAAGTGTGCTAGCTTGCACTGCATTTGAATTGTTTTGACTGCTGTTTTAGCTACCTTTCTGTATATATATATAAAAAAATACCTTTCCTGTAACTAGTGTAGTCCAGATTCAGATTTGCTGTATCTAGGACTGTATGTAAGCTTCTGAGCCCCCCCCCCCCCCAAGCATTCTGTGTTGGAGGGAAGCCTTCTAGCTTATTAGTGGGAGTGGTAAGCACTAGGTAACCTATCTACCACATAAGGAGTGGTTCTGGCCCAGAAATTGTAGTTATTGGCCGTTTGGGCAGCTTTTCCATCTCTCTCAACTTTCTGATTTAAAAGCCCACATTTGCACTTATTTCCCCCCTTTCCTGTAACTAGTTTAGTCCAGATACAGATTCTTACTTTTAGCACTTGAATTTGCTTATTCGTGATCAGCACTTGTTCAGAACTTGTAAGCACCAAATAACCTACTAATTACTACAGCACTCAAACTTCCTCATTACCTAGAGGAAAACAGTTTTGGTACTTACTTTCCTCACTTGCTTGGAGAAAAACAGTTCTTGTACTCACTTTCCTCACTTATCTAGAGGAAAATAGTTTTTTTTATTCAGGCATGTGTTCTCTCCTGTCTATCTGATGAATCTGGGCATCTTGGGGCAATGTAGAAATTGCCTCATGTACACAGACAACCCTCTCATCCTACCACCCAACACTACAACCTGTGAGAGATGCACTTATCTAGCCAAACTAGAGGTAAAGCTCTCTCCAACCAAGACCGAACTTGACAGTCAAGAGGAGAAGGTAAACATTTGCACCACATAACACTCATCACATAGTCTCACTAAATCTACACCACCAAAATCCACACATATCAACACAAAAACATTCGTGGAGGCTCTCAATAATAATCTGCTCAAGCAACAGAGACCTCCAAAGCAGAAAGGCAAGCAACCTCCACCCCCAACACAACCCAAATGACACATAGCCCACAGACTCAGTGTGCCACTCAACCACAGCCAATAAGGCAAAACAACATACCTAACACACTAGTCATAGGCGACTCTATAGTCAGGCACACTGATGTCCCACTCACCAGGCTCAACAAGGAGAAGGTTACTGTCAGCTGCCTGTCGGGTGCCAGGATCTGCCACATAACCCACACACTCAGATCACTCCACAACAAGTACAAATATGACTCTGTCATTGTCCATGTTGGTGTGAACGGCCTGTGATGTACCTCCCTGAGCTACATGAAAAGAGACATGGAAGAGCTCTCCGATCTTGTAGCCCAGGCAGGTATGACCCTAGCCCTGAGTAGCATTCTGCCATCACCCAGAATGATGCCGCAGTACAAGGACAAAATGATTGACTTTGACAATTGGCTAAGCTTCTGGTGCCATTCTAAAGGGATCCAGTATCTGTCTGCTTGGGATGATATGGTCGACAGACCACGATGCTTTGCCAGAGATGGCCTGCACCTGTCATCCCTGGGATTATGGATACTGGCTAAGGTTCTTGCTGCCCCTATAGTGCCTTTTTTAGGTAAGGTTCAAATGACAAATTCACCACCATAACAGGAACAGGCAAGCAAAAACTGAGGGTGATGCTACTCAATGCTAGAAGTCTAAATCTCAAAATGCACTCACTTGAGGCACTCCTTAAAATGGAGAACATCGATATCTGCGCAGTGACTGAGACCTGGTTCAAGGATTCAGAGAGCAACCCTGCACTACCAGGCTATAATTCATACCACACTTTTCGGCCATGTAACCTGGACCAGAACACCAAAGGCGGAGGTGTGTCCATATTCATTAAGGAAATCCACACCTCTAGGCTAGTTGCTCAGCATAATGCAGCAAGGTTATCCAAGTGCAACTAACTCTGGGCAAAACTGCAATCCAAATTGTAGCTTGCTACAGATCACCCACCATGCCCCAGGATTCCCACTCCTCTTTTCTTGATGTACTGGAAAATATTAGGGTTCAACCAAACACCCTAATAATGGGTGATTTCAACTACCCCACCATTAACTGGGAAAACTACTCATGTACCAACTCCTTTGCTCAACGCTTTCTGGAATTTATAAACTCCAATGCCCTGGATCAACTTATCCACACCCCCACTAGGGGCAACAATATCCTAGATCTAGTCATTACCAATATGAGTGACCGGTGTTCCACACCTGAAGTCAACTCCTCATTGGTCCGATCTGACCATAAGCTAATTACCCTAGATATCCACATCCTGCCTCCACCCCCCATTAAAGAAACCATGGTAAAAGATTCCTCCAAAGCCAACTTCGTGCTTCTTAAGACAGAAGTGGTGAAATTCATGACACCCATGCAGATGGACAATACAGTTACGACTACTGAATCCTACACAAGTGCACTTTATAAGCACTTACATGAGTGCATGGAGCATGCTATCCCAAACAGAACCAAGATGCTATCCTCCAAATAAAGGAAGCCAATCTGGTGGTCCCCTGCCATAAACAAACTGTACAACAGAAGGAAGAAACTCTTGCAAAAGAGAGTAAAATCCCATGAGTGGAGGAGCTCCCTGGTCAGTCTCAGTAAGAAGCTGCGATCCCTGATAAAATCCTCCAAAGCTAGTTACGAAAACAAAATCACCACTGATTCTAAAGACAACCACAAAGCATTTTATAGCTATGCCAAGAATCTCAATGGCAACACTCAGATCTGCTCTGAGTTACAGCACAATGGCACTAAATATACAGACCCAACTGATATTGCCAACATCCTGTCAGATAGGTTCAGTGCTAACTTTACCCCCCCTCTCACCCCCTAAAGAGCCCATCTCTATACCAGAAGAATGTAAAGTTCCTGTAATCACGGCTGCACAGGTAAAAACCACACTCTCCAAAGCCAAGAACACAGCATCCATGGGACCAAACAACATCCCAGGCTGCGTTCTACATGAACTACAGAACAAACTGGCACCCCGCCTAAGTACCATGTTCAGTCATAGCCTCACCTCAGGCTTTGTGCCTGCTGAATGGCGCACAGCAATGGTTATCCCACTCCACAAGGGGGGAGCCACCACGGACCCCCGAGAACTACCGCCCCATTAGCCTGATGAGCCTGGTCTGCAAGGCCATGGAACGTATCATCATGGAACTTATAAACAAAGACATTGGTAATCTCCAAACTCTGGATCCTACCCAGTTCGGGTTTGTAAAAGGCAGATCATGTCTCCGAAACATGACAGACTTCTTTGAAGCAGTCACCAAAGCTGTAGACAAGGGTAAGGTGGTTCACACAGCTTATCTAGATCTTGCAAAGGCTTACGACACCATCTCCCACACTAGAATTATAGATAAACTCACTAAACTAGGTATAAATCCCTATGTCACAAGATGGGTTGCCAACTGGCTCACTGACAGAACCCACACTGTGAAAGTACCAGACTCCAAATCTGACTTCAGACCAGTGACAAGTGGAGTACCACAGGGTTCAGTCCTGGGTCCTCTCCTGTTTGTTATCTACGTCTCTGAAGTACAGGCTAACACTAATGAAGTTTGCAGATGACTGCAAACTAGGAGCCATAATCAAAAATCCTAATGATGTGGACATCCTACAAAAGGGCCTCACTGAGACAGATGCTTGGTGTCAAAGCCATGGCCTCAAGCTCAATGCCAAAAAGTGCATTGTCATCCTCTTTGGTAAAAACTCTGTACCCATGAACTACAACATAGGCAGTAGTATACTTAACACCGAAAGTGTGATAAGAGACCTTGGGACAAAGGTGGACAGTAGTCTCTCCTTTGATAATCACATCGCCACAGTAGTCAGAAAATCCTACTATGTGGCACACCTCATCACAAAAGGTTTCTCATCCAGAAAAAAAGAGGTCATTGTTCCCCTCTACTCATCACTCATTAAACACATTATAGAGTACAATGCCTCTTTTGGTATGTACCTCACAAGACATCTGCAACAACTGGAAAGGCCACAGAAATACCTCACAAAGAGGATTACCGGCCTCAAACAGATGCCCTACACAGACCGTCTCAAAAAACTCCAGCTTTACTCCGTCGGATATCGCCTACTCAGAGGTGATCTCTGCCTAACATACAAAGCTATGTCAAACCCAGAGCTGTTGGACATGCTCCACTTAAAGAAATCCCAGTCCCTCCGAGCTACACACTCTAGGGACCTAAACCTTGTCACCACAATAAACAGAACATGCCGGAGGGATAGATTTCTGTCCCAGAGACTTTCCATACTCTGTAATAAACTACCTATCTATATCAAACAAAGCTTCTCATTAGTACTCTTCAAGAAAAATCTTGATGATTGGATGGGAAATAGGAAATTCTCCCCGGGGATCACCTCTGTAGCTCTGCTCGACAGTGGCGCAGGAAAATAATTTTTTGTACCTTTTTGGCTTGGCTTGTATAGGCCCCAGGGCCGATAGCCTAGTACCTACCTATGAACCTATGAACTTATGAACCACAGCCTCTCCACAGTCTATGTGCCCACAGAATGGCGCACAGCAATAGTTATTCCACTCCACAAAGGAGGGGCCACAACTGACTCTGGTAACTATCTCCCCATAAGCCTGACTAGCCTGGTCTGCAAGGCTATGGAGCGCATCATCATGAAACTCATTAACAAAGACATTGGGAACCTCCAAACACTTGACCCGACCCAGTTCTGCTTTGTTAAGGGCAGATCATGCCTACTAAACCTGGTTGACTTCTTTGAGACAGTCACCAAGGCCATAGATGAGAGAAAGGTTGTTCACACAGCCTACCTTGACCTCGCCAAGGCTTTTAACACCATTCCCCACTCGGGTATTACAGAAAAACTCAGCAGCCTGAACATAAACCCCTTCGTCATGAGATGGGTTGCCAGCTGGCTTACAGACAGAACTCACATGGTAAGAATAGTGGGCTCCAGGTCCGACTTTAAACCAGTCATAAGTGGTGTCCCACAAGGCTCGGTTCTGGCTCCCCTACTGTTCGGCTTATGCTTCTCAGAAGTACAGATAAACACAGGAGGAGTATGGCTAACCAAGCTCACCGATGACTGCAAACTGGGAGCCATAATTGACTCTCCACTGACACGGACATTCTCCAAAAGGGCCTTATTGAGACAGACACCTGGTGTCAAAATCATGGCCTCAAACTAAATGCCAAAAAATGCACAGTCATCCCATTTGGGAAAAACAAAACACCCACGAATTACCACATAGGTAGCAGCCCCCTTAATACAGAAGAGGTAATAAGAGATCTGGGGACCCATGTAGATAGTAATCTCTCCTTTGACAATCATATTGCCAAAGTAGTTAGGAAATCCTTCTATATGGCCCATCTAATTACTAAAGGGTTCGCATCTAGAAATAAAGAGGTTATAGTGCCCCTCTACTCATCACTCATCAGACCCATCATAGAGTACAATGCCCCATTTGGGATGTACCTCACAAGACACTTCCAACAGCTGGAGAGACCACAAAAGTACCTCACCAAGAGGATTACTGGCCTCAAACATATGTCCTATGCAGCCTGACTGATAAGACTCTGGCTGTATTCAGTGGCATATCGCTTACTCAGAGGTGATCTCTGCCTTACTTACAAAGTCATGTCCAACTCAGAATTGATGGACATGCTCCACCTAAAGAAATCCAAGTCACTGCGACCCATGCACTCTAGTGAGCTAAATCTTACCACAACAATAAATAGAACATGCTGGAGGGATAGATTCCTGTCAAAGAGACTCCCCATGCTTTGGAACAAAATTTCTAACTACATTAGGCAGAGCCCCTCACTAACACTCTTCAAGAGAAACCTTGACGAGTGGATGGGTAACAGAAAATACACCCCTGGGATCACTTCATTGGCTTTGCTTGACAGAGGCTCAGTTAATTAATCAATGGGGCGGCGAAAGCTGGCACACTCTGGCTAGGCTTATAAATGCCCTCGGGCAGATAGCCTAGTACCTACCTATGAACCTAAATCTTAACTAAAGCTAGTCTTTCAGCTTTTCCCAGTTAGATGTCACCATAGTGGAGCACCAGTCCACTGTTGATTGACAGTGGATTTTTCCAGTGTTATATTGCCAGTCCAGCCTTCACAAAAGGCACACACACACACACACACACACACACACACACACACACACACACACACACACACACACACACACACACACACACACACACACACCTGCTTTTTTTTAATGTTCACTCAACCACAGAGAGAACATGCAGACTCTGCACAGAAGGCACTCCAGCCAAGAATCAAACTGGAGAGCCTCTTGCTATGAGGTAACAACACTATAGACTTAAAAGAAAAAGTCATGGACATTCAGTATTGCCATTTAGCTGAAACACCTGATGTCCTTAAAGGGTCATTTGCATATATCCCATATCGCCTCTAATACAAGAGGTTTAAGGAATCACACAGTGGAAAGTCTAGCCCTGCTAAATTTTTCTTTTTGTTTTTTTAACCGATTGTTTTTTTGTGTGACCTTTTTACTCATTGTTTAGTTTGATCTCAAGGGTTGGGAAATGGGCATCTATTGTAAACCTAATCTGCAGTAAAGGCAACAAAGCACAAAAGAATTAAGAAGAATCCATAGTAGGAAGTGAGTGAGTGAGTCAGGAACTGCACAAAAAATCCACAGTACATGGTGAATAAATCTATAAAGATTTCTTGATTAGTTTATCACTTGTCATCACACATATACAACTTGTAAAAATAAGAAATTTTCAAAACTGTATGATAAATAAATAAATAACTATAAACAATATGAAACATTTAAATACAATATTTACGTAGGATTATCCAATGAATGTTGACCAACTGAAGGCTTCTTAAGATAAAAAATATACTACAATTTTGCAGAGTATAATTTTAAAATACTGTTAATCGCGACACTATCATTCAAACCAGTGTGTGTAGTAGTACTGTATCTCCATTCAAGTTTCCCAGTATCCACCCTTGGGATTCCTAGTCAGTCCCTCCAGTAATGCAAATTCAAAATAACAAGTACCTGAACATTCTAAAGTATTTCTATTCTCTTTAATTGCAGTCTAATTTGCCATGCCGATTTTTGGTTCTATCCAATTTATCATTGATGCTGCCTTTGTAGGGTCTTGTTACTCTCTTGTCAAGGATATGGAAGGTATTTCATATAAGTATTTTACAAGGGCATTTGCGCAAGCCTTTTGTATAATGTCAGGCTTGGCATCTTTGATACTGAGTCTGATAGACAACCATGTCTGTGTTTCAGTTGTTGTAGGATGTGCTGTTGTAAAGCTTTCTGTTATTGGGATAGTAAAAGCTTGATTTTCCACTCATATAGCTATAGTAATTGCAGTGAGGTGGTCTACATGGGTAGGTCCCAAAAGGTAAGTCCAAGTGTGGTATGTCTTTGTGATTCTCAACATAATCATGGATGTTCCTGTTCCTTTTTATTGTAAAGCTAGGTTTGGGAGGCAGTATTTTGTTCAGAATGTGGCTGTCACTGATAATGCACCAGTTGTTGTCATTGGTGGAATCCATTAGATCTTTTATGTCTGCTGAAAAGGTGAGTGTCACATTGATACTCCATTTGTTCTTGTCTCTTGTTTTTGACTATCCTTCATAGTTCTCCATCATTGTTGTCAAATGAGGTATAAAAATCCAGGTTGTTGATCTTGGTGATGATGAGTGGATTGAATATCTCCCTGATCATTTTTTTGTTGTTGTTGTTGTTGTAGCCCCTGGCTAAAAAAGAGATTTGCCACAATGTTTACTTGTAAACAAAGTCTGCTGACTGTCAAACACAGACTTGTGATACAGCACTGTAAACAAATGCCAATCTGTCTGCTATGGCCAAAGGTAATATATTACATTAAAAAGTGTGTTCCCCAAGAGGATGAAATTAGCTGTGCACCACTGTAGCACTGCAGGGTACCATGGTTTGACTTGTTCCCTTTTGGGGTCTGCAATATGGCTTCTGAGCATAAAATTTGTGAATTTGTGGCAACACCCCTAATAACGTTTATGAAAGATCTGTCTCTCCAGATGCAGCTTTAGATTACAAAGTCAGGAACTGCACATGTGCAAGATGGTGAACTCATGCTGCTCTTCACTGTTGGCCAGCTTTGCTCTTCTTCCACCACTATTCCCAGACATTTCTCCCTGGTATGGTAGTGATAGTGTTATACACTTTAAATTATGCAGGCTAATTCACTGCAACTTACTTTCTTAAATCAACCACAATTGTGCTTATACCGAATTCCTTACCAAATAAGTCCAGTATCCATGTGTCACTGCTATGCCAAACAAAAAATCCAACTACCAGCATTCCAAACCCTTATTCATTAAAACTCACACTTAAAATGCAGATCAAAAGAAATAGGGGAATCTTAAGAGAAAGACATGAGTGGTTGAGTTTTTGGATGAATCAAGAACAGAAGCTGCTGTTAAAAAGGGATAATTAGTAGGCATATAAAATATTGCATGATAGCTATAAAACAGAGGTTAGAAAGGGTTGGGAAGAAAGACTGGATAAGCAATTCACAGTCTAAAAGATTTAGAATTTTTGCTTGAAAGTGTTTGCATAAGTATTTTTGTACCCCAAGCAGACTCCAAATACTTTTTCCTTAGATAAATTACAAATGTTGTAGGTGTGATGACATATCTTGGGAGTGTAATGAGATGGCAGATTTTTAAAAATTCTCTGCAGACTACTCTGTCAGAAATACTATGTGAGCAAATTTGTGTAAATAAGGAAATGCAGTGCGATAAAGGATCTGAATTGCCCAGACATAGTAAGACTTTGCTGAGTTTAATTCTGTTGGCTTCCAAAAAAAAGCAATTACTATAAAATGGATATCAAAATCTACACCAACCATATTAGAATTAGTGAATATAGTAACAGAAATAAAAGAACTGGAAGTGGGATCTTTAGAAAAAGGTAGGAGTAAATTACATAGAAAAAGATGGGGACTGTTGGAACAATACAAGCAGAAAAATGTTCTGGAGGAGGAATGAGGTTTAAGAGAAGGCAGAAATTTAATGAGCTATGTAATGTTCTATTGAATGACTGTATAAAAAAAGAAGTTATGTACTTACCATAACATTCCATGTTTGTAGTCCATCTCGCCTACATTCTTGCTGGATGGGTTCGGAGCCGACATTCGACTCTGACTCGGCTGATACTACAGCTCGAGAGACTTTACTGGCTTGAGGCTAACCACTATGCCATGGTGCCTCACGGCAATTCCCCAGATCTTGTTTGCAAGGAAGCCATAAGTACCTAACAGGTATGAAATTATCAGAAACTGTATGCATACAGACAAAAAAATCATGTAACAATATCTATGCCAGGTGGACAACAACTGCAACCAGGTCAGACAGCACCAGTACAGTCTACCAGATCATCCAGAAACAGGAAGGGGGTAGGAGGGAGGGACGCAAGAATGTAGGCGAGGTGAACTACAAACATGGAAAGTTATGGAAAGTGCATAACTTCTTTATGTTATGTAGTCCTATCTCGCCGTAATTCTTGCTGGATGGGACAGTGTCCCTAGCACCTCTATCCTAGGTGGCTCAAGCAAAGAGACTCTTCAGCACAGTGGACCCAAAGCAGGCCAAATCCAATTTGTAATGAGTGACAAAAGTATGTTGTCTTGCCCAAGTAGCTGCTGCACAAATAGTATCAACTGGGAGCCTAGATCTAAAGGCATATGAAGTCAATATTGCCCTAGTAGAAAGGCCTTTTGCTCTGTTGGGTAATTGTTTGCCAGCAGTTAGAAAAGCAAAGGAAATGCAATCTGAAAGCCATTTTGAAAGAGTAACCTTAGAAACAGGCAAGCCCTTGTTTTTGTCCGAAAAGGACACAAATAATTGAGCTGATTTTCTGAACTCTTGTCCTGTGTAAGTAAAACCTGAGAATTCTGTGAACGACTAATTGGTGCAGTCTGTACTCAGATTTATTAGAACGGTTTGGGAAAAACACTGGTAGGTCAATAGTAGTATTGAGATTATGCTTTGAGCATACCTTGGGAAGAAAAGAAGGGTTTGTCCTGAGTGAGGGTCTATCCTTGTGGAAAATAATGTAAGGAGGTCGAATAGTAAGGGCTTGCAGTTCTGAGACTCTCCTAGCAGAGGTTATGGCTACTAAGAATAGTGTTTTCCAAGATAACAATTTCAGGTCTGATGAAGAAGAGGGCTCAAATGGTGCAGAAATTAATGATGTGAGAACTAAATTTAAGTCCCAGGGTTCTAATGGCTGTTTGATCGGAGGCCTGAGAAGAAGAGCTCCCTTTAAAAAGGTTTTGCACAAAGAGTGTGACATGATAGGATTTCCCATGAAGCCAAAATGGAAATTAGAAATTGCAGCTAATTGAACTCTTAACTGTAGTGGCTGCAGCTCCTTCATGAAAAATAGACACAAGGAAGGATAAAATAGACTCTATAGGAGCTGTATAGGGATCTAGGCCTTGGTTTATAGCCCAAATAGAGAACCTTTTCCATTTGCTGGAGTATAACTTCCAAGTGGAAGGCTTATGGGATGAGATCAGAATGTGCTGGACTGAAGGAGAAAGGGAGACGCACCTGACTATTCGTGGAACTGGAGCAGCCATGCTCTCAATTTGAGGGTGTGGATGGTGGGGTGGAACTGTCCCGACTGATGAATCAGGAGGTCTGGAGATGGTTCCAGATTCCATGGTTCCTCCAAAAGATAGGGCCACAGGAAGGGAAACCATACTTGTCGAGGCCAGTAAGGAGCAATGAGGATCAGGGTACTCCTCAACTGTTTTGCTTTCTCTATTACCTTGGGGATGAGAGGAAAAGGTGGGAAGGCATAAAGAAGTCCCGGGGGCCAACTGTGGAATAGAGCATCCCTGGGTGACATCCCCGGATGGGGAATTAAGGCAAAGTAGCTGTTACATTTGGTATTCAGGTGTGTGGTGAATAGGTCACAGCAAGGCTGGCCCCATCTGTGAATGACCTCTTTCACAACTTCTGCATTCAGGGACAACTTGTGAGGTATCAGAATTGCTCGGCTGAGTTTGTCTGCTATCACATTGGACTTCCCTGGAATGTGTGTCACTACCAGAAAATGTTGAGTGTCTATCGCCCATTTCTAAACTCTTAAGGCTTCTCAGCAAAGCGGGTAAGATTTGGTTCCCCCCTGCTTGTTTATGTACCACACAACAGACATGTTGTCTGACTGGATCGTAATTGTCCTGGTGGGAAGAGAGCTGTGAAGTGCTTGCAACGCATATAGCACCGCTCTCATCTCCAGAATATTGATGTGCAAGTGGTTCTCGTGGTTCTGTCAAGTACCTTGGACTGTCATTCCCAGATAATGCCCCCCCATCTGGGAAGCGTCCGTGGTCAAAACTGCTTTCTTCTGGGGAGGAACAAATGGACGACCTAAGAGAAGTTGTTCTGTATGCAACCACCATGTCAGATCCTTCTTGCAGGTGTTTGTTATGAAAATCTGATGAGACAATGGAAGGTCTTGCATCGACCATTGGGCAAATAGCAGCCACTAAAGTATTCTCATGTGTAGATGGGCTAGAGGAACTAATAGGATGGAGGAAGCCATGGTCGCTAGGACATGAAGGACTACTCTGGCCTGAACTTTTTGACTGTTTAGCAAGGATCTGACTTGATTGCACAGAGACTCTACTTTTCTGGAGTTAGTCTTGCTGACCTGGTGGTTGTGTCTATTTCTGAGCCTAAGAATACAATGTGTTGTGAAGGAGATAAGGCTGATTTTTTTAGGTTGACTGTGATGCCCAAACTGGTGCACAAGGATAGAGTCTCATCCCTGGTTTTGATGAGTTGATGCTTGATGATAGCAGTGAGGAGCCAGTCGTCTAGGTATGGAAACACCTGGAATCCTTGACATCTCAGGTGAGCCATTACCATTGCCATGCATTTGGTGAACACTCTGGGGGCTGTAGTGAGACCAAAGGGCAGTGTTCAGAACTGAAAATGACTGGCTCCCAGCCGGAAGCATGTGTCCCCTGGAGCACCTGTCCATTTTGATATGGTAGTATGCGTCCTGAAGATCTACTGAGCACATCCAATTGTCTTTCCTGATAAAGAGAAATATCAACTGCAGAGTGATCATTCGGAACTCGATTTCTTTATGAACTTGTTGAGTCTGCTGAGATCTAGAATTGATCTCCAGTCCCCTGTCTTTTTTGGAACTAAAAAGAATCAATAGTAAGTTCTGGATCCTATTTGCTCTGTGGGGACTTCTTGGATGACTCTTTTTTGCAGCAACAAGATAACCTCGGATGTTGCACGGTCTAGCTGAATGGGTGGCACATCAGGTAGAGACTGGTTTGCTGGGGTTGAGAAACAAAGGGAATCAGATATCCTCTGGATATTATGGTGTGTACCCAATGATCTTGTGAAATGTTTAGCCAGGCACTTGGGTACAGCGATAGATGACCTCCCGACTGCCTCCAGAGACGGACAGTCGGACAACCCCTCAGGGGTGATGGAAGGGATGATCAGAGAAGGTTTCTCTATCTCCCTGATGTTGTGGACCTCCTCTGCCGCAAGGGCGGTATCTTCCATTATATCCTCCCCCTCTACCTCTAGGGTAGGGTTGACCTTGTGCCTGAGGGAAACATTTTTGGGATTTACGGAACCACATTTTCCCTCCCATATTACCTTTGGGATAGGGTCTAGATGGGAGGGAGAAACGGACTCTGATGTCAGATAACGTTTTCCCCTCCTGCTCGCACCTGGTCAAAGTCTCTTTCACTTGGGGTCCAAAAAGAGATGAACCATCAAAGGGGACGTTAGTGAAGGAAGACTTAAAGGATTCCATGAAATTACAAAGATGCATCCAAGAATGTCGTCTGAGAGACATTCCTGCTGCAGCTGCCCTACATGCTCCATCTGCTGCATACGATATCAGCCTCATGGAGGAGTTAGCTATCGACGAAAGGGTGGAGAGCTGTGCAGAAACCTTATCCATGGATCCAGGAGCTACTGAACCCTGAAGGGTATCTCCCAACTCCTTCAGGAGAACTCTCTGAAGACGAGTAAAGTGGGCAAGGTAATTCAGTGATCTTAGAGTAAATGCCGCTGAAGAGAAGGTATGCTTCCCATACCTATCCATCATCCTAGACTCCTTGTTAGGAGGATGGATATTAGAAGATGTTTCAGATAACTCCTTCTTGATGGCCACTGCTACCACCATAGCATCAAATGGAACTCCTTTGGTAAGAAAGGCCGTATGTTCAGGTGCTGTCATGAATTTATTTGGCTTCCTCGGGACGGGCTCCACTGAGTCAGGGGAGGTCCAGGCTTTCTGCAATATGACCCCTAAAAGTTGGTCATAAGGCGGTGTCACCCAGGAGGTGGAAGGTCAGGAACCAAAGGCCTCAAGATACACTGATTCAACCTCAGTAGGGTTAGACGTTTACCAGTCACCCCTCTGTTTAAGGATTTCTAGGATGTCAGAAAAGGAGACATCCTCAGAGGGGGACCTAGGGGACCCTACTGATTCCTCCAAATCAGTGTCAGAAGTGACAGACTCAGGTGAGTCAACATGCTTCCTCCTACACAGTCTCTTCTGAGAGAGCTGTCCAGTGGGATAATCTGAGGAAGTCTCGGAAGAGAGGGCACCTGCAATAGGAGCTGCTTGGGTCTCTGGTTCCCTATGGTGTGGGGGTGGCAGGGGAGAAGATGTTGCTGCCTGCTGCTGGTGGGACACAGGCTCCAAATGTATGGCTTTTGCAGAGGATAAAGCCTTCTCTATTGCTTCAAAAGCCTTTCATCCCCGCTCCGAAGAAAACCTCTGCTCCGAGGAGATGGATGGTCAGCTCCTAGCTAGGGGGAAAAGCTCCAAAGCAGATGTGAGAGCTAAGCTGAGTCGAGCCGAGGCACCAAGAGGGAGGGTTGGTTCCAAAGAAAGCCCAGGGTGACTGTCCCTCTCAGAGTCATCTCGAGAGTGTCGGCTCCGAGATCCCTCGGCTCCAGAGTGAGTCATCGAGGATAGAGTAATCGGCTCCGAGGAAGCAGGGAGGATTACCGGAACCGACGGATCCAAGGCTGAAGAACCTGAAGTGATGGGCTCCAAGAGCGCAGCAGTCGGAGGAGGAGCAGTGGCATGTAAAGGGGTCGGCTCCAAAGCCTTTGGGTCAGGAGAGGCCAATTTCTTTGTCAGAGCTGGGTTTGAAAGCAACCTCTTCACCACCCGCTTGATGTCCTCATCTGAGAGTGCCCTGGAGGATCTGGTGGAGACAAAAGGAGATCTCCTTCTCTCCAAAATAGGAGATCTCAAAGCAGGTGACACAGGATCAATATCCAGTAAATGTCTTGGTATCGAAAGTTCTCCATATAATATCTCCATAGCCCCATTATTAAAACTGAGAGCAGCAAAACTGTGATACGCATTTGCACTTTATGTGAGTTACGCTCATTTATCAAAGGTATTGAACTTATTTTTCCCTTATATTTTCCTGTTTTTAACATTCTTTTAACTGAGTGATGCTATACAATTTGCCTTTGGCTTACAATGCAGTTTTTATAATACTTGTAATTTCATGATTTATCCACTAGATGAAGTATCAAGTTCATTTAAAGCAAATATTAAAGATGGTAATTTTACTGCGGTGGTGGAGTTGCAGTAGCGTTGTCGCCTCACAGTTAGACGTTGCACGTTCGATTCTCAGTTAGGGCATCTTCTGTGTGTCGACATGCGTGAATGGGCGTTCCTTCGTTGAAGGTTGTGTGTTAGGCCTGGCAAGCCAGCACGTAAAAATCTACTGCCAATCATTAGCGGACCGGAGTTCTGCTGTGGCGACCCCTAACCGGGAAAAGCCGAAAGACAGTTTATTAAAGATGGTAATTTTAACCATTGAGTCCTACTAAATGCTTTTCTAATAGTATTTTAACTTTATAATTTATTCCTTGTAGTCAAGTGTTTTAAGGATTTTTATTTAAAACATATTTTTATTTCTACATATTTATTCATCAAACATTGTAACATTAAATGTGTTTTAATTGTGGCAACACAGCGAGATGCAACAAGAAAAGTTTTTGGTTTTAAACTAAATTAACCTTTCAATTAATTCATTAACCTAATCAATGTAATTAAGTGAATGGTATAAAAGCATTAGTAGTTTGAAAAGCCCACATCTGAGGAAGTGACTTTTAAAATGAAAACGTATGGTGGAGCGTTAATGTGCTGTGTTTCTGTGGAATAAAGTGAACTGAAGTGTGTTGAGCCGTCTGTGAGTTTTTTCACAATTTTCTAAGCTTGCCCTGCTCAGGGCTTTATTGTTTTGCCTGAAAAGCTGCTTCATTTTGTGGATTACAAGTTTTATTTGGAAGCTGCTGTGAATTTTGTTTTGTTTTTTTCTTGGTTTCTGATATTCATGGAAGGTGAAACGAGCTTGAGCAGTGAAGGGCGGCATGAAAAGGAGGAAATGGGGCAGACCAGGAAGATGATTGGTCAACTCACACAACTGATAGATCTTTTGGTGCCCCCTCAGTCAATCGATGATGACAGTAGCAACACAGATGCAAGGGCAGCTGAACCAGGAAGCTGCTGCTTGCAATTGAGCGAGAGTGCGGCAGAAAGTAAACAATGTCAGTGTCAATGTGATGCAGAACGGACAGGGTACGTGCAATATAAATGGAAATAAAAGCCCAGATGCTCGTTTTTCAAGCACACCGAGGCTTTTAAGGAACTCTAACCAGGCTTGTGAGTCCAATACCAACAATTCAACTGGTATAATGCCAGGACAAGGTTCAGGGGCTGTTCAGGGAAATACACCTAAATGGACAGACCTAAAGGAATGGTTACAGGTCAGTTTTTCAATGAATTTTCATGAAAAAGGAATTAAACCGGCACCAGTTACTGACTCTTACAAAAATCAAACTTTATAGATTGCAAAAATTGTTATACAAATACAAAAGTTTGGATATTGAAAATAGTTATTTAAATGAATGTATAAGTGAAGGAATAGTCCCAAAGGGGCTAAGAGTATTTAATTACCCTAACAATGTGATTGAGGGAAATATATTTCACAAAGACCATTTAGAAGTTTTTATCAGATGTGGGCTAGATATATTAAAATGTATGATTGAAGAAAATGTTAGGATTAAAGCTGAACTGTTTAAAGAGATTGATATTTTAAATGACTGCATTAAAATGACTTGATTTTTACAATTCCTGAAGAAATATGACAATATTTTTATTGACACAAGTAATGATTGTGATAACTTAGTTAAGAGAAAAATAAAAAAGCTAGAAAGGGACCTTAATGAGTATAAAAATAAGGTAAGTTACCCGGACCCAAAGAAGAAGGGAAGGACATGGGGTAACAACAAAATGGAAGGAACAACAGATGATGATAACCAGGATAATGCAGTAGTTAGTGAGCTGGTTACGGACTTAGATGATGTCTCCGAATACCCCCCTTGCGTAGGTCCGACAGACTAAGGAATAGGGTTATGAACAACAATATAGGTACACAAAGTTTCAAGGGGGAGCAAGAAGGGGGAGGGGGAGGTACTAGGACAACTCAGTCCCAACCTCCCCAATTTGGAAAACAATTCCATTCTGCAAGACGAAATGAACCACTATAGATATACTTTAGAAGATTTTAGTATATACAATTTCAGTCATATTTCCTTAACCAAAGAACATTTTAGTCTCTTATCAAAGGGAACTAAGTTCATTCCTAGTAGAGGGGGAGATTTAACCAAAGCAATTATGGATGTTAAAACCTGTACTAGGAAAATTAACTTCCAGGTTATATTTGATCAGTATAAAAATTATGAACTAGGAGACCTGGTAAAAAGAAATACATACAGTCCCCCACTGCACCCCCAGATAAAAAATCTAGAGAATATACTTGAGAATGAAATAAGAAAGAAGTATGGGAAAGTACACTATACAAGGAACTTAAGCCAGAATGAAAGTAACATCCTTGATGAATTAAGAGGGGATTCTGGCTTAAGAATTATGAAACCGGACAAAGGTGGGGGAATAGTATTGATGAACAGCTTTGACTATGAGGGTAATATGAATGAACTCTTAGGAGACTCTATACTCCACAGTTTCAAAAAATGAAATAAATATTAGTTACAGAAGGATAGATATGGCCTTAGAAAGTTTATTTTTAGATGGATTGCTAGATAGGAAGACACATGAATATTTAAAAGTGGACAAACCTAAAATTCCTACTATTTTTGGAATCCCCAAAATACATAAGAATGGAATGGATCTCCCTTTGAGGCCAATAGTTTCAGCTGAGGGTTTCAAAACTTTACCGCTAGCCAAATTCATGGATGTTAAGCTTAAGAAACTGTGGCTTAAGAGAACCAACATTTTGAGAGATTCTTGGGATCTTCTAAGGACATTGGATCATGATCTATACAATGAGAATTTATGTTTCCTAACAATTGATGTTGTAGATTTGTTCTCAAGCATTCCCCACAGTGATGGACTAAGATACCTGGAAGAACTAATTTTTGAGGATGAGACTTTAACCCACAATGAGTGAACTGTGGTGATGAAGCTTATAGATTTGGTTCTAAAGTTCAACTTCTTTTACTTCAAAGGTGAATTTTTTCACCAGAAGAAAGGAGTAGAGATGGGTGCCGCTTGTGCACCCACCTATGCCAATTTGGTCTTAGCCAAATGGGAAGAGAAGATGGTAACCGAATCAATATACAGTAACAACTGGAAGACATATGTATCCTATGGGAAGGACCAAAAGAAGAGATAGAAAAAATTATTGAATATATTAACAACAGTACTAATTTTCTTGAATTTACTTACAGAAGTTCCGCTGTGGCGACCCCTAACCGGGAAAAGCTAAAAGACACAAACAAACTTACAGAATAAATTATGAGAAGTTGGAGTACTTGTATATAGAAATATACAAGGAAAACTCACGTTTTAATTCCAGAGTGTATAGAAAGAGTACCTATTCTAACGCTTATTTGCACTTTGAATGTGCTCACCCTTTGTACTCCAAGAAAAATATAGTTAAAGGACAATATATTAGGGCCTGCAGGATGACGTCCAGAGATGAAGACTTTGAAATGGAAAAAAGGTTACTAAGGAAAATGTTTAGGACGAGGAAATACCCAGATGATATGATAGACAAAATTGAGACAGAAGTGACAGAAAGGAGACAAAATGACTTTAAGCCAATATTAGGATTACCAGTATTTGATACGGTAGGCCCAGTAAAAAAGGCAAATGACAATTTTGGCAGTGCATTCATCTTGGAGTATAATGCTTGTGCAAACATGCTAAGACAAACTATAGATAAGGAATGGAATAAATATTTAGCATTTACTAAGAGAAACTAAAGAATGAAAAGCTAAGAGTAGTTTATAAGAATTCAAGTAACTTAAAACTTTTATTGGAAAATGGTACAAACAAAGAAGTTCAGAGACAGAGAAAAGGGAAGGGAACATTTAAATGTGGGCATTGTCAACAGTGTGCATACATTAACAATACAGAAAGTGTGTATTTGGAAAGAGGGGAATCACCCTGGAAGGCAAGGATTTTAATAATTGTGACTCCTTTGGGCTTGTATATTTAGCAAAATGTCAAACCTGTGAAGCATTCTATATAGGGAAGACAGAATGCAAGCTCAGGAGAACGGTATACAAACATATGTATGAACTAGAAACAAACAAACAGACTAATGCATTGTACAAACACAAACAAAGCTGTGAAAATGCGTACTATACATTTTTTGTGATAGAAAGGGTGGAAAAGGGTGGCAGAGGGGGTTTATGGGATGAATGTTTGGAGTACAGAAAATTATGGTGGCAGATAAGTTTGGAGGCCAATAAGCCACCGGGTCTCGATGAACATATCTCTATAACCCCATTATTAAAATTGAGAGCAGCAAAACTGTGATATGCATTTGCACTTTATGTGAATTTTATCATGTTTTTACCCATGGTTTCCAATAGTTACAGTAGGTCTTTAAGCTTTTTTGTATTTGTATTTTTATTAAAAAGTTGGGGTTGTTAATATGTTATGAACACAAGTGTTACGCTCATTTATCAAAGGTATTGAACTTATTTTTTCCTTATATTTTCCTGTTTTTAACATTCTTTTAACTGAGTGAGGCTATACAATTTGTCTTTGGCTTACAATGCAGTTTTTATAATACCTGTAATTTCATGATTTATCCACTAGATGGAGGATCAAGTTCATTTAAAGCAAATATTCAAGTTGGTAATTTTAACCATTGAGTCCTACTAAATGTGTTTCTAATAGTATTTTAACTTTATAGTTTATTCTTTGTAGTCAAGTTTTTTAAGGATTTTTATTTAAAACATATTTTTATTTCTACATATTTATTCATTAAACATTGTAACATTAAATGTGTTTTAATTGTGGCAACACAGAGAGATGCAACAAGAAAAGTTTTTGGTTTTAAACTAAATTAACCTTTCAATTAATTAATTAATTAATTAATTAATTAATTAATTAATTAATCAATCTAATCAATGTAATTAAGTGAATGGTATAAAAGCACTAGTAGTTTGAACAGCCCACATCTGAGGAAGTGATTTTTAAAATGAAAACGTATGATGGAGGCGTTAATGGGCTGTGTTTCTGTGGAATAAAGTGAACTGAAGTGTGTTGAGCCGTCTGTGGGTTTTTTCACAATTTTCTAAGCTTGCCCTGCTCAGGGCATTACTGTTTTGCCTGAAAAGCTGCTTCATTTTGTGGATTACAAGTTTTATTTGGAAGCTGCTGTGAATTTTGTTTTTTTTTTTTCATGATGAAAATTAACATACTATAATCAAAGTCTGTATTTTGTGCTGAATGAACTTAAGGTAATATCAGTTTATTGACAGGCACTCATTCATACAGACACATGGAAGGTCTATATTACCACATCAAAATCACGGGTCAGCAAACAGCGAAATGGCATTTCTGCAAACGGCCACTACAGCAATTTTTTTCCTATGGGAAAAAATCACTTGGCAAAGCAGAAAAGGAACAGCATTACAAACCTATCAAAGTGGGGGGGGCTGTGCCCCCCCCAACATGGGGGCTATGCTCCACACCCCCCTAACTAAATATACAAACTCTGAGACTGCACTACAGTGGGGAAAAGGGCAAATCCACAATGATGGCCAAGTGATTTTTCCCCTAAGAAAAAATTTGCTGTAGTGGCCATTTGCAGAAATGCCACTTCCCTGTTTATTGGTTGGCGAACAGGCATTCGTTGACCTGTGATTTTGATTTGGTAATATACACCCCGCTTGGACTCCTTCATGAAACAAACATTCTACTTACCATAACTAAATACATCAACATTTCTACACTACTATTAGTCCCAGTTGGTGATATATAATTAAACCTTGGAGTAACATATCAAAATTTACCAAAACATGTCTAGTACCTAGAAACTTTCTGTAGTTTACATGAGCACAGTAAGTGTAAATTATAAATAGGTTACCCCTGAAATCTGGATAATTCAAAACAATTCAACAGTTTTCAGCATAACTGAAACCTTACTAAAAGACAGTTTTTGGAGGATCCACTCATCAGTAAACCAGTCATATAGCCTTATGCATGAAGCTAAACTTCTAGGAGTTACAACAGATGAAAATTTGAAATCTGACCAACACATATCACAAATAACATCAAAAACATACCAGAAACTAAGTGTTTTTTTTTGGGTCAGTTCAGCAGAGCTTCTTATTGCTTTCCTCAAAATAAACAGTTATACAAATATGTATCACTGTCCTTTATATCCCCTCCTGATGACAGTACAGCTATACCGGAAGATATCCTACATTAGATATTCATAATATTCCCACAAGAAATAATATTACTAGGTGATGTGAATGTCAATTTGTTGGACATAAATTCTAACTCTCCTACATCTAGCTTGAACTTATATGGTTTCACACAACTGATTAATAGCCCCACACATTACACCAAGACATCAAACTCTATTGAACTGGATCCTAGTATCAGACCTTAGCAAATACTCCACCACAGGCATAATATCAGACTTTCTCAGTGATCATCACCCAGTCTATATGACTAGACATCTCATGCATCCAGTTAAACAGCATATTTATAAAACAACATGCAAACTTTCCAAGTTTAACCCAGAAATGTTCATTACAACACTATCATCTATAAACTGGAACTTCCTAAAACTCCTCCCCTTAGATGATTCTGTAATTGAATTCTATATGACTTTCCTAAATAGACTTGTACATTCTAGAAGGAAGAGACTGAAAAGAAATAATGCAATTTGGCTGTCCAAAATGAGTAGATTGCTAATGCAGGATAGACAAAATGCATGGTAAAACTAACAAAAAAAAAAAGAAAACACCTCAATATCTTGAAAATTTCAGAATGTTTTGCAATCAGGCTAAAAAGCAAATAAATGAAAGCAAAAAACTATACTATAATAACTTTCAGAATAATACTAAACACAACCCTAAGAAGATTCCATCAAATAAATCTTACATATCATCCAAAAATTCAATTCAAACTGCTCCCCAGATAATTCACAACTGAAAACTGCAATACAGTTCAACTCTTATTTTATAGATAGTATAGCATCTCTAACTAAAGATTCCTCAACATCTATTCCCTTCCCTTCCCAACAGCCACATATCACCACATCCACATTCACACCTGTCCCCACATCCTATATAAAATTACTCTTAAACTTAAACCATTCTGTTCTTCAGCAAATGACCCTCCAAGCTACTACCTAAAAATAGTAGCCAGTAACATTGTCTATCCTTTCTCAATCATTGTAAATAGTCTGTCCAGAAATCCCATGTTCCCTCTCTCGGGAAAAAGTCACACATTATCCCTCTGCACAAAGGAGGAAATTCAACTGACATTAATAACTTTAGACCTACAGCAATCATATCTCCCCTAGCCAAAATACTTGAAAATTTAGTCAGAAACAGTTGCTAGACTATCTATTGCAGGAAGAACTCTTATCCTCTGCACAATGTGGCTACTATCCTTCCCATAGTACTAGCACCGCCCTTCTAACCTATATAGATATTGTCAATAAAGCTAGAGATAACGGCAAACTAGTCTCCTTATTTCTAGACTTGTCTAAAGCTTTCGACACAGATTGCCACAGCAAATTCCTACTTCAATTGTCTTTACTAGGTTTCTCTCAGCCTACCCTTCTGTGGTTCAAAAGTTACCTGTCCAATAGGTATCAGTCAGTAAATGCTTCCTCCTTACCTCCCAGTCACCACCGGTGTACCACTAGGCTCTATCCTTGGTCCCCTGCTCTTTAACATTTTCACCAACACCCTCTATATTTCAACACAACAAGGCACCCTAATATAATACACAGATAATTCCACTTTCATTTGTAGATCTGACAACACGGTATACCTACAAAAAATTACTCAGGAAGCTTTAACAGTCACTGAAACATGGTTTCATAACTCATAACTCATAACTCATGCTCAACCCAAAAGACAAAACTACTTCTTTCCCCAAAGCCTCTCTCATGAAAAAACAAAATGTAAAGTCCTCTCTCTTGATAATGCAACCATTGAGGTCCCGTCTTATAGCAAACTATTATGGGTGACAGTGGATGATAATATTATATTCGACTTGCATATACAAAATTGCATAAGAAAAACTCATCAAAAACTAGGGATGCTTTACAGAGCCAAAAACTTTCTTACTGATGCAATTAAAATGACACTACTTATCTCCTCCTCACTCTTATTTATGGTGCTCCCATACTTACTAACCTTCAGGCTTCATAAAAATTAAAACTTGAACAATGTTATAACAAAGTTGCTAAATCTGCAGCACATACCCCTTTCAGAACCCACCAGTGTATAGCACTGAAAAGCATAAACTTTTTAGAACTGCCACATCAAATAACATATACACAACTTCTTACCACCTATAAAATTATCCATCATCCATCTGTCTGTCCAGCACTAAAAAACATTCTGCATAACTATGTTCCCAGTTGGTCTTTGCAATTCAGTGAACAAAAACTTCTGTCTACAAACCTAGAAAATCTACTGGACATGGTCTCCACTCATACAACATTGCTAAGGCCTGGAACTCCTTACCTGCATCCATCAGGTCTGTACTATCTACAATCTAGTCACACAATGAAAATATGTGAAATGAATCATAGACCAGATACTCTCTTTTTAGGCTCACACTGATCACCAAGCACAGAAACTTTTGAATTAATTAAAAATCTCTTACAAGCAATCAAACCTTCTAATTCAATACACTAGATGAGCTATAACACTTAATGTTCTTATTCCAGGAACAGAATATGTACTGGCAGAAACTGATGTGATCCCTCTCAACAACTCAGCAATGTGCTCCTTCCCCCAAAATTAAACAAACTTCAAAGATTTACCAGTCTGACCAACACAAGTTAGTATCACTGCACTACCATCTCCAATACTAGATGGCTTCCAGTGACAACAAGGGTACAGCTCCTTTTAGGGATTTGGTTTGCTAGATTAGTGGTATAAGCCAAATTTATAACAGTTACTTGTGCATAACATATTGTAGCTGTTGACATTTTGGCACTGTACACACCAGGCTGAACATGAAAATGGTCTTTCTGCATCAGAGTTCCACCTCAGTTAACGAAGGAAAATAAAAGAAAGGAAAAAAAGAAAAGAAGCCTGTTCACTTATAAGATACTGTATGATGATTTTTTTCTCCACTCAAAAAATCAGTGCCTTGTAACCCAGTCAGAATACTATTTAAGGAGCCAACGATAAAGACCACATTCAAGTTGCCAATTGTTAAATGTATTTCTATAAAATTGCACCAGCACTTATATTATGTTTTGCATAAGATTCAGTTGCAACATACAGTCATATTGGGGGCATACTGTGGACAAAATATTGTGCTTTGTGGAAAAGTTTATCCATAATTTAGAGTTAGAAAATAATTCATCCTTCTATTAAAGAATACAATAAGAGGATGAGATGATGGAAAGTTGATATTTATTACTATCCCTTTACCCATAAGAAAGGTGTGATATTTTCAACTTATAGATACTCTTGGATTCAATAAACACAGTGTAGGCTTTGCACAAAGCCTACATGGAGTTTACAAGTTTGCGTGCTGTGCAGCACTGCTTAATGAATATTCATGCTGCACCCCACCTTCAAATGTAAACAAGCAGGGTTTCATGGCTGGCAACAGTGATGGTGGCCAAGAAACCATGTACAGAAACATGGAGAGAGAACTTATTTACTGCAGAGCAAACTGGGCTAGGAGGATTGTGTGGAATGACACAATGATCACCAGGGTTTATAATATATCAATGTATGTGTTGCAAAGACAGGGCAGGACAGGACAGTGTATGTGTGCAGCAGAGCAAATTGAGCTAGTGGAATTATGTGGAATGCCACAAGGATCACCAAAGATTATCATATAAGAATGCATATGCTCCAAGGACAGGACAGGATAGTGTATATGTACAGCAGAACAGACTGGACTAACAGGATTGCAAAGAAGTCCACAAGGAATAACAGGGTTTATCACATATTAATGTATATGTTCCAAGCACAGGACAGGACAGTGCATATAGTGCTGAGTATTGTGGAATCCCATTCCAGGCAGTCTGTACAAGTCTGTACAATGATCTATAATGATACATGAACTGAATTTATAAGAAACAGTCACAGAAAGTGTATTTATTAAATAAGGACACATAGATGAAGTTTAGGGATGAACTTCGGGAAGGAGGACAGGAGAAACATTGTAATATACCACAGATGTGGGCATGTAAAAGGAAGAAGTTGCAGCAGGAACACTAATCACATCTCCACATGGCACAGTACAGACTGCACCATGAGAAATGTATATGATGTGACTGGCACACAAGGTGACATAACAGTGGAGAAGATGTCTGTGTGATATAAGCATCCAGACATGAACAATGGAGAGGACTTGTGTCAGGGATGTGAAATACAATTTGGGTTAGGTCCATATTGTGAAGCTGTGCAAACTGATTTGCCTAAGTACGCCTGTATTGTCAGTAGAAGCTTCCAAAAAGTGGGACACAGATACAGGCTCATGGCCAACAGTAAAACTCGCATGCACAATCATGGACAACATCAGAATAATAACACCAGTAATCACCATGTCTCTAACACAACATATGTGATTCTGAGTGAGCATAGATGGATCTGCACCAACACACTTGTAGAACTATTAGGACATGTCAGCAATCTATGAGTGCAATCGAACACACTCTCCTGACACTAACATATGCTGGAGGTGTGAGGAGAGACACTTGACACTATGATCCCTACAGGCTAGTTGACTGGTGTGCATGGCAGATATATATATATATATATATATATATATGGCACAATCCACACTGTCATGAGCGTAACCCATGCCATCAATGTCGTTAAACAGTTATGTATGCCATGAGTGCATCACTGAAACCAATATCACACATGCATGTGGTATTACACCTTGATGGGGGTTCCATGCTATCAGACAGTAATGTTATGCAACCAAACTAATACCTAGGTATGCACAAATAGATGTGTGATAGCTCACAGTGGCAAAGGTGGTATACTTCATTTGCACATCACTGGAAGATGTGTAGGGAGGGACATGAGAAAGGGTGCATTGTACTAAGGTATTGGTGTGGTGAAGGCTGTTGACCATGAAGGTGTTATGACCTTTCATGTGGATGTCCTGCACATACTCAGTAGCTGTGTTACATGCAAGGGAGGACTCACCACTGTAGACACATGTTGTTGGGGATCTCCTTTGAAATCTCAAACTTTCAAAATGTCGAACTTCATTTGGCTGAGGCCATATCATCAATGTTTTGAAAGTTCGAAACTTCAATTAAAAAAAAAATTACATTTATGCAAGGGGACAAGCCTCTCTTTACCCCACACACCTCCAGCTAATTAAATATACCAAGTCCAAGATTGCACTACAGTGAAAAGAACAGTAAATTTCCCATTCCGTGCTGTACGTTGATCTCCATTTAAACCATTTGAAGTTTCAAAACTTCGATCTTATAGTCTTGGCCATATGAAATTTGAAGTTTTGAAACTTTGAGGTTCCAAAGAAGACCCACTGGTGGACATTCCACACACCATATAACCCAGGTTACAGGACACATAACAACTGGTCTGCTGATAGGGTGTGACGTCTACATGATCCATGGTTTGTGCATGTGTTGCATAATGAATCAAATCCCCACATGTTGTTTTTTTTCATCCCATGTGTTGTCATGGCTGTGACAGCAAACGTTGAAGTGTGTTGATACTGTATATATTATAGTAATAGCACAGCTGGAGTCAATGATTGTCCACAATCTGTATTCCTCCAGACAGATGTTGGGTCACAGAATTTGTATGTCATTTTTGATGTCTATGATTTAAAGCATGGAGTGGAAAGGGCTTAGCAGACAGCCCTGATGTACATACTTTATCACTGGACATGAGATATAGGTCACTTCACACAGTTTTACGTATTTTGATGCCATGTATTGATCTAATATTCACCCATTTGGTGATATAGGTGTTGATGGCCACATCTGACAGTGTGGAGTGAATATCTCAGTGTGGACTTCACTAGGAGTCCAATGAATATCCTGGACTCCTGGACAACCCACGTCTGTGCCCTAAACCTGGTATCTTCTCCACAAATGCCAGACATATCTTCCAGCAGACCTTGAGCAATGGAGAATGTTGATTTCCTGCCAATTCCAGTTTTCAAGGAGTGCACACACCCAAGTTGGAGTGATAGTAAACAGAGAGCAACAGTGCCAAGCAGTGAAAAAAGCAAAAAATTGCAACTGGAAAGTTAATCTGACACTAAAATAGTTTGTCATCCCTCATATGTATAATTAATATCAGCTCCACTATCTAAAGTGTTATAAGTGAGAGTGAATATAAGTGGAACAGCAAAAGTGTATGGAATATCCTGAATTAGAACTAAGGACCATGTGTGCGGCAGTCCTACACTTAACATCTGTTTCCACAAGACAGCTGAAATAATAGTTATCTATGTTTCAGTTCACTGCTGTAAATTGCAATCTCACAGCAATAAAAAAGGTTGCAAACCCTGTACTAGAACCCAGAACCATCTGTACTTCAGCCCTACACTTACGCCTGCTGCCACAGGATTAGCTACCTGACTTTCTCTAATTTACTAATCATTGTTAAGGTCTCTTTGTTAACCACAGAGCAATGCCACTTAGAGGGCTTGTGCAGTACCCAGCAGACTTAATAGAATGCATCCAGTTTCTATTTTTAGCTTTCTGGGTCCTGTCTGCTACCTGGTTGGTCCAGTCATCCAGTTTGCACACTGCCATGTTTCACACAAATGAGATGAGGAGAGCCAAACCTGACATACATTTTCTCCAATTTCCCATGTTTGAGCTGAGGGATGCATCTCACAAACATTGGTTCACAAAAAAAGTGAAAAAATAAGACATAAAAGGGAAAAAAGACAAAATAGGGGCAATTAGTCAAAATGAGGAAAATCAATCTATGATATACACAATAGAAAATTATGGTTTACATGAGATATGTCTACAGAATTCTGGATTTGAACTCACACTCCAATGAACCTTCAGAGCACAGGAGGGATGTCTTATACCTCTTTGCCACACACACACAGCTTTGCAGGAAGGAACTGAAATATTTCTGAACACAACCAACTGCAACATCATCTGCAGTAATATGAAACCAAACAACTACTTGTACATTTATTATATTTGGATGTAGTGCACTTGGTGGTTACACTATGCTATGATTATCACTTGCAGCTATACATCTCTATGTTACCTATGTTTGTTTGTTGGTCATTCTTCAGTTTCTGACAATTAATCTGAGACATGCAGTGTCCAAATCATTCTATATCATTGGCATTAAAATGTGTGAGGTTATTAACTGGAAATAATATCATATGCATTTGCCAACAAATGAAGGGCAGGTTGGATGTTACTGAACACAACCTGTGAATTGTGTGCTCTTACTTACATTTCCGTCATTACATCTAACACTTTGTAGCTCTAACCTGACACACCCATTTGATGTAAGGCAGCCTGCAGTGCTGTTGTGTTTTCCTTCTCCCAACCAGTAATCATTCACAGTTGCAATCCATTAAAAACAAACACTGAGGGAGTGCCTGCACTATGTTTATATCTCCTACACAGATCCAAGTATTTGGGATTCAGCAATTCTAATCAGTTCACAGCTCATTTGCATATTCACCATGCTAACAGCCCTGAATCTACGCCATATAAAAAGGCAACCATGTAGCTAGACAAACTAATGGTGAGGGCAATTCTTTATGTGGAGAGGACTGAACATACACTATTTCTTCAGAATATATCTGGACAGAAGATTACAGAACTTCAAAAGGTATGTTTGCATTTGATCAGCTATATACTGCATATGCTGGAATGTAATTAAGAAAAATCTGAAGCAAAGGCTTTTACACTTTTATCTGTATGCATTAGTTAAAAGTGTACTGATGACATGGGCAAGTTTGTCAAGGCATTTTACAGGTATACATGACTGCCAATACGTGAAAATTGAGTGCTCCATGATATATATGCACAAATGTTTCAAAGACAGTTCCTTTGATAGCACTTTTAGCATTTGAAAGATGGTTTGTTAGCAACATATGTCATTTGCTTGTTCATTTGGGGGAGAGCAAAGCTGTTTTCTGTTATGGCATAAGCAAGCATATGTTGCTATTGTTACTCTCCTTTTTCTGCATCCAGCCTGTTGTTCATATTTCACATCTCTAGAGTGTTTTATGTTTCTCCAGTGGGTAATAATGAGATGCTACTTTTTCTGTTTTATCTAGGAAAAGTTATTTTGCAGTTATGTGATACTTATGTGTATTATCCTTCTGTTGTCTTTTAGGACACCTAAGAGTATTCCACCCAGCAGTGTCAATCCTCGAAGACCACCTTTCACTGATACTGAAAATCAGGTGATAGTGGATGCCTTTAGGCAACACAGTGCCTTATTGCTTGAAAGGGATGGGGAGATATGAGATGCATAATGCAAATTTGGCACCAGATTGCAGATGATATATATGCCATGGGTGGCCATGGCAGGACATATGAGCAGGTGTGCCATAAGATCACTGACATGATCACATCTGCACAGAAGAGAGCAGCTGCAGTGGGCTGTGACCAGATGGTTACTGGGGGAGGCCCTGCTATAGAGCCACCACTAAAGTGGAATGAAGAATTCCTGGCCACTGTGAGGGATACAGACAGATCCCAGGAGAGTGCAAAACAGCATGTACTGGACATCAGGACCACAGTATCAGGGCCTGCCAACATGTCTCAGGAGAAACTTCTAGTTAGGCATTGTTATCTCAGCAGTTGAATAATGTTGTATAGTAAAACAACTGAAATCAATACATTACTTCTGTGTCACAGGATTTTTTTTGGGGGGGGGGGGGATTGAAGAGTGGTACAATTAATCACACATTCTGATTGATTAGCTTAGGTTGGAGTTGTCACCCATGTTCTTGTTGAAAGTATAGTTAATGGACATATAAAGAGGTAAAGGTATTACCCCTGTGTTGCTTCCCCTTACCTTTTTGCTTAACTTCTTCCAGGACCATCTGGCCTGCAAAGGAGAATCTCATCTGAAGATGGTAAGTCGAACATTTTTATGTCAGTATTGCTGAGCAATTTAAAGAAATATTTTACTGTGTGATGTTGATGTCAGACCTGTTGTGTGTATTGCTGTACTTTCTGTAATAGTGGCACTACTGTTACAAACAGTAGCAGCAATACATGCATATATTGCACTGTAGTAGTGCAGGTATTAATTTTTTTCCTGTGTTTGTTGCTTTTCATCACAGGTGTGTTAAGAGTGCGCTCAATAATATACTAATGTTGAAAGTAACTTTGCTACAAATATGCAACATAAATAAGGTATAAGATAAAGCATGAATAAATGTAGAAATAGAGTTTAACAATATGTGATTAGCAAGAAATCTGCTGAATGGACATCTTTCCTTACAGACTTAAAAATGGGATGTTAGCATTTAGGGTTATCACCTGTCCCACATTGCGAGGGACAATCCCTCTTTGGACAGTTGTGTCCTGCAAAAAAATTGTAAAAATGGCAAATGTCCTAAGATTTTAGGACAAAATTACTTCCTATATTTTATGTAATAGTTGCATAAAACAGTTATTCTGTATCTGAACCACCTAAATGTTATAAGAAACAGAATAAGCAACTAAAACATTATAAGAATAAGTTTGAATCTAGGCAAAAAAGTGAAGTTCTGTTCTTCGTACTAGCTGAGGGTATGTTTCAGCCTGCAAAATCTGACATTTGTACCAAAAATGTCCCACTTTGGGCATTTGAAAAGGTGGCAACCCTATAATGCATTTCATTGTCAGTGAGAGCAAAACTGTAAAATCTGCTTTTTTAAAGAATGGACAACAGGACGTGTTTCTATCATATGACACTGTTACAATGCGTTTCCTTAAAAAAAACATGCTTTTCTGCACTTATCAGCATTTGCACAAGAACAGATGTTCTTATACAAAGATCCAAATAGAATACTAAAAACAAAAACAGGATGTTCACACTGTCAGAAAAACTGGCCTCTTATAAATTCAGCAAAAATGTGACAGGACATTGTTAAACAAGGAAGCTTAAAAATAATATCAAGTTAGCATTTGCATCAGCATCTACAACAATCAGTATTGTTTCCACAGGATGAGCAGTTCTCCAAAACAGAATACCAAGAGGAAAAGTATATGTGTGTGCATGACTAAAACTGTATATAAAAATCTGTATTAATCCAGTTATGTTAGGGTTATTGGTAGGGACACATTTGTCCTGAGGTAAATGTTATAACATCCATGCTGATTGAGAAGTAAAGTAGAACAATAACTAAAAGCTGTAACATTAGTGCGTGTGGTTTGTTATAAAAAGCTATTTGTTACTGCTCTGAGTTGGGTGCTGCAAAGTATATTCTTTTATCAGTGCACATTCTGCAAGTTTCTGTGTGCAACATAACTGTAAATGCAACTATAACCAGACTTTGATTTGAGCAGAATCCAGCCAGCAAGACTTTGTCTTAAGAAGACTTCAAATCCATCACAGTAAGCAGCACCATAGTAACAACAATAACTAAAATTAATTTCCAGCTCCTGCCTCTATGTCTGTAGTACCAGGATCAAGCACAGATAATGAGCAAAAGACACCAACATGCTTCTTTTGTAAAAAAATAGGACATGTTAAGCAAAATTGTGATCATTACAAAGCCTGGTGCAAAAAGAAGGGAGAACAGGGGGTGTTTCCAAAAAGAGAACAAAAAAAATTTACAAGAAAAGTCAGAAAAGCAGGGTTATGTACAAAAACCTTACAATATTGGTAACAACAGTTATAAGAGCCATCACTATACAGGAAAAGGGGAAGTATGCCCTGTAGATTTTCAAACAGTTTCCCCTGTAAATCCAAAACATTTGATAGAACAGGCAGAAGGAATAGCTAGGCAACAGTTAAAAAAAGAGATTGAAAAACCTAAATATGTAGATCATTCAGACACAGAGGAAGATAACAAGCAAAAACATGAGGTGTGTCATATTGCATTTGATAATAAAGGAGAGGATGAGTGGATTTCCTTACAATAGGGATGTGCCCCCCTACTCTGGTATCTTTCCTGACTACCTTTAAAAAGGGTCAAGATGGACGACCACTGATTGATATTTGGGTAGAGGGGTCACTGTGGAAAAATGTCTCAATAGACACAGGAGCAGCAGTATCTGTCACAAACAGACAGTTACCGGCAAATCCTATAATAAAGGTTTGCAGTTCAGCATTTAATGGCACAGGATGCTATGCAGTGAGCAGCCAAAATGTGAACATAAAGTTTAGTCAAGAGGGACAGACATGGAAGGGTGCATTTTTAATGCATCCATCTTGCTCAAATACCATTACTGGTATGGACATTCTAGGGCCTTTGGGCATAGTAATTGATTTACCTAATGAAATTCTGCGGATGGGAGACAAACAACAAAGAGAGGAAGAGCAAAGTACAGGTTGCTATGCAATCTCTCTACCTGACAAACCTGAGAAACCTACAGGCTATGTAAATACAGACAGTGAGGATGCATGGAAGCATTTACAACAGCAGTTCCCAAATCTGTGGTCCAAGGGTCCCAGTGATTGTGGGAAACTACAAAGCCCAGTAGGGGTAGAAAGTGATCAGGACTATATACCACCTTTTCAAAAACAATATCCTAGTCCTAGGAAAGCAGAAGAACATATGGAAAAATGTATTGCAGAATGGGAAAAAGAAGGGATTATACAAAAGGGCAACAGTCCTACAAATTCACCAATCTGGCCAGTTAAGAAAAAAGATGGTAGTTATCGTCTTGTTATTGATTTACGGAAGGTTAATCAATATACTACTCCTAGAGCACATTTGATTCCAGACGTCCCAGAGTTGGCTGCACATATTAAGCCACAAAGTAAGTGGTTTACATTAATAGATTTAGCAAATGGCTTTTTTGCAGTACCACTCAGGAAAAAAGATTGGCCAAGATTTGCCTTTATATTTAAAAAACAGCAATATGTCATGACAAGGTTACCACAAGGGTTTCAAAATAGTCCAGTTATTTTTCATCAGACAGTAGGATCCATTCTACAACATTTGGAAAAGGATGATTCAGTAATACATTACATTGATGATATTTTAATTCAGTCAGAAACAGTAGAGGAGCATGTACAGCTTCTTAAGAGAGTTTTTCATACTCTACAGCAAACAGGGTTTAAGGTTAAAAGTGAAAAAATTCAGTTTATGTCACAAGAAGTCAAGTTTCTAGGTACTATTATAAAACCTACAGGAAGGTCCCCTTGCCCTATATGTGTACAAGGCATTTTACAAATGGAAAAGCCACTGACTATAGCAGACTTACATAAATTTGTGGGAATCATGAATTACAATAGGGAATTTATAGAGGATTATGCAGCCATGGCTGCTCCTCTATATAAAATGTTACAGGAACAAAAGAGCTCCACCTTTTTTAGAGTGGGGCTCTCATGAAGAGGAGGCATTTTCACAAATAAAAGTAAAACTAGCACAAGCTACAGAATTAATAGCACCCACACCAAGGTTACCATTTGTGTTACAAGCAGCAGCAGGAAAAAAAAAACACTGTGTGTGGTACTACTACAGGAATGGCCACATGGTAGCGACAACAGAATGGAAAAAACATTATGCCCATCACTTTCTTTAGCAGGAAGATGACTCCAGTGGAACTGGGCTACCATCCATGTATACAGCAATTATTAGCCATTTACTGGGGTATTAAACAAATTGATTATTTGACCGTATTTTCCAGCATTATAGTACAAACACCACATCAAGCAGTAAAAGCTCTGATAGACAATTTTGAAATGAATAAAATTACAGATGGTATTAGTCAGGCAGTCTTTGCAAAATGGATGGCACTTTTTGGAATGAAAACTGTTACTATACAGACAGGGGACAAACACTATTTGTCAAACCACATGGAATACGAAGGAAAATGGCATAACTGTTTAGAAAAGATAAAGTCACCTGAAGTGCAATTTTTAGCATCTGATTTTGATCACTTTAAGCCATCCATCTTTGTGGATGGAGCAGGATATTGGGACCAAGATACTGGACAGGATTTGCCACAGTTCCAGAGAATCCACAACTGGGTTCTCCTGAACTAATCAAGTTACCAGGGCATATGTCAGCTCAAAGAGCTGAAGTGGAGGCAGTTCTGTATGTGCTAAAGTATTACAATCCTGTTAACATTTTTTTCAGATAGTGCTTACATAGTAAATTCTTTAAGACTGCATATGGAAACCTGGGTAAGGTAAGGATTTGTGAATAGTGTAGGTAAATCATTACAGCATGCTGAAGTATTAAAAGACATATATAAAGTTATAACAATGTCAAAACAACAAGGACAGTATCGCACCTTAAAAGTAAAAGCACATCAAAAGCCAACCAGTGAAACTTACAGATTAAATGTGTTAGCTGATACTTTGGCAAAACAAGCAGCACAAAATGGAAAAGAACTTCCAGAATATGAGTATGCCATTGTAGAAGTTAGTGTCTTAAAAAAGGTTAGATGAAGAGTCAATAGAAAAAGACCTTGTAAATATACAAAAACAACAGGACTTAAAAGAAGAAACTGATCAATACAGATTAGCAGGTATACCACCAAAGGAGTACTATGCATACACCACCTCCAAAGGGTTACAGTTGCCATATGTACCATTTCAGTTGGCACGCCAGTTGGTCAAGTTAAATCACCAAATATTGGGCCATATAGGAACTGATAAGTTATGGGCAGTTGTAAAAGAAAAGTATTGGAACCCAAATTTAAAAAAGGTTTGCAAGCTGATTGTAGAAGAATGTTTAATCTGTCTGCAGGTGAATGCTATAAACAAAAGGCCTCAGTTACATCGAGTACAGCCAGCGGATGGGCCATGGTATGCAGTTCAAATAGATTATGCAGGTCCATTAACAACAACAAAGGGAGGTTACAGGTATCTACTAGTAGTAGTGGATGTCTTTTCAAAATGGGTAGAAACAATTCCTACCAAAACCATGACAGCAAAAGCAACCGCAGAAGACTTATGGAAATATATTTTCTGTCATTGGGGATGGCCGCAGGTCATAGGGTCAGACAATGGCCCACAGTTTATTAGTGATCTCATTAAACAAATGTGTAATTTGTTAGGCATACAGCAAAGGTTTCATGTACCATACCATCCACAATCTAATGGCATTGTAGAAAGTATGAATCGGACGTTAAAAGAACGTCTAAAAAAGGCATGCTTGGAAAAGGGCAATACATGGGTACATCGTTTACCTGGTATTTTAATGGGTATTCAAGCAACACCAAACAGCAAAACAGGTATTTCCCCGTATGAAATAATGACAGGCCGCAAAATGCCCATACAATTACCATTTGACCCAGTTTTACCTAATGGTAGGCCTATGCTAGAAATCAGCAAACATCAGGAATGGCTAAAACAACTTACTAGTATATGTGACTATAATGCAAGGGAGCAAGTGTTCCATCTATGGAAGGTGCCAATATTACCAGCTGAAGAAAACATTCCATGTGGAACCAAAGTATTGGTAAAAACATTCCAAATGGAAGGACCATGGGCTAGCAATTGGCAAGGCTCTTTTGAAGTAGTGGAACAAATTGGACCATTAGTGTACAAAATCAAAGGAAAAAAGAAAAACAGAACAATGTTGGTACATAAAGGTCAACTAAGAATGATCAAAAATAGTGAGTAATGTAAATCTGATTAAATGTATTCTCTTGTAGGTTTCCATCAGAGAAAACCATAATAAAAATGACATGGCTTAAAGTGCATCCTTTTGGAAATCCAGTTTCGGATGACCAAAGGCAAAATGATTCAGCAACGGAATTTCTATTTAAAGGATGTTTTTTTTTAATTGATAATAGCTATCATACTAACTATTATTGTGTTGCTTAGTATTAAATTATACTTACAACCTGTTGATCAAACTGTAAATTTACATAAGAGAGAGAGTAAAGAAATGTGGAAAAATTAACAAGATTGATCACCATCTTTTAACACTTTTTTGGCAAGACAATGTTGGTATGCACAAAGCATGAATGTTTCTAATTGTTGGGTATGTAGTTTAATACCAAAAATAACAGGGGTAATGCCTCTAATACCTATTCCACTAAATTCTCTTAGTAGTTGGAGGGCATTAATAAATGAAACAGGAGATCAAGTCATAAATGTACAATTACGTAAAGTAAGAGTACAGTTATCTGCTATAGTGCAGAGGATCACGTTTTCAACAAAATAGAACTGTTCCAGTGGGTAATAGTAATTGTATTCAAACAAATGAAATGATAAATTTTCACAACCACATACCAGCAAGTAGTGTATTTTCTCATGGTTTTCCTATTTTAATACCAATTAAGGGTCAGTTAATATTAAGTGACACAGCAGTATTTCATTTTAAACAAAATGATAAAAATGAGTATAAAACCAATATTACATGTTGGCGAAGTAAAACAGATAAAAGCTTTACAGTTGTACATGATAAAACTCCTACTATGGGGCAAATAAATGGCAGTTTGGTGAATAGCAGTGTTGCTCTATCAGATGGGTTATATTACATCTGTGGTAAATATGCTTATAAATGGTTACCAAAGGGATGGGATGTCACCTGTTATATAGGATTAGTGGTACCAGCAATGCATCATGTAAAAGAGTTACCAAAAGGAAGCATTAGAAATGCAAAAAAGAAAAGGGATATATTACCTGTGATTGAAAGTCCAGAAAATCCAGTAGACACCTTAGATACATCACGTATATATCATCAAAATCTTGATTATATTAAATTAAAAGATATGGATTTAGAAGATGATGTAATCTCTGGAGCAGGTATTTTCCCTTGGTATGGGGCTGCAAAAGCTATCTGGAAGCTGAAAAAACTATCTAAACTAGTTGAGGTATTGGCAAATGCCACTTTCAATGCAGTCCTTGACATTACTGTCGAAATGACAGCTATACACACTATGGTTTTGCAAAATCGAATGGCATTAGATTACATATTACCATCCCAAGGGGGTACATGTGCTTTAATAGCAGAACAATGTTGTACATTTATTCCAGACAAAACAGAATCTGTAAAAGCACATTTAGAAGTTATTGCACAAGTGTCTCAACATACTAGAAAAACTGGAATGATGACTGGAGTGAATGGTTTAGTAATCTATTTACAGGATGGACAGGAAAAATCACTGTCTTTTTAATTTATTTTGTTAATGTAGTGCTTGGTTGCATATTATTTACATGTATTAAAGTCTGCTTACAAAAGCTACTCAAGTTACTGTTGTTAATCGTCATAATGAAAAGGTATTATCAAATAATGCTGAATTTATTTCCCTGGTTTAAAATAAGAAAGAGGGAATTGTTAGAGTGTGTTCAACAATATACTAAGGTCGAAAGTAACTTTGCTACAAATATGCAACATAAATAAGGTATAAGATAAAGCTTGCTTAAATGTAGAAATAGAGTTTAGCAATATGTGATTAGCAGCCATACTAAATGACTGTGACTTGGAAAATAAGGAATCTGCTGAATGGACATATTTCCTTACAGACTTAAAAACAGGATGTATGCATTTCATTGTCAGTGAGAGCAAAAATGTAAAATCTGCTTTTTTAAAGAATGGACAGCAGGACATGTTTCTATCATATGGCACTGCTACAATGTGTTTCCTTAAAAACATGCTTTTCTGCACTTATCAGCATTTGCACAAAAACAGATGTGCTTATACAAAGATCCAAAAAGAATACTAAAGACAAAAACAGGATGTTCACACTGTCAGAAAAACTGGCCGCTTATAAATTCAGCAAAAATGTGACAGGACATTGTTAAACAAGGAAGCTTAAAAATAATATTAAGTCATTTGCATCAGCATCTGCAACAATCAGTATTGTTTCTACAGGATGAGCAATTATCCAAAATAGAATACCAAGAGGAAAAGTATATGTGTGTGCATGACTAAAACTGTATATAAAGATCTGTATTAATCCAGTTATATTAGGGGTATTGGTAGGGACACATTTGTCCCAAGGTAAATGTTATAGCATCCATGCTGATTGAGAAGTAAAGTAGAACAATAACTAAAAGCTGCAACATTAGTAAGTGTATTTTGTTATAAAAAGCTATTTGTTACTGCTCTGTGTTGGGTGCTTCAAAGTATATTAATTTATGAGTGTACATTCTGCAAGCTTCTGTGTGCAACAAGACTGTAAATGCAACTATAACCAGACTTTGATTTCAGCAGAATCCAGCCAGCAAGACTGAGTGTCTTAAGAAGACTTCAAATTCATCACAGTAAGCAGCACTATAGTAACAATTACTAAAATTAATTTTTCAAGGTGATTGTGACAGAGGAAGTGTGGGAACTCAGCCACCTGATCTCAGTGTATCCACAGGCTCTGATAATGATGGTGGCCAAACAGCAGCACAGTCAGGGGTGCAGAGATTGAATCTGACACTGAGGTTGACATTCAGCCTTCCCTTGCAATTGTACTGGACACATCCAGTAGGCCTATGCCTACCCATTCCAATGACACAAAAGATATTGCAGAGGTGGAGGATGAGACAATTATTAGGCAAGTGTGGTTACAGCGGCTTCAGTTCCTGATGACTCTGGCCGTAGCCAAGGTGTGGATGAGGTGCCACACAAGAAGGTTGTTGGGATGCTCAGAGGAGGCCTGCTGTCCCTCCTCCACCTGATCCAAGTGTCTCTCCCCGGGCCACTCAATATATGTTTAGGGCCATCATGGAGGCACAGGCACATTCCCATTGATCCTCCACAGAAATGATAAGGGTTGTAGATGTGGTACAGACTAGCATGAGTGACTGTTTCCACAGTGTTGCCAAATGAATGAATTGGATGAATGACACATTGGACCGTGGGATGTCTATGATGAAATGAGGGGTGTCTGTTGTGGAATGACTGTTGTCTGTGATGGAATGTCTGCTTGGTGGGGAACAGCATCCTCATGGGCATAGCTTAGCCACATCATCTGCTGTTAACTAACATGGCTGTCCCTGATCACAATCCCATAGTGGCAGTACTTCCACTGCTCTGTCAGTGGGTGAGCTGTCCACACCCAGTTGTGGCAGGCCATGGTGTCATGGTCCTGGGCATCCCCATGAAGGGAACTCATCCAGCAGACATCATCACGTTCAGGTAGCAGCAGTACATCTGACCATGGGCATGGATGTGCCAGTGCAACTCCTGGCAGAACCATTTCTCATATTCAGGGATGACAACAATGAACTGCCATCTCTACCATACACTGCTCACACCTGTCTGACATACCAAGATGTAGAGCAAGCACAGAGCTTATCTGTGTTCATGCAGACACTCACACACCAATTTCACCTGCAGACACACACACAACAGTTACCTGGTTCAGCCTTGCAGCTTAAAATTCATTTTGTTTTACTGGCCACTTGCTGGTTTATCCAAATGTCTGCCTGCGTGTCAGCCTAAGCTTCCTGCCTCCTCACACAACACCCTGTGCAAGTGATAACAACTGTGCCATATCCCTGTTTTCTGTCTTTTGGATTCAGGGATACATAAGCTTTGTGTCTGATGATCAGGGTACATAGCTGACTTAGTGTTTAGTATATCTGCACTTGTGGTGTATAAACTGGTAATGGTACCATTGACTTATGGCAGCCTTGGAAAGTTAAACAGTTGATAGCATCAAAATGTCCCAAGGATTCTCTGCGGGATGCACTGTCGAAGATGCTGGGTGGCCAGATTGGTCTGACGAGGGAGATGATTTTTCTGAGCTATGATACAGAATTGGAATTGCCTAGGCATGCTTAGGCCTTGCTGTGTCTAATAATGGTATCTTCGAAAAAAGCAATTACTAGAAAATGGAAATCAAAATCTAAACCAACTATACTAGAAGTAGTGAATATAGTAATAGAGATAAAGCAAGTGGTATTGAGATCTTTAGAAAAAGGCAGGAGCAAACCATATAGGAAAAAATGGGAATTGTGGGAACAATGCATACAAGGGAGGAATCATGTTTAAAAGGTGGCAGGACTTAAATGAGCTATGTAATGTTTGACTGAAAAAGACTGAGTAGATTATAAGTGATGTATAATGTTTGCAACTGGGAGTGTGTCAGTATGGTTTGTGATGTGAAATGCTTGCAACTAGGATTGTGTCGGTGTGGTTTGTTTTCATTTATACAAAATGTATGATTGTCTGTGTAGTAAGTGATGGTTTAATAAAGATGTTTCTTGTTTTAAAAAGGCAGGAACTGAATAATTGATGTAATGTTGCTTAGTTTATATGATATGTAAGAGTATATGTGAAGTACAATGTTTGTTAACAGGATAGCCTAGCCAAGAGTTTATCCCCAAAAATAAACCTCAGTCAGCACCTGTTGCCCTTTCAATGAGGGACAAAGATGGAACCACTGGGACAAATTTGTGGTTTCTCATCCACTCATCAAGTTTCCGCTTGAAGAGGGTCAGAGAGGTACTCTGTTTGACATGTATGGGAAGTCTATTCCAGAGATGGGGCAGCCTCTGGGAGAAAAACCTGTCTCTCCAGCAGGTTTTGTTGTCACATATTAGATTTAGGCCTATTGAGCAGGTAATAAGTGACTTATGGATATGGAGCATCTCTAGTAGGGCAGGGTCCAATATTGCCTTGTAGGCAAGACACAGATCACCTCTGAGCAATCTGTATGATACCAAGTAGAGTGATGGTGATTTGATCCTGTCCACACAGGATAGGTTTTGGAGGCCATGGATTCTCTTTGTGATGTATTTCTGTGGCCTTTCCAGTTGGTACAGGTGTTTGGAGAGGTACATACCAAATGCGGAGTTATACTCAATTATAGGCCTAATGAAGGAGGAGTACAGAGAGGTAATAACCTCCTTTTTTTCTGGATGCAATCCTTTACTTATGAGATGAACTAAGTAAAAGGCTTTTCTGACCACTGCCGCTACATGATGGTCGAATGTGAGATTGCTGTCAACCTGACTACCCAGGTCTCTCACCACAGGTTGTGTGCTTAGGGGGTTGCCGTTGATGTGGTAATCAGTAGGGGGTCATGTTTTTGCCGAATGGGATGATGACACATTTTTCTGCGTTTAACTTAAGGCCATAGGTTCATAGGACTGTACTAAGCTAATGGCCCTGGAGTCTTTACAAGCCTAGCCCGTAGGATTACCCTGGCATCATGCCACTCAACCTTAGTTTCCAGTGCCTCTGTCATGATTCCTGGGGTGAATTTTCTCTTTTCCATCCACTCATTAAGATTTCTCTTGAACAGGGCCAGTGAGGTAATTGTTTTACATGTATGGAAAGTCTATTCCATAGCATGGGCAGTCTCTGGGTTATGAACCTGTCCTTACACCATGTTCTGTTGACTGTGATAATGAGGTTGAAGTCTCTGGACCGTGTGGTGTGGAGAGAGATTGGGATTTCTTTAGATGTAGCATTTCTAACAGAGCTGGGTCAGACATGGCTTTGTAAGTCAAGCAGAGATCGCTTCTAAGTAGACGATATGAGACACAGAATAGTTGGAGTTTTTTGAGTCTGTCCATATAGGACAAGTGTTTAAGGCCTAGGATCCTCTTTGTGAGGTACTTTTATGGCCTCTCCAGTTGTTGCAGGTGTCTAGTGAGGTACATGCCAAATGGGGCATTGTACTCAATGACTGGCCTAATGAGGGAAGAGTAGAGGGAGACAATGACCTTTTTCTTCCTGGATGCAAAACCCTTAGTAATGAGATGTGCCACATAGAAGGACTTTCTGACCACAGTGGCAGTGTGGTTGTCAAAAGAGAGGTTGCTGTCAACCTGTGTTCCCAGATTTCTTATAACACCTCCTGTGTTCAGTGGGCTACCATCGATGTGGTAGTTCATGGGAACTGGGTTTTTCCCAAAGGGGGTGATGACACATTTTTTGGCATTGAGCTTAAGGCCATGGTTCTGACATCAGTCGTTGGTCTCAGTGAGGCCTTTCTGTAGGATGTCAACATCACTTGGGGAGTTAATAATGGCTCCCAACTTGCAGTCTTCTACGAACATTGTCAGCCAAAGTCCCTTTGTGTTGGCCTGGACTTCTGAGAAGTAGATACCAAATAGGGGAGGACCCAGGAACGATTCCTGTGGGACTCCACTAGTGACTGATCGAGAGTCTGACTTGGAGTCAGCTACTTTCACACTGTGGGTTCTATCTGTGAGCCAGTTTGCAACCCATCTAGTGATATAGGGGTTGATGCCTTGCTTAGTGAGATTTTTTGTGATTCCTAAGTGGGGAATGGTATCAAAGGCCTTGGCCAGATCAAGGTAGGCTGTATGAACCACCTTGCTGTCATCCACAGCTCTGGTGACTGACTCAAAGAAGTCAACCAAGTTGAGCAGGCATGATCTACCCTTCACAAAACCAAACTGTGTGGGATCCAGAGTTTGGAGATTTCCTATATCCTTGTTTATTAGGTTCATGATGATGCATTCCATAGCTTTGCATATCAAACTTGTCAGGCTAATGGGGCAAAAGTTTCTAGGGTCTGTAGTCACTCCTCCTTTGTGGAGAGAGATGACTATAGCAGTGCACCATTCAGTAGGGACAAATCCTGAGGTCAGGCTGTGATTGAACAAGGCTCACAGGTGAGGTGCTAGTTCACTCTGTAGTTCATGTAGAACACAGCCAGGGATATGGTCAGGTCCCATAGAAGCTGTATTCTTGGCCTTTGACAGTGTTGTTTTAACCTGTGCAACAGTAATACTGGCTGCCTGGCAATCTACTGGTATTGTGATTGGTCCTTTGGGGGGGGGGGGGTAAAGTTGGCACTGAATCTGTTGGTCAGTATATTGGCAATATCTGTTGGCTCGGTATAGGAGGTACCATTGTGCAGAAGCTCAGAGCAAATCTGGGTATTGCCGTGGAGGGTTTTTACATAACTATACAAGGCCTTATGGTTGTCTTTACTATCTGCTGTAATTCTGTTTTCATAGCTAGCTTTAGATGATTTGATGAGGGATCTCAACTTTTTGTTGAGGCTGATAAGGGAGTTTTTCCAGTCTTGGGACATTACCTTATTCTGCATCAGTTCCCTCCTTCTCTTGTAGAGTTTGTTTATGGCAGGGGACCACCAGATTGGCTTCCTTTTTTTGGAGGAGACTGTCTTGGTTCTGCTGGGTATGGTGAGATCCATGCATTTGTGTACATGTTATACAGTGCACTGATGTATGATTCGGTGGTCATGCAACTATTCTCCATTTGCATGGGTGCCGTGAAGTTAGCCACCTCTGTTCTTAGGAGCCCAAAGTTAGCTTTGGAGAAGTTTTTCATGGTGGTTACCTTTGTGAGGGTAGGGGGTGGGAAGTATGTAGATTTCCAAGGTGATTAGTTTGTGGTCAGATCTAACCAGAGAGAAGGTGACTGCTAGTGTAGAGCAATGGTCACCCATGTTAGTAATGACCAGGTCAAGGATGTTGCTACCTCTAGTGGGGGAAAGAACGAGCTGGTCCAGGGCATTGAAATTAATAAATTCCAGGAAACATTGGGCAGGTGTATTGGTACATGAGTAGTTTTCCAAGTTATTGGAGGGATAGTTGAAGTCACCCAGTATGAGAGTGTTAGGTTGGAATCTAATATTCTCCAGGGTGCTTAGAAACATGGAGTGAGTGTCTTGGGACATGGTTGGGGACCTATAACAGGCTATAACCTGAATCGCTGTCTTACCCAATGTTAGCTGCACCTGAAGTATCTCTGATGTGTTATGTTCGACTACCAGTCTGGAGGTGTGCGCATCCTTTATGAATATGGAAACATGACTTTGGCATCAGTTATTTGCAGCTGTGTGAACCTCTTGCAGTATGTTAACATCATTTGGGGAGTTAAAGACAGCACCCAACTTACAGTCATCCACAATCTTGGTCAGCTACAAGCCCTTTGTCTTTGCCTGGACCTCTGAGAAGTAGATGCCAAACAGTAGGAGTCCCAGGACAGATCCCTTGGGAACATCACTAGTGACAGGTCTGCTGTTGGAGATGGTGGCACCTATTTTGACCTTGCAGGTCCTATCATTAGGCCAGTTGGTCACCCACCTGATGAGATAGGGATTTATGCCAAGTTGTGTTAGCTTTTTGATGATGCCTGCATGGGGGATTGTGTCAAAGGCCTTGGCCAAGTCAAGGTAAGCTGTATGTACTGACTTTCCATCATCCAGGGCCTTGGTGACAGTCTCAAAGAAGTCAACCAGGATCAATGGACAAGATTTGCCCATGACAAATCCGAATTAGGTGGGGTCAAGTGCTTAGAGATTGCCTATGTCTTTGTTTATGAAATCCATAATAATACACTCCATGGCTTTACAGATCAGACTTGTCAAGCTAATGGGATGATAGTTTCCCAGGTCAGTAGTGACACCAACTTTGTGTAAGGGGATGACAATGGCAGTTCTCCACTTTGCTGGAATGAAACCTGTAATTAGGCTGTGGTTGAATTGGTTGCTCAACGGCGAATCTAGTTCTTGCTGGAGATAGTGCAGAATACAGCCTGGGATACCATCAGGTCCTAATGCTGTGTTCATTGCCTTGGATAGGGCCTTTAACACTTGCTCTATGGAGATGTGAGATGTGGCACAAGTATCGAGTATGTCGAATGGGCCTTTGGGGGGGGATAAGGGGTGAAGTTTGCACTGAACCTATCAGCTAACAGGTTGGCTAAGTCAACAGGATCAGTGTAAGTGGTGCCATTAAGTACTAATTTGGAACAAACCTGGGCTTTCACATGGAGGTTCCTGATGTAACTGAAGAAGGATTTGTGGTTTCCCTTTGTTTCGGAGGCTGGTCTGAACTCATAATTGGCTTCGGAGATTTTCACTAGTGATCTTAAATTGCTTGTTGAGGCTGAGGAGGGAGTTTTTCCAATATGGAATTTGTTCCTTTTTACCCTTGGACAACAGTTTATTCCTTTTGTTGTAAAGCCTGATCATAGAAGATGCCCACTAGACAGGTTTGTGTTTCCTTGAGGAGCAGGTTTTAGTTCTGTTGGGTATGGCTAAGTCCATGCAGTTGCACATGTGCTTGTATACTGAATTGGTGTACTGTTCAGCATAGTTATCTGCATCCTCTGAGGGGGGTGATGGTGTGAAGCTACTGATATCCTCCCTTAGGAGGTTTTAGTCAGCTTTTGAGAAGTTTTTTAGCCGTGTTACAGCTGGGTGGGGTGGAGTGGTTGGGTGGGATAGAAACTTTGAATGAGACAGACTGATGATCTGATCTCACCAGGGAATAACATACTATGGGAGTGGTGCAGCAGTCACCCATGTTGGTGAGAACCAAGTCCAGAATATTATCTCACTGGTGGGGGGATGAGACAAGCTGGTCTAGTGCTTTAGAATTGATGAAATCAAGGAATCGTTGGTTGAGTGCATTAGTGCAGGAATAGTTCACCCAGTCTATGGTGGGGTGGTTGAAGTCACCAAGGATCAGGGTGTTAGGGGGTACCATGATGGAGTCAAGTAGGTCCAAGTAGGAGAAGTGGGTGTCCTGAGTTATGGAGGGGGGCTATAGCTTGCTATAACTTAGATGGGTGTCTTGCCAACTGTTATTTGCACCTGGAGTAATTCCAGTGCATCATACTGGCAAATCAGTCTAGAGATGCCCGTCCTTAATGAAGATAGATACTCCACCACCCTTAGTCTTTCCAATCTCATTTTGGGGTCGAAAAGTGTGGAATGAGGGTAGCCTGGTAAGGCAGGAGTGCACTCTGCAGCCCTGAACCAAGTTTCCATGACCGCACAGACATTGGCATCTTCCAGTGTGAGGACAACCTCTAGTGAGTGAATTTTCAGGTTAAGGCTCCTAGCATTAAGCAGCATGAACTTCAATTTGCTTTTTGACAGATCTTTTATGTTAGAAGATTTGTCTTTGGGACATAGCCTAAAAAAGGCACAATGGGGGAGGCAAGAGACTTGGCCAAGATCCAGAACTCCAGGGGTGACAGATGGAGGCCATCTCTGGCAAAGAAAGCATCAAGACCTGTCAGCCATGTTATCTCAGACAGATACTATATCCCCTCGGAAAGACACCAGAAACTAAGCCAATTGTTGAAGTCAATTATTTTTTGTTGGTATTATGGTATCATTCTTGGTAAAGGTAGGATGCTGCTTAGGGCTAGGTTCATACCTGCCTGGAAAACATAGTCTGAGAGCTCAATCATGTCTCTCTTCATATAGTCCAGGGAGGTACATTTCAAGTCATTCACACTAACATGGACAATGACAGAGTCATACTTGTACCTGCTGTGGAGAGACTTAAGTGCCCACATGATGTGGCGGATTCTGGCACCTGACAGACAACTGACCATAACCTTCTCCTTGTTGAGCCAGGTGAGGGGAACATCAGTGTGTCTCACTATTGAGTTGCCATTGATTACTATGTTTGGTTTATTGTTATGCCCTATGGGCTGCATTAGTTTATTGTTATGCCTAATGGGTTGTCTTTGTGAGACACTGGTGTTTTGTCTGCTGTGAGTGATGTGATTGGTGTTGTGTGGAATGTTTGTGAGTGTGTTTTGGGGGTCTCTGTTGTTTGGGTAAGCTTTTATTGAGGACCCCTGCATAGGTGTGTGTTGTGCTTGGCTCTGTGATGTGGGTGTTGTAGTGTTTGTGCTGGCAATCTCCTCTTTGTAATTAGTACTGACTGTGGCACAAGACAGCATGGATTCCAGGTTACTGATGTAGATGCATTTCTCGCAAGTAGGAGAATTATGTGCTAGGAGAAGGGGAATGGCCCGTGAACATGAGGAAGTTGCTACACTGTCTCAGTATGTCCATGTCAACCAGGCTGGAGGAGAAACTGATGGGAATTGTCCAGACTTAGTGTTCTGAAGATTTGGCAGACTTATGGACAGCAGGATTTGATAAGGGTTTGTCCACAAAAGTGTACACCACAAAAACCCTAAATGTAAAATAACTGGCTGAAGTACAAGTGCTAAAACCAAAGCTAAGATGTTTAGAATAGCAGACAACTTTAATCAGGCTACTAACAACCAGTAATAAATGCCGAATAAGAGCACTTGAACACTTAAGAGCACACAGAACAGCAAAATAAGGTAATAAAGTAGGTAGAATACAGTTACAGTAAGAACAGCTGAATAAAGTATATATTTCTTCCTTTGTTAAATGGAGAGGGAAGAAACAGAGCAAGATCAAGAGACTATGGGGGTTGTCCTTCCCAAATACTCTCTCTGTACACAGTAGATAGAGATGATGAGATGGGATGGGTAGGAGTGTCTGAAATCAAAAAAGCAAGGGTGAGTCCTTCCCAAATGCTCTTACTGCTCTCAGTTGTGTGAGCAAATGATATAGGTCCGGGAGGAGTGTCCAAATGCAAATTTACAGCAGGGGGGGGCAATTCCAAGGCAACCAAGTTTAAGACTACAATAACAGTAGGAAGGTGGGAAACAAACTGGAGAGAGAGGGAGAGAGGGGGAGAGAGAGAGACAGAGAGACAGAGAGAGAAAGAGAGAGAGAGAGAGAGAGAGAGACCACAATATTCAATTAATATTCAATGAAACAAATAAATAAATAAATGCAATACAGTTTTGTTAACTATCAGTGAAACAATGCAAGTGCAAAAAAGAATACTTAAATCAGCTTGCTGCAGATCAGTCACAGCCAGCCAAACAGTTCTGATACTGAGCATATATAAATACACAGAAATGTGACCATACCGGTACTATGTTATGTTAATTACAGTGTGATTACTTTTATATGAATATAAACTTGCCTATGTCACAAGCGATAATTCAAAAAAGGTGTTTGAAAAAAACATTTACCAACTTTATTGTGAATGATTTTGTGATGGTTGTGAAGTCAGAAACTGAAATGTGTATCATTACTTTTTAACTTCTCCCCTTAATGATTTTCCAGTACAAATGTATGGTGTTAAACTGATGGCATGCAGTGATCATCAGTTCTTTTGAGAAGTATGACTTTTTGAATCTTTGATGCCTGAGCCTACTACTTAATAATGGACACATACAAGTCAAATAAGTCTTTGCTGTCACATGTTAAGTTAATTTCTGTACAAATCTCCCACATTTTACTTGCTTATAGTAAGTACTAAGTAATGAAATACAAGGATATGCCACACATTCATATTATTACACAATACACTCCAGGTTCCAGACTTACTCTGTAAATGCAACAGTTGCCACAGTTTTATTTCAGGGCAGACTCTGATGCAAGCAGTTAACAACAAATACATGGGTAGGTAAAGGTTGTGACAGTTGCCTGACATCAATGTTACTATATGTATATGTGTTGGACTAAGGTTTTAGGCCCCTAGGTGGTGAGTGAGTGAGTGTGTTATGCATTGTCTCTTAGCCAATGTGAGGGCATACTGAGCACACACACATCTGCCTACAACCACAGCAGTTGGTGGTTCCTCTTCTGACTCCTCATCTGCCTGTGGCTGTGATGACCTTGGCATTGGTTTTGGTACGTGTGCTTCTTCCTCTTGCTAATCCTGATGAAGCTGTTTTCTCAGGATGATGTTGTGTAGCCTGACACATACTGTGAATATTTCAGTACATGTCAGTGAATTGTACTACAGGGCTCCCCTAGATGTATCTAGGCACTGGAACTGTGACTTCAGCAGCCCAAATACATGCTCTATTTTATTTATTTAATTAATTAACATTTGTTTACCAGGTAAGTCCGACTTGGAGTGAAGAGAATTTTCAGCAGAAGCCTGGGAATAAATGCTCCAGATGCAGTTGTGGTGTAGCTGCATCAGCTTCCAATGCTGCTGATAGATGGGTATGGGCCCGACACTCCAGTGCCATCCATTTTCAGAGATAGTTGATTCAGCAGGTGAGTTGTTACACACTCCTTAGTGGATTCTGCCTTCCGTGGCCACTGTCCTGCAGTCTATATCAACCAAGATCTTTTCTGGGGTCTGATGTGCGTCGGCACTGGGCATCTTAACCTGCCATTCGGATCATCCTGCAGCGCAATGTCAGCTTACCAAAAGTGGCCCACTGGGCACTCACATTCCACACCCAGTTCCAAGCCACCAAGTCAGGCTTCTAAACCATTTTAAGTTTGAGAAAAGGTTGAGATCTATAAGGCCTCAAGACCTCTAATCATTTGCTTTACCAGATAAAACTGTGTCTGACGAGCAGTGCCAGCTATCCTCAGGGAAACTTCAGAGGGAACCAACTACTAGATGGTTCAATTAGTCTTTCACTCCTATAACTAGGTCAAGTGACTGATTTGCATGTCAGGACTGCTATAGACCTCCACCAGAGTTTCCTCTGGCTTCACCCTGCCCAGGCATAGTTCACCTTCTTTATATGATATTTCTTGTTTGAGTGTGTGCCTCATTATGGTGTTCTTCAGTGGGGGTGTGTGGATTTCTGATGGGTGTCATCAGCCAAGGTTCCAG